>NC_083343.1:62001291-62601291 GCF_019175385.1 Lycium barbarum | reverse complement strand
AAGATAAAGTAATTGTGGAAGTCTTAAGTTGATGAAGAGCAATGTAGTGATATAGGGTTGTTTTAAGAGATGATTGGAAACGGGTTTACGTATATTTTGATGTATATATATGCGTTGTCATTGTTGATGTGAGTATCATAGTTTATGGGGGATCGATTGAGAAGTGGAAGAGTTGTTAAGCTTATGAGAGAAATGTTGTTCATGAATCGTTAAACCCTTGTTACACCTCGGAAAATTTTCCGTTGATGCACAGTGAATAGACTAACGAAGAGCACGAAGTATATTTTGATAAGTAAAGAATGACATTTGATGACCCTAATTAAAATTTCAAAGACGTTCGAGATAAGGGAAGAAAGTTTGCCAAGAGAAGTCAAGGCTTACGATAGGTATTGAAAAGGAATTACGAGTAGAAATTAACAAGGATTTAATAATTCTTTGGAAAAGAGTTATAATGTCCCTTAGATTGTTAATGAGGTGATAAAAAAGTGCTAAGAAGGTTTCATAAGGATTAGAGGTCAAACGAGTCGACGAGAACGAGTTTCGGAGAGCTGGGCATTATACGGCCAAACATACTGGCCGTATAAAACATATGGACTGTATGTCCAGCCGTATGTCATGCCCAGTAACTCACTGGACCAAATATACGGCCCATATAAAATGTACGGACCATATGGTGGTCTGTATGTTTCGGTCGGGACAAATTTTAAGTGTTGATATAAGGACCCTTTCTCATTTATTTCATTTCATTTTGCACTCTCCAAACCTCAAGAATCCTCTAGAACTCTCTCCATTATTCATCCACAAGAAAGCAAGAGAAATCTATGATCAACTTCTTCAAATCCACAAAATCTATTGTAGAAAACCTATCAAAGTTCATATAAGCCAAGAAATCCCAAGGGAAGTGAGCTAGGGTTTTTGTGCAAGAAGAGAATTTCAACTCAAGGCTTATTCTTCCATTATCTAAGGTGAGTTTTATGATCGTTCCTTGTTGTTTAAGGTGTTGGAAGTTAAAAACACTTGGATTGTAGAAAGGTATAGAAAATGGGTCATAAATGTGGGAATAGTGTCATTGTTGAGTAGTAGTTTGGGGTGAATTATGAATATTTGTATGTTGTGATTATAAGTCCGCTATAAATGACATTTAGAACATGGAATAAGCATTATATGTGAGAAAATTCAATAATGAATTATGACCATGATTATGGAGAAATTGGAGTGAAATGGCGAAATGCGGATAATGTAGATGAATGATGATTGTTGCCTATTATATTGTAAACGTTGTTATGGATGTTTGGAAGTTGGCATATGATATGGAGAAAGTAGTAGAAACAAAGGAAATTCTGCCCAATTTTCCCTAGAAATAGTAACACGTTCTTATAGTCGATTAACTAATGTTGATGCGAATCCTCTTGAAGGTAGAAACGCGAGCATCGAAGGGGAACGATCAAGCGATAAAACCGCTAAACGAAAGAGGTATGTAAGGCTAGTCCCTTCTTTCTAAGGCATGACTCCTATGATATGAATTTTCTAAATTTTCCATAATCTTCCTAAATAAAGGAACTATGAGTCCATGACTGTAATGAGCTATATATGTATGAGATAAAGAAAAGAGATACGACGAGCAAGATAATGATGATGATGAGTTAAGTATAAAGGGTCCTAGAGTAAAGTAAGATGCCCATAAAGCTAATCATTCTAGGTATGGTTCCATTGATACTTTTCTTTGTATACACTCACCTTAACATGTTAGTTCTTTCAAGGTGAGATACGATGTGGATGATTACTCCATACTATAATCAGGGGTTCACAACTTTATGTCACCCCGACATAGCCATAGTTTCCTTCAAGTCCTAATGTATGTTTTTAATGATAAATGTATAATGATGTTATGTCATGATATCTCTATGAGATAAGTAATAATGATGAGTTTATGATTAATCATATGACGATACGATTCCACCGCGCCTAGTTGGCTGGGCATGTCACCGTGAAGGCGGGCTGCATACGATTCCACAGTGCCTAAATGGCCGGGCATGTCACCGCTAAGGCGGGCTGCTATGTTTACACCATGCCTAGAGGGCCGGGCATGATCACCACTAGAGGGCGGCATATGATGGTTGCCTGGACGCGGGTTAACGATGATGATAATGACGCGATGATATATGCGCTATGATGATATATGTACTATGATTATATAAATATATGATGTATGTATGAAATGTATTCACCTATAAAACTCACGCAGGTTATATCTTCCTCATATGTCTTATGATTCTTTTATTATGTTCATTTCATTCATGTCTGACATACTTAGTACAATGTTCGTACTTACGTCCGTTTTCTTTGGACGCTGTGTTCATGCCCACAGGTAGATAGGGAGGTGATCCGGACTCGTAGAAGTCATCAGCAAACCTACAGGAGCACTCCATTATTTCGGAGGTGCTATTTGGTCGATTATTTTGTATATATATATATATATATATATATATATATGTATGTATTTTGGGCACGACGGGGTCTTGTCCCATCCGTATGTTTAGTACTCTAGTAGAGGCTCGTAGATACGTATGTGTGGGTAGTATGGTCTCACGATGCTACTATTGTGTATATATTATTATTTTGATAGCCGAAGGGCTTATGTATATAAAATTAATTATGTTTTCAAATGAAAAAATGGTTGTCTTATGATTATGAGTATATGAATGGTAAAGAAGTGTATAATGACTATGACGAGTAAGGAAATAAGTGGTGCTCTGTGGTTAGCCCTGGATACCCCTCATGGCCCCTAGTCGGGTCGTGACAGAAGTGGTATCAGAGCAGTTCAGTCCTAGGAAGTGTGTACGAGCGGTGTCTAGTAGAGTGTTGTTTATGGTGTGTTGCGCGCCACACTAATAAACAGGAGGCTACTGGGCATTTAGGAAAAATGACCATCTTTCATCTTAAGAGATCGTGAGATAGAGCGGTGTTATAAGATTTTTCTCCTCCCTAACCGTGTGCTATGATTTCAGAAATGCCGCCAAAGGGAAACGCTACAGCCACCCAGAAAGGCAAGACTCCAATGAAAAGGCAGGTAGAAAGAGAGCCGCCAAGGAATGTAGAGGAGGGCAAGTCACATAATGAGGCTCTATCGAATACTTCCTCCACCCCGCCCAATGTTGAAGAACAAGGAGGAGCTTCAGCTCCAGTTCCTCCACCGGTTGCTTCGGGTCAACAAGTGACCGAGGCTATCCATCTATTGACACAGTTAGTTGCCGCCCAGGCACAGCGGCAGAATGTGGGTCCAAGTGATCGGGTAGCCAGTACCAGAGCCCGAGATTTCATGAGCTTAAATCGTCCAAAACTTTACAGGTCAAAGCCGGATGAAGACCCGCAAGGTTTTATTGACGAGATGCTGAGAACATTGAGGCTTATTCATGCCTCTGAAACTGAATCTGTGGAGTTGGCATCTTATAGACTCCAAGATGTGGCGGTGTTGTGGTACAATAATTTGCTAGCATCAAGAAAAGAAAATGCGCCTCCTCCCGTGTGGCAAGAATTTGTAAATGCTTTTATCCGCCATTATTTGCCACCAGAGGTCCGCCGAGCTAAAGCGGATAGATTTTAAATTTGAAACAAGGAAATATGAGTGCCCGGGAGTATAACCTTCAATTTAATTCATTAGCTAGATATGCCTTGACTATGCTGGCCGACATGGGAGATAGAGTGCATCGATTTGTGAGTGGCCTAGGGCCACATTTGTTCAAGGATTGTTTGACGGCTTCGTTGCAAGATGGGGTGGATATTTCCCGAATTGAATCCCATGCCCAAAATTTAGAGGGACGACAGCAACCGCAAAGGGGTGATCGGGATATTGATAGAAGGCAAAGCAAGAGGGCTAGATCTATGGGGGTAGGTAGTGATTATAGAGGGGGACCGGGGCAGACTTATTCCAGACATTCAGGCTAGTCGGTCACTAGTGCGCCTCCATGATTTGCATATAGGAGATTTGATCGCTCCTTTCCTTCAGGATAGGGTCAGAGTTCGAGAGCTTCGGGTTTTTAATTCGGGGGTAATCATAGTCAGAGGAGATCACCAGTGCCACGATGTAGTCAGTGCGGTAAATTACATTCAGGGCTATGTCGCCAGGGCACAGATGGTTGCTACATTTGTGGACAGACTGGGCACTTGATGCGAGATTGTCCCTGGAGGTATGGTAGAGGTGGGGTGCAGCCCACAGGATCAGCGGCTGGTTCCTCTTCAGTGAGCTCGGTAGGGCAGACTCCCCAGATTTCAGCAGGTCGAGGTAGAGGTAGAGGGGAGCATCTACTTCAGGTGCTACTCAACCCTGTGTGTACGTTTTAGCCGGACGACAGGATCTTGAGTCCTCCCCGGATGTGGTTACAGGTACATTATCCATATTTTCCCATGATGTGTATGTATTGATAGATCCGGGTTCTACCCTATCTTATATTACTTCGTATGTTGTTGGCCGTATTGGGGTGAAACCCGAGCCAATTAAACCTTTTGAGGTGCCTACTCCGGTTAGTAATCCCGTGATAGCTAGACAAGTGTATAAAAATTGTGCAGTTGTGATATGCAATCGCCAGACCAAAGCTGATTTAATTGGGCTGGGAATGTTAGATTTCGAAGTGATTATGGGTATGGATTGGTTGGCTTCATGTTATGCTAATGTTGATTGCCGAATGAAAATAGTTCGATTCAAATTTCCGAAAGAGCCCGTGCTTGAATGGAAGGGTAATACAACATCTCCAAATGGTAGGTTTATTTCCTACCGGGTATGTAGAGGGCGGGGAAACGCTAAGCAAGACAGCCAAACTACAAGCACAATAGTTTTCTTACATAGTAGGATTGGGCTTCAACATCCCGAAGGACGTCTTGCCACAAACCTGACTTCAACAACCTGAAGGATGGCTTGTAAAGTTAGTCGGACAGTTTGAAAGATCGTAGATATGAAAGTTTTTCCTACAAAATGGGCTGGCTTCTAGCCAAGCTACTCAACTCGGAAAAACTTTCGCACTACTACAGACATACTGTCAAAGCTTTGGAAAACTATTGTACTCATAGCAAGCTCAACTTGCCCAATATTTCCTAACCCTATAATAACTTAGGATCATCCTTTCCATGCCTTTCAAAGAGAAGAACAATAGAAATTTAGAAGGCAAACATTTTATTGATATCGGAAAATTTACAGGGAAATTGTTTGATGCCCTCTAACTACTACATAGCCTCCTATTTATAGGAGTTGGAGGCTTCCACAAGACTTATCTTACATGGCACACGGGCCCCGCTATACATGTGAATGGCCTAATAAAACGAGCCTAATAAGACAGCTTAATAAAACAATCCTAAGAAAACGAGCCTAATAAGACAGCCTAATAAAACAAGCCTGATAAAATGAGCCTAATAAGACAGTTTAATAAAACACGCCTAATAAAACAAACCTAGTAAAAAGTGGGGAACATTATTTGAAGCATGACAACCATGTGCAAGCATGTGACCGTGGGGTCCGCTTTTGTATTTCTTGTAAGCACGTCAGTAAGCTTTATCCAATGGAGCGGTGCTTGATGGAGTCGACGGCGGAGTTGCGTATCATTCCGCTATCCACCATTCTGGTCCATATTTTTGTTTGAATTTTTCTTTGTTTTCCAGACTTATTTTTCGCGACCTTGTGTAGTAGCATTTTTTGTTGGATGGCCATGTCATCTCTGGATCTATTTTTGCTGAATCTTGAGATGGAAAATCCAACCTTATCTTTGTGATAGTCTGAGTGACTTCATCTTTGATTATTTCATACGGCACTCGGTACTCCTTTGCTGCTTCTCGAACTCTTTCCCAATGGGGATGGTTATCAGTGTAATTCCATCGAGTCTATTCTTTCGACCATATCTCCTCCTTTGGGATGCACTTATTTTGCTGGAAAATAATTCTCTGTGCTTCGCTGTATTCATCTTCTAAGGACAAGACAGAGACGGGGAATTCCCACCATAGTGAAATATCTGGTTTAGCATAGACCTTCCCATCAATAATTTTTATTGGTCGATGTAACATGAACACTTTTACTGCATAGGAGTCTTGGAAACATTGAACCCAATATCTTCGTGGTTTGAACCATTGCAGAAACGTTTTAAGAGCAGGTTCAATCTTGTCAAAACATCGGAACATGTCGCACTTGAATTCCATGAAAATATAATACTGGTGACACAAGTACAAGAAAAACAATAATAGTTCCTGTGGAAAATCATTGTGCATGCCTATGAATACGTGACAGAATGGGTATTCTGGATTGACTCTAAATGGCTTAAGGATGGATCCTCCATATTTTCTGAAAACTAGGAGCTCATAGAAAGTCCTTCTTTCCTTGAGGATGGATGGATCAAACGGGTCCACAAACTTGCAGAAGAATTCTGGCGGATGATCTGCTATTCTGGATGGACTGGCTTCTGATGAGCTTGTAAGCATGAAAATGTTGCTAGTTAGCCTCTTCTGTAGCTTGTCTTGAAATCTCTTTGAAAACTCATCTGGCCTGGATAGGAAATCCGCTAGAATATTATATTTCCCTTTGAGGTGCTTTACTCGGAATTTGTAAAGGGAGAACCATTGTGCCCATCTGAGAATCTGTGGATTTGGGATAATCTTTGGATTTATGTGGATCATCTTCGGGAAAGCTTTCATATCAATCTCGATAAGAAACTCTGTGTGAATTAAAAAGAAATTAAACTTTTTAATCCCATTTTTTACGGCATGAATTTCTTTGAATGTGGAATGGTAATGTTGTTCAACATCTTTGAACTTTCCACTGGCATATCCGCATATTTTCCGTTGGCCATCTTCAACTTCAAAAACTACCGCACTCCAATATTCGTTGCTGGCATCTGTCTGAAATATCTTTTTCCCGTCTGATGGAATATGGAGGGCTTTAACCTCTTTTGAGATTTCTTTTATCTTCTGAACTGCTTCGTGCTGTTCCTTTCCCCAACCTTGGGCATTCTTCTTGAGCATTTTTGTAAGTGGAGCAATGTATGTAGAGACATTAGGGATAAAATCTCTAACATAATTAATCACACCTAAAAGGTGTTGGAGCTGCTTCGTTGTAAAATTGGTGTCTGGGAATTTGAGCAGTTCTTGACAAATATGTGGCCCTGGAATGTATGCTCCATGAAAAAAATGCATCCCAAGAAAATCAATTTCCTTCGTAGCAACAATCATCTTTTTCTGTGAGAGCATGATTCCATTTTTCTCCACTAGGTCATGGAATTGTTGCAGCAACGTGAGGTTTTCTTCCATAGTGTCACTAAAAAGTAAGATGTCATCAAATAGACTAGTTATGTATGGAGGATGGGTTGAAATAATTTTATCATGGCCTTTTGGAACAATGAGGGTGTCGTTTTAAACCCAAAGGGCATGACCTTCCATTGAAAGTGGTGATCGGTTATACAAAACCCTATTTTTGGTCTATCATCTGGGTGTATTCCCAATTGCCAAAACCACGATTTAAGGTCAAACTTGGAAAAGTATTTAGCTTTGGCTAAGTGTGAAAAAAGGGTGAGTTTATTTGGGATAGTGAATTTATCATCTTGGAGGAAATAGTTAAAAGGTTGATAGTTTATGACTAATCTGAGTTTACCTCTTGTTTGTTCTGCCCATTTATTGACATAGAACGCCTCGCATGCCCATTGTGAATTACAGGGCTCGATAAGTCCAAACTCCAAGAGCTCTTCCCATTCTCTTTTCGCAAGCTGAAGATGATCTGGATTCATGCCGGAGTGACTTGCCTTCGTTGGATAAATGCTTTCATTCTTCTTGAAGGGGAGTTTAATGAAAAACTCCTCATTTAGCCATAGAGGCTTTTTGCATTTTCCTATAAACTCCTTGTGAGAATCCGCACATGAATGTTCCACCAACTGCTTTTCTATCTCCTTGATCTTTTCAACATTAGTTATTTGGAATAATCGTAAAACATCTGTATATGTCTTGAATTGTTTCTTGAATGTTATTCCATGGGCTTTCATCTGGAGCTGATCTTTAAGTTGGCTGAAGATGTCAAATCCGACAATGTGATCTTTTCCTGGTATATCTGATCCAATCAGCTTTGTTCGAAACTTCAACCTTGGGAAGAATTCAATTGTGATTGGTTGCTTTGTGATGACTGTGGTGGTTAGGACTCCAGTCCCAGCAGTGTTGAAATCTTTGAAATGTGGAATCCATTGATCCTCAGGAAGGACGGCTGGGTTCATCAATGAACATGCCGCTCCAGTGTCCATGAAGACAATAACCTGGATTGGTTTATCCCATTTGGATGGATAAACCTTAAGCTGGACCTGCGGGATCTCCATGATGCTGTTGATATCTTTTTGAGCCTTTCCCTCTGGTTCTGAAATCTGGTAATATTCATCGCCATATTCTTCGTACACATCTATGGAATAGAGGGTCTTCTCCGTGGGTTCGTCCTCTAATGAGAGTACAGATTCAAGATCGCCATCTTCATCTAGATGGATACCAGTGTAGTCCTCTATTCAGTAAGAAGCTTGATCGACCTTATGGATTGGGGACAATTTTTTGCATAATGCCCAATCTTGTTGCAGATGAAGCATCTATCATTTTTTCGGGACTTGCCTGGGCACTTCCTCCTGAAATATTTCGTGCGCCTCCTGAACTGGGATCCTTCTCGTGAAGGCCTTGGCCATTTGAATCGCTTGAACCTTCCATTTTGTCTGGGGACATGGCACGAACAGCTTGACCCAGTAATTAGGTCAGACTTTCCGCAAGCTTTATCAAAGGCTGGATTGTTTCGTATGATCTGCTTCAAAACAGATCTCTTTGTGCAGATATCATCCAGCCCTAGAAATATGGCTTGCCTGATGTAGCCGATCGGTGGGATCGTTATTGATTGAAACTTCTCCTCAACGATCGTCATGGTCCGGCTTGCTAACATCTTCGGAAGTGATGAAACAAAGGCTTGCTTAAGACTAGCTGCTCCGCCTAACTCAAAGAACATTTTAGCCATCTTCTAAAAATAGATATCGATGGCATCTCTGTCAAATGCTACGCATTTCATTTCAAAGAACTGTCTCCTTAGTTTTTCTTGCCTTTGGCCGGTATCTACACAAAATACCTCTTTGGGTATTTTGATGTTGTAAGCAAAGTCATGGGATGTGAGAAACACATTTTTGTCTTGTGTCCCAAGTGAATTCCACCAGTCTTGGAGAATTCCGAAGAACCTTGAAGTGAATTCTGACAGGATCATATACTTTTCCCGTTCAACAAGATTCTTTGTCACCATCCAAGTGAAGAAAATCTTAGATCCTTTGGGGCCATCTTGATACTTTGATATCATCCAGACTGAAAGTATGGAATCCAGTCCCAACGAATTTTGCTGTTGTTGGTTCTGGCCTTCTTTCTGGAATTGGCTCATCTGTCATCCCGTCCCGATCATCATCAACTTCAAAGATTTCTGGTTCTCTGGGTTGATTCATGAATATTGGCGGGTTACTTTCTTCTGAAGAGTCAACTGAGGAATCTTCGCTTGTCTCAACGCTTGCTTCCCTAGGATCAGTATCATATGAATCTTGGTCACTAGATCCTAGGGTATCGTCCTCCTCTACATCCTTTGTGGGTCGGGTCAAAAGGATATGGCTGACCTTAAAGAACAAATACAGCTATTGAGATATGGTCACCTTGAACCGCAAAAAACACAAAGCTGCCCATCAAAACCCACATTTTTCCCCATGTCTTCACAAACATACTCACTAGAAAAGGATATGGCTGACCATTCTTTCACTGTGCTCCCATCCACAAAGCGAGACCCTATGCCTTTTGCCCAAAAACAGAACAATGAACCTGAGTTTGACATTGGAAAAATGGTTTGGGAAAGGAAAGACTCTATGGCGGCCCAAAAGCAGTCCAAACGAAAGAAAGAACTAGAAGAAGGTTCAAAAGAACCCGAGCTGGAAAACTTGATGATCTCGGCCAATAATATTCCAACCCTCTACGTGACCCGACCCACAAATAATGAAGAGGAGGATGATACCCTAGGATCCAGTGACCAAGATTCATATGATACTAATCCTACGGAAGCAAGCTTCTGAAAATAGATATCGATGGCATCTCTGTCAAATGCTACATATTTCATTTCAAAGAACTGTCTCCTTTGTTTTTCTTGCCTTTGGCCGGTATCTCCACAAAATACCTCTTGGAGTATTTTGATGTTATAAGCAAAGTCTTGGGATGTGAGAAACCTATCCTTGTCTTGTGTCCCAAGTGAATTCCACCAGTCTCGGAGAATTCCGGAGAACCTTGAAGTGAATTCTGATAGGATCATATATTATGGGCCGAGATCATCAAGTTTTCCAGCTCGGGTTCTTTTGAACTTTCCCCGAGTTCTTTCTTTCGTTTGGACTGCTTTTGGGCCACCATAGAGTCTTTCCTTTCCCAAACCATTTTTGCAATGTCAAACTCAGGTTCATTGTTTTGTTTTTGGGCAAACGGCATAGGGTCTCGCTTTGTGGATGGGAGCACAGTGAAAGAATCGTCAAGCTTTGGTGGTGAGTATGTTTGTGAGGACATGGGGAAAAAGTCGGGTTTTGATGGGCAGCTTTGTGTTTTTTGCGGTTCAAGCTGACCATATCTCAGTAGCTGTATTTGTTCTTTAAGGTCAGCCATTTCCTTTTGTTGTTGGTTAAAGAAATGGTAAAGGGAAGTGCCTGGTGGAAAAATCTCATACTGCATGTTTGTCATTCGCAATTCCAGGGCTTTGATCAGTCCAGCATGCTGAGAAGATGCTTGTTCCACCCTCAATTGTCTCCACCCTCTTCTCAATTGTCTCCACCCTGCTCATCATCTTATTCTGTGTGAGAGCAACATTTCTGATGGAAGTGCTAATATTAGTTAACACTTTGTTTTGGCAAATGGCATTTTCGGATTGCCAATTGATTGTCGCTTCCACTTCACTTGTTGGTGGCTTTTCTCCCGTGGGCAGCACAACATTTTTCCTTGGAATTTTTGGGGCATGGCTTGCACCATCCTTTTCAAAAGGATGTTGTGGGGGAAATTCAGTGGTGTGACTAGAGCGGGAGAGGTTCATCATGAATATTTCTGGCTTTGGGATACTTGGGTTTGATGGTTTGTGATGTAAATTTTAGTTAGGGAGATATGGCCAAATTTGGGGTTTGTACGAAACAAGGAATTCATATTTTCCTCGACGGCTCAGTGAACCGATAGATGAGTCTCCTTATTCATACAAACCCCAAAGTTGGTCATCTCTCCCTATCGGTTCACTGAGCCGTCTAGGAAAATATGAATTTCTTGTTTCGTACAAACCCCAAAGTTGGCCATCTCTCCCTAACCAAAATTTACATCACAAACCTTCAAACCCAAGTATCCCAAAGCCAGAAATATTCATGATGAACCCCTCCAGCTCCAGTCACACCACTGAATTTCCCCCACAACAACCTTATGAAAATGATGGTGCAAGCCATGCCCCGAAAGTTCTAAGGCAAAATGTTGTGCTGCCCACGGGAGAAAAGCCACCGACAAGTGAAGTGGAAGCGACAATCAATTGGCAATCCGAAAATGCCATTTGCCAAAACAAAGTGTTAACTAATATTAGCACTTCCATCAGCAATGTTGCTCACACACAGAATAAGATGATGAGCAGGGTGGAGACAATTGAGAAGAAGGTGGAACAAGCATCTTCTCAGCATGCTGGACTGATCAAAGCCCTGGAATTGTGAATGACAAACATACAGTATGAGATTTGTCCACCAGGCGCTTCCCTTTTCCATTTCATTAACCAACAACAAAAGGAAATAGCTGACCTTAAAGAACAAATACAGCTACAGAGATATGGCCACCTTGAACCGCAAAAGACACAAAGCTGCCCATCAAAACCTGCCTTTTCCCCATGTCCTCACAAACATACTCACCACCAAAGCTTGATCATTCTTTCGCTGTGCTCCTATCCACAAAGCGAGACCCTATGCCTTTTGCCCAAAAACAAAACAATGAACCTGAGTTTGACATTGCAAAAATGGTTTGGGAAAGGAAAGACTCTATGGCGGCCCAAAAGCAGTCCAAACGAAAGAAAGAACTCGGGGAAAGTTCAAAAGAACCCGAGCTGGAAAACTTGATGATCTCGGCCCATAATATTCCTAACCTCTACGTGACCCGACCCACAATGGATGTAGAGGAGGATGATACCCTAGGATCCAGTGACCAAGATTCATATGATACTGATCCTACAGAAGCAAGCTTTGAGACAAGCGAAGATTCCTCAGTTGACTCTTCAGAAGAAAATAACCCGCCAATATTTATGAATCAACCCAGAGAACCAGAAATCTTTGAAGTAGATGATGATCGGGACGGGATGACAGATGAGCCAATTCCAGAAAGAAGGCCAGAACCAACAACAGCAAAATTCGTTGGGACTGGATTCCATACTTTCAGTCTAGATGCTATTAAAGTATCAAGATGGCCCCACAGGATCCAAGATTTCTTCACTTGGATGGTGACAAAGAATCTTATCGAACGGGAAAAGTATATGATCCTATTAGAATTCACTTCAAGGTTCTCCGGAATTCTCCGAGACTGGTGGAATTCACTTGGGACACAAGACAAGAATAGGTTTCTCACATCCCAAGACTTTGCTTACAACATCAAAATACTCCAAGAGGTATTTTGTGGATATACCAGCCAAAGGCAAGAAAAACTAATGAGACAGTTCTTTGAAATGAAATGCGTAGCATTTGACAGAGATGCCATCGATATCCATTTTCAAAAGATAGCTAAAATGTTCTTTGAGTTAGGTGGAGAAGCTAGTCTCAAGCAAGCCTTTGTTTCATCAATTCCGAAGATGTTAGCAAGCCGGACCATGACGATCGTTGAGGAGAAGTTTCAATCAATAACAATCCCACCGATCGACTACATCCGGCAAGCCATATTTCTAGCGTTGGATGATATCTGCACAAAGAGATCTGTTTTGAAGAAAATCATACGAAACAATCCATCCCTTCATAAAGCTTGCGGAAAGTCTGACCTAATTACTGGGTCAAGCTGTTCGTGCCATGTCCCCAGACGAAAGGGAAGGTTCAAGCGATTCAAATGGCCAAGGCCTTCACGAGAAGGATCCCATTTCAGGAGGCGCACGAGCTATTTCAGGAGGAAGAGCCCAGGCAAGTCCCAAAAAATTGATAGATGCTTCATCAAGATTGGGCATTATGCAAAAAATTGTACCCAATCCAGAAGATCGATCATGCTTCTTACGGAAATAGAGGACTGCACTGGTATCCATCTAGATGAAGATGGCGATCTTGAATCTATACTCTCATTAGAGGACGAACCCACGGAGAAGACCCTCTTTTCCATAGATGTGTACGAAGAATATGGTGATGAATATTACCAGATTTCAGAACTAGATGGAAAGGCTCATGAAGATATCAACAGCATCATGCTGATCCCGCAGGTCCAGCTTAAAGTTTATCCATCCAAATGGGATAAACCAATCCAGGTTATTGCCTTCATGGACACTGGAGCGGCATGTTCATTGATGAACCCAGCCGTCCTTCCTGAGGATCAATGGATTCCACATTTCAAAGATTTCAACACTGCTGGGACTGGAGTCCTAACCACTATAGTCATCACAAAGCATCCAATCATAATTGAATTCTTCCCAGGGTTGAAGTTTTGAACAAAGCTGATTGGATCAGATGTACCAGGAAAAGATCTCATTGTCGGATTTGACATCTTCAGCCAACTTAAAGATTAGCTCCAGATCAAAGCCCATGGAATGACGTTCAAGAAACAATTCAAGCCATATACAGATGTTTTACGATTATTCCAAATAACTAATGCTGAACATATCAAGGGGATAGAAAAGCAGTTGGTTGAGCATTCATGTGCGGATTCTCACAAGGAGTTTATGGGAAAATGCAATAAGCCTCTCTGGCTAAATGAGGAATTTTTCATTAAACTCCCCTTCAAGAAGAATGAAAGCATTAATTCAACGAAGGCAAGTCACTCCGGCATGAATCCAGATCATCTTCAGCTTGCGAAAAGAGAATGCGAAGAGCTCTTGGAGTTTGGACTTATCGAGCCCTCTAATTCACAATGGGCATGCGAGGCATTCTATGTTAATAAATGGGCAGAACAAACAAGAGGTAAACTCAGATTAGTCATAAACTATCAACCTCTTAACTATTTCCTCCAAGATGATAAATTCCCTATCCCAAATAAACACACCCTTTTTTGACAGTTAGCCAAAGCTAAATACTTTTCCAAGTTTGACCTTAAATCGGGGTTTTGGAAATTGGGAATACACCTAGAAGATAGACCAAAAACAGGGTTTTGTATACCCGTGTCACGACCCAACCACGTGGGTCATGACTAGTGCCCGAGATGGACACCCATACACACCTACTTGCCAAAATTTACATATCCATAACTTATCCATATCAAACATATATTAGTTTATACTGATACTGAGACGAAACGTCGTCGTAAGCGATCACCTGTAACATACATATCATACATAACCCACACATATATGTATACACTGCTACGGAACGTGCAGCCCGATCCATATACATATTTCATATATTATATTGTTGCGGAACGTGCAGCCCGATCCATACATATAACATATACATATCCATAGTAAAACTTCTTTTGAAAAACATATCTTGTTCATATATATACAGAAAACAGAACATATCATGTTGCCGAGGCATCGGCTCCGATCCATATATAACATAACATGTTAGTGACGAGTATAACATAGTGCACACAATGACATAACCGGCCCGAGGCTCGGCGGATGATATTATAGTATCATGCACGGCGGATGATATAATAGTGAGAACCACATGTATATAAATCAATTTTGAGACTCGATGAACAAGTATACTCACCGACCCCTGAAGGCTCAGAAACAAGTTTCGGGTCAATCGGATTTAGTATAAGAAAGTTAGGAGCGTTTGAAGTATAGAACCTCTTACGAACGTTTCAGAAGCCGTTTTTGGAAAATCGAAGCAACAATCATATCAAGTATCTTTCGGATATCGTTATGGATCAAATCAAATAGAGCTTTTGGAACCATATGTACGTATCAAAATGTTTCAAAGACTCGATGGGATGATCAAACGTGCCATCATTTGAAAAACTAAGACATTAGTCATATCAACTATCTTTCGAATTCCATTCGGAAACATATCAACTGAATTTTGGACATCATAGATAGGCATCAATACCACATGAAACAACTTATGGAAATCAAGAACGTTAGCCATCCTAGTGGCTCTAATAATACGAGTTTCTTTGGAATCATATACACGTCGTATGTTCGTTTCACAAAGATCATGCCAAAAGAAAGAAAAGGTAAGCCTTACATACCTTGCCCGCTTTCTACGCAAATCCGAATTTGAGTCTCTGGCTCGCAAGATCTACAACAATATTCGTACATACCAAACATTAGCCATAACTGCTTTAGATTCCAATTCTAAACCAACACTTTATTTACAGAAATTTCGGCAGCATTTCCCCTGTAAATCCACCATCCCCGAGAATTCAACTCAGCCAAAAATACAACAACAAATCCGAGAATTTAACTCGGCCAAAATATCAACAACAATACCAACAATTATTCTAACAATATCCACAATCGATTCAAAACGCATACTAGCATTAGCAACTTCTTTCTACAAATGTTGACGACTTTCCATCTACGTTCAATTTATAATCGCCTACATATGCAAGTACTAACCCGCCACCATTCAAACAATATTCACGAACACTTCAACAATCCGCCTTAAATTCCAACGGCCAAACCAACATACTACCCGAAACCTTTCAAATTCAACAAGAACAACAACAATACATTTTATTCTTCCAAATTCATGAACTATACCAACAATTAACACTTTAGAAACTCCATTTTCATAATTACATAAAACCATATTAAAATCACATTAGTTCCTACAACAACCTACAACCAATTTCAATGCCAACTTGAACCCTTTAACTTTCATTTGCATCATAAAGTCCACAACAACACAACTAACATACTAAGTAAATTAATTCATCTCTTCTCCACCATACAACACACACACCCACACGGCTACACACACACACCCACACGGCCACACACACAACACACCTTATTTCCATGATTTTCATTCATTTCTACATACTACAACAAACATAAACCTTCCATAACATATAAAAAAAGAGTAATTCTTACCTTTTTCCTTAACTTCCCACTTGACTAGAATCTTGGACTTGCCACAAAGAGTAGTCTTCTTGCTCCAACAATTATACCACGTTAAAGAGGACCTTTGAATTAGTAGGAATACTAGAAGATTATATTTTTTGGATCAAGATGAGAGGCTTCAAATTTTTTTATTTTTTTCTTGTTCTTGGCCGAAAATGGGGTGGTCTTCTTTTCTGTCAAAGCTTCTTGATTTTTCTTTGGGTTGAAGATGAATTTTATCATCTTTTAGTGGGATATATTAACTCTCATATGGGCCTTGGCCCATACCAAGTTGGCCGGCCACTCTTGGCCATTTTTCAAGCCCATTTTTTTTTTCTTTTTATTCCATGCCCATTTTATTTCATGACAAATTTTTGTAATTCACGAAACTATTTTTCAAATTTCAAATTTTTCCCTTAGCCTTCCTCAATATTTCCGCATTAATAGTTTTCATGATCAACTTATATATTAAATAAAATCAAAATATTGCCTTATCTCTTACTAGTCACAATTTTCTCAAATTATCCGAGGGTGCAAAATACGGGATATAACATCCTCCCCCCCTTTAGAACATTCGTCCTCGAATGTTAAAGTAGCCTTATAAGGTTTTAGCAATACTTCGGGGGAGTATTCTTTCCATCACATACCGCTCCCGTATGGGTTTCACTTTATCGACTGCCTGCTGAGTCGTATCTGAGTCGATTAACTTAGTTCCGTCAATATCGAACCAACCAATCGCTGACTTGCACTTCCCGCCATACAGAGCCTCATATGGTGTCATTTCGGATTATCCTCTTATGTTTGTCGGCCTCTCCAGGCGTCTTCCATATTTTCTCCCTATATTTTCCTCATGGCACACTTTTCGTCATTTCACTTCTATGTCCTTTCGAAATCTTCCCGATATGCCAACATACCCTGAACTCTGGCCCCGAGCTAATAAGTCTTCTTTTATGGAGCTTGAATCGTCATAGTTCGTTTCAAATCTAGTATGTTCTCCCCCCCTTTTTAAAGGGTTCCGTATACGCTTATGATGTTTATGTAACCGTCGCCTTAATAGCTATCTGCTACCTTCTCAAAACGGAAATTCCTACATCGCGGGTCCGACATATCTATCCCATTGCTATCTACGTTCTCGGACTTAATCAGAATACTTATAAAGGAATCCATTTCCGATACTTACTTTTTCCATTTTGACATACCTCTGCCCTTTATGTCTAACGGTGCCATTAACCTTTTGATGCGTATCCGTTTTCAGTTACCTTCTTTTCAACCACTCTCCCTTCTTTCGATCAAGCCATTAGCATCCTTAATCCCTCTTAGGGAGTAGTTTTCCCCTTTTGTTGTTTAAAGCTTCGGCTCTGAAGTTCGCAAAGTATTCTTTCACTCTATTTTCTCGATAATCGAATTCCTCAGTCTTCACACGAATCCTCATGCCATGTCATAGGTTTTCTTATCAATTGCACTAACTCACTATCCTTGTCCTTCCCTTGGCAAGTAATCGGTTTACTATCGTCAATTTATTAAAGTATCCTTCGTACTCCCCTATGCTCGTTTTATGTTCACCGGTAACCTTTCTAAGATTTGTTCCTCTTTTTATCCTATACTATCACATTCCAGTTCTTTTACAGACCTGTCATTCAAATTTCTACGCAAATAGTTTTATGCTTTACCCGTCGGCTCTTTTGAAGGCTTTACTCAATCATGTTTCTTACCATTCACTCTTCCCAACATTTTTGATCTCCTTACCTTCCATGTACTCATTTTCTTTCTTTTCCAAATATTGTTGTATTAGAATTATCCAATCTTATCTGTAGTGAAATCAGTCTCAGTCTATTTCATAACCTCTGTACCATACCCTTCGCATTGTCTTTTGAATTTCGTTCCGTTAATGTCCTCCGTACATTGCAACACTGGTTGCTAGGATCCACCTATCGATCGATATAGTCATAAATGGAATGTCATATGCATACATATACATTTATTATCATTTCGCTTACAGAGCATTTTCAAACGCTATCCAAACTTACTCTGATTCCAAAGATGCGTTGCTCTTTCTTCTCCTTCACCGGCCTAGTCTGCCTTAGCCTACCCGACCTCTTTAAGGTTTCTAACCATTCCGCATATTCTAATTTTCTTTAGGTCACCCCAATTTCCCATTTGTCTCTTATATCTACATTTGTGAAAATTTTAGTACACTTCCCAGGGGGTCACCCATCCCAAAATTGCTCTCACTCTAGCACGTTTAACCTCGGAACTCTGGATAATTCTGGCGTGTTAATGCTAGTATAATTGCATCCACTTCCCCGCACAACCTTTATCACGTAATCTAGGGCAACTCGGGGTCTTAGCAGCTTTCAAAAGGTTCTCGTAGCGGGTCCCACTCCGATCTTGAGGGGGTTCTTTTACTTTTCCGACCATACAATTACCGTGTCGCCCTTTTGAATCCTCAATATTCACTTCTATCTGTACATATGATTTCCTTTCATCCGGGGTTTCTAAATTCTCACTGGTATCGGAGACGTCTCAGTCGCCGTTACTTATAACCACTGGGCCACCGGCCCCCTTTGGATTTCCATTTACCGTCATTACATGATACTTCTACAGAAGTTACACATACATAGAAAGTTCTAAGGAAAACTCATATACCTGTAGCAGATCGGTCTCGGGTCTGATCTGGGGAGCTGCCATGTGAAGTGTGCTCCTCCTCATTTTCTGTCTGCCATCCGCTCGTCTGACTCCCGCCATTGCTCGCATCTGAATCGGAGGAGTATAGATAACCAGGTAATTCCTGGTTTACTAACGGCCAGGATAAGGGACTGGAGTAGTCCGTAACACTCACCGGGGAGGCCTGTCTAACGTAGTGCTCCACCACAGGAGCAGCTAGCATGGCCCTAGAAATCTCCTCCTCCGGTGTCCCAGAAGAATACTCTGATGGATCTGTATCATAACTGTCCTCCTCCCTAGAGGTAAGGAACTCTGGGGGAATCGTCGCCGGATCCTCCGAGGGATCTGTATCGTAACTGCCCTCCGTGGGATCCTCTGCTCTGGGGGTCAGAAACTCTGGAGGAATTGTTGCTGGGTCCTCCGAAGGATCAGTCTCAATCGAATAACTGAGGTTTCTCTTTTTTGGTCCTGTAGATATCCTAGGGGCCTTCTTAGCACCCCCACTATCTGAAGCTGTCCTCTTCATCTTTCGTCAATCTACAAATCACCTGCAGGAAGAGGATCAGAAACGATTTCCCAAAATACTGACGCTATTGCTCTTTTTGGAGCCTCGCTGTAGACACAACAATTCGTTAGAAAGAAACCATCCTAACTT
This sequence comes from Lycium barbarum, assembly GCF_019175385.1. NCBI lineage: Eukaryota > Viridiplantae > Streptophyta > Magnoliopsida > Solanales > Solanaceae > Lycium > Lycium barbarum. Next base: position 62,581,735 of record NC_083343.1, on the reverse strand, counting down.
TACAGCTCTATCGCATGATCTAAGATAAAAAGAAAGGTAACATCCTAAATGTCCTGTAGCCTCCTGTTTATAGATGTGGTGCACAACACACCGATAAACAAGACTCTACTAGACACGGCCTGTAGACATTCCGAGGACGAACTGCTCTGATACCACTTTTGTCACGACCCAATCCCGTGGGCCGTGACAAGTGCCCGAGATGGACACCCATACACACCTACTTGCCCAAATCGACATATCCATAACTTATCCATAACCAACATATATTAGTTTATACTGATACTGAGAACAAACGTCGTCGTAAGCGATCACCTGTAACATACATATCATACATAACCCACACATATATGTATACATACGTACAAGCCATAAGGCCATCATAGCAAATGAGACCGCTTAGGCGTACGCCACACAGACATAACTGAACCACAACGACCCATGACCCACATACATGTCTACAGGCCTCTAACAAACATACCAGAACCATATGACGGGACAGGGCCCCGCCGTACCCCTAAATAGTCATATATACATAAATATGTACAACAGAAGGATCTGTACCAAAAATATGGGCTTCGGAACGAGGGAGCTCTTCAACACAGCAGAATGGATGTCCTAAGCTTATGGACCACTCACGTGCGCATCTGTACATGCGGGCATGAAACACAGCCCCTGAAGAAAGGGGGTCAGTACGGAATATGTACCGAGTATGTAAGGCATGTAATACAGAAAATAGAAACATATCCGGAACAACGGTACAAGAAAGTAAGTACATTAACAAGAATACTAAGGTGCTTATTTTCCAAACGTACATCATGCTTACCGATGTCATGTGTCAGAAAAGTACCGAAAATGAGTGAATCATCCAGAGTACCAACATACTTACTTTCCAAACACAGATCATACGTGCTGACATCATATGTCTCCATATACATATACATGTAACCGATCCATACGAATATGATAGTGCCGAGGAACGTACGGCCCGATCCATATATATATACATAACATATACTGCCGAGGAACGTTCGGCCAAATCCATAAATATAATATATACTGCCGAGGAACGTTCGGCCCGATCCATAAATATAATATATACTTCCGAGGAACGTTCGGCCCGATCCATATATATAATATATACTGCTGCGGAACGTGCAACCCAATCCATATACATATATCATATATTATATAGCTGCGGAACGTGCAGCCCGATCCATACATATAACATATACATATCCATAGTAATACTTCTTCTGAAAAACATATCTTGTTCATATATATACATAAAACAGAACATATCATGTTGCCGAGGCGTCGGCTCCGATCCATATATAACATAACATGTTAGTGGCGAGTATAACATAGTGCACACAATGACATAACCGGCCCGAGGCTCGGCGGATGATATAATAGTAACACGCACGAGTGGAGTAGTGAGAACCACATGTATATAAATCAATTTTAAGACTCGATGGACAAGTATACTCACTGACCCCTAAAGGCTCAGAAACAAGTTTCGGGTCAATCGGATTTAGTATAAGAAAGTTAGGAGCGTTTGAAGTACAGAACCTCTTACGAACGTTTCAGAAGCCGTTTTTGGAAAATCGAAGCAACAATCATATCAAGTATCTTTCGGATATCGTTATGGATCAAATCAAATAGAGCTTTTGGAACCATATGTACGTATCAAAATGTTTCAAAGACTCGATGGGATGCTCAAACGTGCCATCATTTGGAAAACTAAGACATTAGTCATATCAACTATCTTTCGAATTCCATTCAGAAACATATCTTGCCCGCTTTCTACGCAAATCCGAATTTGAGTCTTTGGCTCGCAAGATCTACAACAATATTCGTACATACCAAACATTAGCCATAAACGCTTAAGAGTCCAATTCTAAACCAACACTTTATTTACAGAAATTTTGGCAGCATTTCCCCTGTAAATCCACCATCCCCGAGAATTCAACTCGGCCAAAAATACAACAACAAATCCGAGAATTTAACTCAGCCAAAATATCAACAACAATACCAACAATTATTCTAACAATATCCACAATCGATTCAAAACGCATACTAGCATTAGCAACTTCTTTCTACAAACGTTGACGACTTTCCATCTACGTTCAATTCATAATCGCCTACATATGCAAGTACTAACCCGCCACCATTCAAACAATATTCACGAACACTTCAACAATCCGCCTTACATTCCAACGGCCAAACCAACATACTACCCGAAACCTTTCAAATTCAACAAGAACAACAACAATACATTTTCTTCTTCCAAATTCATGAACTATACCAACAATTCACACTTTAGCAACTCCATTTTCATAATTACATAAAACCATATTAAAATCACATTAGTTCCTACAACAACCCACAACCAATTTCAATGCCAACTTGAACCCTTAAACTTTCATTTGCATTATAAAGTCCACAACAACACAACTAACATACTAAGTAAATTAATTCATCTCTTCTCCACCATACAACACACACACCCACACGGCTACACCCACACACCCACACGGCCACACACACAACACACCTTATTTCCATGATTTTCATTCATTTCTACATACTACAACAAACATAAACCTTCCATAACATATAAAAAAAAGAGTAATTCTTGCCTTTTTGCTTAACTTCCCACTTGTCTAGAATCTTGGACTTGCCACAAAGAGTAGTCTTCTTGTTCCAACAATTATACCACGTTAAAGAGGACCTTTGAATTAGTAGGAATACTAGAAGATATTATTTTTTGGATCAAGATGAGAGGCTTCAAAAAAAAATTCTTTTATTCTTGTTCTTGGCCGAAAATGGGGTGGTCTTGTTTTCTCTCAAAGCTTCTTGATTTTTCTTTGGGTTGAAGATGAATTTTATCATCTTTTAGTGGGATATATTAACTCTCATATGGGCCTTGGCCCATACCAAGTTGGCCGGCCACTCTTGGCCATTTTTCAAGCCCAATTTTTTTTTCTTTTTATTCCAAGCCCATTTTATTTCATGACAAATTTTTGTAATTCACGAAACTATTTTTCAATTTTCCAATTTTGCCCTTAGCCTTCCTCAATATTTCCGCATCAATATTTTTCATGAACAACTTATATATTAAATAAAATAAAAATATTGCCTTATCTCTTACTAGTCACAATTTTCTCAAATTATCCGAGGGTGCAAAATACGGGATATAACAACCCGATCACCACTTTCAATGGAAGGTCATGCCCTTTGGGTTGAAAACGGCACCCTCATTGTTCCAAAAGGCCATGATAAAATTATTTCAACCCATCCTCCATACATCACTAATCTACATTGATGACATCTTACTCTTTAGTGACACTATGGAAGAACACCTCACGTTGCTGCAAAAATTCCATGACCTAGTGGAGAAAAATGGAATCATGCTCTCATAGAAAAACATGATTCTTGCTAGGAAGGAAATTGATTTTATGGGGATGCATTTTTTTCATGGAGCATACAACCCAGGGCCACATATTTTTCAAGAACTGCTCAAATTCGCAGACACCAATTTTACAACGAAGCAGCTATCACGACCCGGCTAAGGGCCGCGACGGGTACCCGGGGCTAACCACCGGGCACCGCTCGTACTATCATTTACCTAACCCATTTAACAATCATTCATCTATTTCCGGTTAGCTTTAAATAGAGGACTTGCTTTTCATTACAAAAATATAACGTGTTGATACCAAAAAAAAACATATTTCAATATACTTATACACATGCGTACTACCTACGTTGTGGAACCACACAACCCACATCGAGCATCTATGAGCCTCTATTGAGTGGCATACAAAATATATACACAAAAGGAACAACTAATTAGCACCTCCGGAAGATGGAGTGCTCTTCAGCTCGACTAGTGACTCCTATCAGTCTTGACCGCTTTCCCGTCTACCTGTGGGCATGAACATAGCATCCAAAGAAAAGGATGTCAGTACGAGCATTGTACTGAGTGCGTAAGGCATACATCAAGAAATAAAGTAAGAATAAGAAAGTAAAGTGAGTACAAGGGGATAATCGATAACTGCTTGCCTCTTAAGGCGGATCCATGCATTCATACTCATAAAGCATCATATAGTAAATTGTTGCGGAACGCGCAGCCTGATCCATACGTCATCATATGTTAGTGCCGAGGAACGTACGGCCCGATCCATAAATATAATAAGTTAGTGTCGAGGAACGTACGACCCGATCCATAACCCATATATCCCGCGTCCGGGCATCCCGCATCCAGGATGAAATCATGATATGCCAGCTGACCAGGTGGCTATGCGTCTATAGCGCCACACCTTTCCCCATTTCCCCTGAAAACATTTTCATATCATATATATATATACATCATATACATAGCATGCTTGAGAGCCCAAGGAAAAGCTGTAAGTACGTCGGAGTGACGTAAGGTCGAAAGCCTCCGATTATGTTATGGGGTAATCATCGTCGCTTTGTCTCACCTTGAAGGAACAATTATTATAAGGTGAGACTATCAATGAAGAATATCATAGAATAAAATCATGAACTTCATAAGGCATCCATTCATATACTTTGGAAGATTTAGAAATAAGTCACCATCCATGAATAAATTGAGAAATCAGTAAATAGCTCGACGTTCTCATATAGTCCTTGAAATCGTAAACTTGAAACTTTTAAACATAAGATCGTTCTCATCATAGTCATCATAATGATATTCTCACTTTTGACATCATCGTTGTCATTGAAAAAAAAATATCCTTTGTCGTTATCATAAGAACTCACATAATCACAACCTTTGGTTTTGGAAAATAGGAGTACTTGGAAAACATTTATGGAATATCAAGAAGGAAATCATGCTTCGGAATCTTAGACTTTTTAACCTTTGATAGCAAGGAAAAGATGGGAGCATTTATGAAATCGTAAGCTAGGGATCATGCCTTTGAAAGAAAGGGAATAGCCTCACATACCTTTGACATTTACTATTCTTATCGCTTGCTCGTACTTCATTTATTGCGCGTGCATATACCTTCAAGAGATTTCATGTCGTCGTTAGCTAAGAAATTATAAGGACAGACTACTATTTCTAGGGAAAATTAGGCAGACTACCTTTGTTTATACTGCGTTTCCCATATTCTATTTTAGCTCCCAAACATTCGCGACAATATCAGCAATCATCATTTATGTACGTTTAGCAAAATCCACCAATTTCCTCCAATTTCTCCACATTTAGTGGTTTTTGCTACTCGTCACTTTTACTTATGCGTCGCACTGATTTCATGGTCAAAACGTCATTTATAACATATTTATAATCATAGCATATCAACTTCCATGATTCCATTCAACCATCACTACACAGTGACACTATTCACTAAATAATGGTGCACTTCCTATGTCTTACTACAATTCAAGTGTCTTAGTCTTCTAATACTTTAAACCACATGTTAAAGTCATAAACTCACCTTGGATGGTGGTGGAACAAGCTTAGAGTAGAATCCTTCCTTGTGCACCAAAACCCTCCTTTACCTCTTTTGTGATTTCTTAGAGAAGATGACTTCCAACTAGGTTTCATTCACTTGTTTCAGAAGTTTAGTGTTGATGATCCTAGTTTCTTCCCTTGATTCCTTTGAATTTCTATGGATGAAGTATTGAGAGAGTTCTAGAGCTTTCTTGAGTTGTATAGATGAATAATGAAATAAAATGAGGCTTTGGTCCCTTTAAATAACTCAAAGTGTGATCTTTAATGAATTCCAGTCGGGGTGAACAGTGGTCGTAAACCACAGTTTACGGGCCGTGAACTAGTTTACGAGCCATATTATGTGGTCGTCTTTAAGCATGTCCAAAACAGAGAAGCTGGCTGAAGAACATGGCAGTTTACGATAGAGGTTTACGGGCCGTATTCCAAGTCGTATTTAAGCATTTCACCACTTAACAGAAAGTTGAAATTTGAAAGCCTGGAGGACGATGGTGGTTTACGGTCCGTAAATCACTTTACGGGCCGTAAATCACTATACGACCACTGGGCTACATGAAATTCTACAACTTTTCCATTTCCAAAAATTCACGAATCATCACCCCTTGCTTAGCAAAACACCCCACACTCATACCCTTGACGTTCTATTCCTTGTACATGTACGGGGACTTTTCCGAGGTGTAACATTCTTCCCCCCTTTTGGAACATTCGTCCTCGAATGTTAAATCAGCGGGGATTCTAAGAAAATTTGCCGTAGTTTCCTTTGTAATTTGGACACTATCTTTCCATTACAACAACCCACAATATCTTCGCCTCGCAGGGCCCTATCACAATATTAACATATTTATGGCCACACACTACCAAAAACATAAAATTAAAACATACATACCATCATGAACTTCTCCTGGAGATTCGACTAGGTGCGGATACTTGGCTTCCGCATTCACTCTGGCTTCCCTAGTATTTCTTCCCGAGTATCGCTTTTGCCACCAAACTCTGATTTAAGCCACCTCCTTATTTCGAAGTCCTCGCACTTACCTATCTAATGTGGCAAAGGGTACTTTCTCATATATCAACTTTCTTGTCATTTGAGCATCATTTTATCGACATGCTCCTAGTGGGAGTTCTAACATATTTGTAAGCTACCTTGCTTGTTGCATACGATCTTATAGGATCTAATTCCTTGGAACCTAACTCCCCCTTTATTCCGTGATTCTATCGCTCTCGTAGGTTGTCATATCCTCGGGCTTCTATAGTGAGTATGTAACCTGTACTTATACTATGCCCCAAGCAATTATTCCATGTGTCTCTCACAATAATTCCAACTCGACATTTCAGTTTCGTTTATCATATACCCTTCTTCAACTCACCCCGGGCATCATGACTCTCTCACCCTTACTTTACCTCCCACTCCTCTCCTAAGTGTTCACTTGGTCTCATTGGCGACGCGTAAACATCTACGAATTACATACTCTTTTTGCGCAATTCGCATTCGTATCCATCCATCCGTATACCTATATCCATGTCTGTCTTCGCATCCATAGTCATATTCATCGGTATGCCGTATCCATGGTCATATTCATCTAAGTGTCAATATCCTTCTCAATGACCTTTTCGCTAACGCCCTTACCTCGAGAACGGGGTAACTTTACAATAAGACCCATGTTAATATCATGAATTATTCTGTGTCTCAGGCCTGCATGCCTTCTTCTTGGGGCTACCGTCACCTACTATATTCACAACATTCTCCGGGGTTATATTTTCATTTGGGCTAAAAGAGTATTCAATCCCGGAAGTCATTAAATCTATATAAGGGCAGAGAAACGAGAGTTTCCATTCTGCTGGAAGAGTAATAGTAACTAATCAGTACTCCCTAAACTGATTCCAACTCTCCTCCAACCATGTCACGCAACCAGAGTTTCACAATTTTATTCCTCGTTTTGCGCCACTTGGGACCTTAGGGGACACAACGTCTCACAGATCGGCCTTATACTTCGCTACAAATTCATCTGAGATTTATAATTTAGAGGGACGATGAGGTGGTATAATCTTAGGGAATTGTGGGTCCACCTCTGCCCGTCACCAGTGTTTTACTATATTTGCCGACTCACGGCTCTTCTTCTTCCCCCTTCTTCTTGCTTTTGCGTGTCCTTATTCTACCGCTTTTAGTCAATACACTCCCGTAGGGTTCATCATTTCAACCTTCACACTGGTGTCCTCTCTATTTGCTTCCCCCCTTTTAAGGGTTTTACTCGTACCTTTAAATCTCGAATCCACATACTCCAGGCTACACTACGCCTTACTTATTCCGTCCCCTACAGTCTATGGCTATAACAATTCATACGTGGAGTCGTGGAGTCTTAGCGTACTCGCCTTACAGTCTTATAACCAAGAAATGCACCCGATATAACACTCCGAGCAAAACGTACGTTACTTAGCTCATCCAGTAGTTATGTGTCTGTATCTGAATCTGCTCCGATTAACAACTTCCTGCCCCATAGGGATGCTTACATTAATAGTGGGTCTAGCTATCCATGCCACCCATCTAATGTCACTCGCCCTCTTCTTCGGCGCTCAAAATTGCTTGTAACTCCACCTTCGTTTCCCTAGGGCTTAGGTGTTATATCCCGTGTTTTCGCACATTTGGAAAATTAGAAATAATCTTGACTTGTATGAAATAAAGTCATAATTGATTATATTTAGCACATGAGTTGTTTGTGAAAGAATATTAATGTGGAAGTGTCGAGGGAGACTAAGGGCAACTTTGGAATTTTGGAAATTATTTTCGGGAATTACAAAACAAGAATTATAACTAAATGGGCTAAAAAGAATAAAACACAAAATTGAGGCCCAAAGCCAAGGGTGGCCGGCCATTTATGGGGGTCCAAGCCCATGGGAATTAATTAAATTCCCATGTGGTTAATTGACTTATATAGTAGAAGGTTCAAGAGAAAAATAAAGAGAAAGAACAAAAGGAGAGAAATAAGAAAACAAGAGAGACCAAGAAGAGGGGTTTCGGGTTTGACTAGGGGAGAGCAACCCTCAAAAATCTTCCTCCAAAAATTAATTTCTTGTTGAAATCCTACTAATTCAAGGTCCCTTTTCAACTTGGTGTAGTTGTCTTGGAGGAAGAAGCAGTTGGTTCCTCAATTTGATCACTTGTTCAAGTAAAGAAGACTAGAGGATAAGGTAAGAATTCATCCCTTATTTTTGTGTTGTGATGTTTTGTTTGTGTTGTAGTATGTGGGAATGAGTTGATGGTATGGAAAAATGGAAGTTTTCAAAGTGGGTTTGGAATATGGTGTGTAGCCGTGAGGGTATATGTGTTGTATACCTATAATGTGTTGAATTTATGTTATATTCTAGTTGTGGTTGTGGTGAAATGCATGTTGGAAATGAAAATTGAATGAATTGGATAGAAGTTGGTAGTGGGGTGTTTGGCCGTGTGGTATGGGGTGTGTGGAATGGAAATGGATTAAGTTTGTCTAGTGTGTTAATTGTGTTATTGTGATTCTTGCAATGTAAATGAAAGTAAAATGATATGAGTTTGCTTTGAAATGGAATGTAGGAACTTATGTCGCTTAAGTATGATTTTACGACTAGTTATTAGGTTGCAAATTATGATGTGTATTGATGAATTTGGAAGTTGGAAACATGTTATGAATATGTATGCCAAAGATTAGAAGTTTTGAATGAGTTCTGACTTTGGCGGAAAGTTTGTATATTATGTATATCGTGTGTATAATTTAAGGAAACGATATGAAATACTTCTAAACTATGTTGTGATGATTTAGATTGATAATGGATGTGAAACCCTTGAGATTGGTTTGGAAATTGAAGTTGAAATGAAGGTTATGGCATTATGTCGGCAAGTAGAACTAGTTGTGTCATATTGTGTTTCTAATGTTTGTTGTTGATGTTGATGTTGTTGTTTGGGTTGTTGTTGATGGGTTTGAGCCGAGTTGAATTCTCGGGGGTGCTATATGTATAGGGGAAGTGCTGCCGAAATTTCGGTAGACAAATATGAGTTGAATCGAATTCGTAGCATCTATAACTTACAATTGGTAAATGTGACCATTTGCAGATTTTCGACGAAACGGGGAGTGAGCTTGGATAGGCGTGCAAAGCTCAAAAGGTATGTAAAGCTACCCCGATCCTTCTTTTGGCATGCCTAAGTGTATTAGAATCGGATTCGGGCCTCGAAAGACCTTCTGCCCATCGGAATCCGCAATTGAAAATCTCGCTTTTTCCTTCAGTAAGATTGAGCCCTTTTGGTTTGTATTCTTGATAATCATGCAAACTTTCCCTAAACTACTTGGAAAGCTATAGAACGTCCGTAGAACCTTTGTAGGTGACCCCATAAGCTTAAAATATGTAATTTGAGCCCACCGCCTTGCTTGTCCTGAGGTGGGCCTGCTATTCCCGGTTTTGCCCTTATTGTACTCTAGTCTTACTTTCGAGCGATTTTTGAAAGAAATGTTTTGACTACCATTCTAATTACTTAACAAACATTGTTTTAAATATTCCATTAAGTCTGATAAATTGTTTTGACACTCGGAACGACTTCAGAAAGGTTATACTCTGTAATTCACTATGATATCCGAAACTCATTTATTAAGATCCCATCCGACTTCATTGGATTGGTTTGTTTTTGATATGCCTCATCGAGTCTATGGAAACATTTATGATATTTTAGCTGCATTAGTCTCTCACTACTCCATTCGTGGATACCCCAATGTTTCCCACACTAAGCCCGGGCCAGGATATGTTGTCAAGCGTGATCCTTTGCATTGTTCGTCGTGCCTCGATGTGAGGGGGCAGGCATATGCGTACATGGGTTTGTGGAGTATGCTGTGCCATGTACGCTTGTTCTGATATGATTTGCTATGGCCATCTGATATGATATATTATGTGACGGGGTTATGCCCCCATTCTGATTCTTCTGTGTTGTGGCACCAGCGTCGGGAGGGTGGCCACGTTCTGTCTGCCGAGTCCCTTGGCAGGGGCCGGATTTGACATGACATATGTTTCTGTACACACTCTGCATGTTTTGAAAATATGTATTTGATACTTTGGATTTTCTGCTCACTTTTTGTACGTTCTGTACTAGTTATGATTTTGTTTCTGTAATTCAGGCTTTACATATTCAGTACATATTTCGTACTGACCCCCTTTCCTCGGGGGCTGCGTTTTCATGCCGCGCAGGTACCGACGACAGGTTTGCCGATCCGTCTGTCTAGGATATCTTTTCTGCTATTTGGAGCGCTCTTTTATTCAGAGCCATCTTTTGGTACAGTCTGTCACTTCTATATATGTATATTCTCGTTCATGGGTACGGCGGGGCCCTGTCCCGCCATATGATTCTGTTGGTCTGTAGACATGTTTGTGGGTTGGGGTCTTTCTGTACAGATGTGTGTATATGTTGTGTTTGGGCGATCCCATTCGCCGCGGCGGCCGGTCCGCATATATTTAAATGTTGCTCTGTTGGTCCTGTGTGGCCTTTGTTGGTATTTTCTGCGTGCAGGGTATTTGGGATAGTCCGTAGAACAAAGAAGACTCTGCCGAAATTTCCTGGAAATTAGCTAAATTTGAAATAATGCCTTGTCGGCTTCTGCTATATACTGGAATGCGTTTGAGTGCCCAGATCGGGCACTAGTCACGGCCTACGGGGTTGGGTCGTGACATTAGGTCTCTCTTACGCCGCTAATGCGCCCCATGCCTCCTTATTCTCTTACTCTTGTTTGCGCTTGGAACCGATTCATATCCGCATTGTACCACTATCATTATTAGTTATAACACTACTTCGTCGCTTCAGCGTCGTACAGTAGATCCATAACTCATGATCATCTTTTCCTCTTCAACTCTTTACCTCATTCACTTCACTCGTTCTAACTTGGTATGGGATATTTGTAGGAGATATGTTCTCCTTTAACTACCACACCACTATTCTTTAGGCACTCGTACTTCGTACATTTCCTCTTCGCATGAGGAACCATATTCTTAACTTAGTACCGCTTTGTTCTTTTGGATACACCACCTGTGTCAATCCGTCCCTTGCTGCCTAAAACTAATTCTATCCGTCCTGATCATCCACCATCTCGCTCCTATCGCGTTGACCTTCCTCCTACTAATTATCATACTTTCATTATTTATCTTTACCGTAGTCTCGGCCTTATACGCCCAACTAAAGATATCATCCGTGCCCTTAGGCGTCTTCTCGCTATACTTTACATAACAATTCTTGTTACGGCTCATTTTACCGAAATCATAATCCACCCTATAGAGTGACACTTCTTGATCTCGTTTGCAAACCTGCTCGTAACATAGGGTAGCCTCATGAAGCAGGCATACTCAACATGTTATCCATTTTAGTCAGTTACATTACATTTACCATATGGCTTATTTGCACACGTATTTGCATTAATCATAAAAGGGTGCTAGCAATATACCTGGAGTAATATCAGGGGAAGACTCAGGATCCCGTCGTTCAGCTAACACCTTGGTATGATGCTGGGATCCGCTGGGACTAGGCGCTCTTCGGTCTCTACCACTGCTTACTAGCCCCTGTGGCCCTGACCTTGGAGGGTGTGTCGATGATGAAGAGCTCGTTATCAATGGAAGGTCATGCCCTTTGGGTTGAAAACGGCACCCTCATTGTTCAAAAAGCCATGATAAAATTATTTCAACCCATCCTCTATACATCACTAGTCTACATTGATGACATCTTACTCTTTAGTGACACTATGGAAGAACACTTCACGTTGCTGCAACAATTCCATGACCTAGTGGAGAAAAATAGAATCATGCTCTCACAGAAAAAGATGATTCTTGCTAGGAAGGAAATTAATTTTCTGGGGATGCATTTTGTTCAGGGAGCATACAGCCCAGGTAGACATATTTGTCAAGAACTGCTCATATTCCCACACACCAATTTTACAACGAAGCAGCTCCAACAGTTTTTAGGTGTGATTAATTATGTTAGAGATTTTATCCCTAATGTCTCTACAGACATTGCTCCACTTATAAAAATGCTCATGAAGAATGCCCAAGGTTGGGGAAAGGAACAGGATGAAGCAGTTCAGAAGATAAAAGAAATCTCAAAAGAGGTTAAAGCCCTCCATATTCCATCAGACGGGAAAAAGATATTGCAAACAGATGCCATCAATGAATATTGGAGTGCGGTACTTTTTGATGTTGAAGATGGCCAACCGAAAATATGCGGATATGCCAGTGGAAAGTTCAAAGATGCTGAACAACATTACCATTCCACATTCAAAGAAATTCTTTCCGTAAAAAATGGGATTAAAAAGTTTAATTTCTTTTTAATTCACACAGAGTTTCTTATCGAGATGGATATGAAAGCTTTCTCGAAGATGATCCACATAAATCCAAAGATTATCCCAAATCCGCAGATTCTCAGATGGGCACAATGGTTCTCCCCTTACAAATTCCAAGTAAAGCACCTCAAAGGGAAAGATAATATTCTAGCGAATTTCCTATCCAGGCCAGATGAGTTTTCAAAGAGATTTCAAGCCAAGCTGTAGAAGAGGCTAACTAGCAACATTTTCATGCTTACAAACTCATCAGGAGCTAGTCCATCCAGAATAGGAGATCATCCGCCAAAATTCTTCAGCAAATTTGTGGACCCGTTTGATCCATTCATCCTCACAGAAAGAAGGACTTTCTATGAGCTCCTAGTTTTTAGAAAATATAGAGGATCCATCCTTAAGCCATTCGGAGTCAATCCAGAATACCCATTCTGTCACGTATTCATAGCCATGCACAATGATTTTCCACAGGAGCTATTATGGTACTTGTGTCACCAGTATTATATTTTCATGGAATTCAAGTGCGACACGTTCCGATGTTGTGACAAGATTGAACCTGCTCTCAAAAGGTCTCTGCAATGGTTCAAACCACGAAGATATTGGGTTCAATGTTTCCAAAACTCCTATGCTGCAAAAGTGTTCATGTTACATCGACCGATAATAATTATTGATGGGAAGGTCTATGCTCAACCAGATGTTTCACTAAGGTGGGAATACCCCGTCTCTGTCTTGTCCTTAGAAGATGAATACAGCGAAGCACATAGAATAATTTTCCAGCAAAATAAGTGCATCCCAAAGGAGATATGGCCGAAAGAATGGGCTCGATGGAATTACACTAATAACCATCCCCATTGGGAAAGAGTTCGAGAAGCAGCAAAGGAGTACCGAGTGCCGTATGAAATAATCAAAGATGAAGTCACTCAGGATATCACAAAGATAAGGTTGGATTTTCCATCCCAAGATTCAGCAAAAATAGATCCAGAGATGACAGGGCCATCCAACAAAAAATGCTACTACACAAGGTCGCGAAAAAGAAGTCTGGAAAACAAAGAACAATTCAAGCAAAAACAAGGACCAGAATGGTGGATAGAGGAAGGATACGCAACTCCGCCATCGACTCCGTCAAGCACCGCTCCGTCAGATAAAGCTTACTGACGTGCTTACAAGAAAGACAAAAGCGGACCCCATGGTCACATGCTTGCACATGGTTGTCATGCTTCAAATAATGTTCCCCTCTTTTTACTTGGCCTGTTTTATTAGGCGTGTTTTATTAGGTTGCCTTATTAGGCTCGTTTTATCAGGCTTGTTTTATTAGGCTGTCTTATTAGTCTCGTTTTATTAGGTTTGTTTTATTAGGGCCTTCGCATGTCTAGCGGGGCCCGTGTGCCATGTAAGATATGTCTTGTGGAAGCCTCCAACTCCTATAAATAGGAGGCTATGTAGTAATTAGAGGGCATCAAACAATTTCCCTGTAAATTTTTCGATATCAATAAAATGTTTGCCTTCTAAATTTCTCTTGTTCTTCTCTTTGAAAGGCATGGAAAGGCTGATCCTAAGTTAGTATAGGGTTTGGAAATATTGGACAAGTTGAGCTTGCTATGTGTACAATAGTTTTCCGAAGCTTTGACAATATATCTGTAGTAGTGCGAAAGTTTTTCCGAGTTGAGTTGTTTTGCTAGGAACCCAGCCCATTGTGTAGGAAAAACTTTCATATCCACGATATTTCAAACTGTCCGACTAACTTGACAAGCCATCCTTCTGGTTGTTGAAGTCAGTTTTGTGGCATGCTGTCCTTCGAGATGTTGAAGCCCAGTCCTACTATGTAAGAAAACTATTGTACTTGTAGTTTTGCTGATACCACGGGTATGTAGAGGGCAGGGAAACACCAAGCAAGACAGCCAAACTACAAGCACAATAGTTTTCTTACATAGTAGGACTGGGCTTCAACATCCCGAAGGACGGCTTGCCACAAACCTGACTTCAACAACCTGAAGGATGGCTTGTCCAGTTAGTCGGATAGTTTGAAAGATCGTAGATATGAAAGTTTTTCCTACAAAATGGGCTGGCTTCCTAGCCAAGCTACTCAACAAGGCAAAACTTTCGCATTACTACAGACATACTGTCAAAGCTTCGGAAAACTATTGTACTCATAGCAAGCTTAACTTGCCCAATATTTCCTAACCCTATACTAACTTAGGATCAGCCTTTCCATGCCTTTCAAAGAGAAGAACAAGAGAACTTTAGAAGGCAAACATTTTATTGATATCGGAAAATTTACAGGGAAATTGTTTGATGCCCCCTAACTACTACATAGCCTCCTATTTATAGGAGTTGGAGGCTTCCACAAGACTTATCTTACATGGCACACGGGCCCCGCTAGACATGTGAGGGGCCTAATAAAACAAACCTAATAAAACGAGCCTAATAAGACAGCCTAATAAAATAAGCCTGATAAAACGAGCCCAATAAGACAACCTAATAAAACAAGCCTGATAAAACGAGAGGAACATTATGACAACCATGTGCAAGCATGTGACCGTGGGGTCCGTTTTTGCCTTTCTTGTAAGTACGTCAGTAAGCTTTATCCGACGGAGCGGTGCTTGATGGAGTCGACGGCGGAGTTGCGTATCCTTCCTCAATCCACCATTCTGGTCCTTGTTTTTGCTAGAATTTTTCTTTGTTTTTCAGACTTCTTTTTCGCGACCTTATGTAGTAGCATTTTTTGTTGGATGGCCCTGTTATCTCTGGATCTATTTTTGCTGAATCTTGAGATGGAAAATCCAACCTTATCTTTGTGATAGCTTGAGTGACTTCATCTTTGATTATTTCATACGGCACTCGGTACTCCTTTGCTGCTTCTCGAACTATTTCCTAATGGAGATGGTTATCAATGTAATTCGATCGAGCCCATTCTTTCGGCCATATCTCCTCTGGGATGCACTTATTTTGCTGGAAAATAATTGTCTGTGCTTCGCTGTATTCATTTTCTAAGGACAAGACAGAGATGGGGAATTCCCACTATAGTGAAATATCTGGTTGAGCATAGACCTTCCCATCAATAATTTTTATCGATCGATGTAACATGAACACTTTTGCTGCATAAGAGTCTTGGAAACATTGAACCCAATATCTTCGTGGTTTGAACCATTGCAGAAACTTTTTGAGAGCAAGTTCAATCTTGTCAAAACATCGGAACATGTCGCACTTGAATTTCATGAAAATATAATACTGGTGACACAAGTACCAAAAAAACCATAATAGCTCCTGTGGAAAATCATTGTGCATGGCTATGAATACGTGACATAATGGGTATTCTGGATTGACTCCGAATGGCTTAAGGATGGATCCTCCATATTTTCTGAAAACTAGGAGCTCATAGAAAGTCCATCTTTCTGTGAGGATGGATGGATCAAACGGGTCCACAAACTTGCTGAAGAATTCTGGCGGATGATCTGCTATTCTGGATGGACTAGCTCCTGATGAGCATGTAAGCATGAAAATGTTGCTAGTTAGCCTCTTCTGCAGCTTGGCTTGAAATCTCTTTGAAAACTCATCTGGCCTGGATAGGAAATCCGCTAGAATATTATCTTTCCCTTTGAGGAGCTTTACTTGGAATTTGTAAGGGGAGAACAAGGGGAGAACCATTGTGCCCATCTGAGAATCTACGGATTTGGGATAATCTTTGGATTTATGTGGATCATCTTCGGGAAATCTTTCATATCCATCTCGATAAGAAACTCTGTGTGAATTAAAAAGAAATTAAACTTTTTAATCCCATTTCTTACGGCAAGAATTTCTTTGAATGTGGAATGGTAATGTTGTTCAGCATCTTTGAACTTTCCACTGGTATATCCGCATATCTTCGGTTGGCCATCTTCAACTTCAAAAAGTACCGCACTCCAATATTTGTTGCTGGCATCTGTCTGCAATATCTTTTTCCCGTCTGATGGAATATGGAGGGCTTTAACCTCTTTTGAGATTTCTTTTATCTTCTGAACTGCTTCATCCTGTTCCTTTCCCCAACCTTGGGCATTCTTTTTGAGCATTTTTGTAAGTGGAGAAATGAATGTAGAGACATTAGGGATAAAATCTCTAACATAATTAATCACGCCTAAAAACTTTTGGAGCTGCTTCGTTGTAAAATTGGTGTCTTGGAATTTGAGCAGTTCTTGACAAATATGTGGCCCTGGGCTGTATGCTCCATGAACAAAATGCATCCCCAGAAAATCAATTTCCTTTCTAGCAAGAATCATCTTTTTCTGTGAGAGCATGATTCCATTTTTCTCCACTAGGTCATGGAATTGTTGCAGCAAAGTGAGGTGTTCTTTCATAGTGTGACTAAAGAGTAAGATGTCATCAACGTAGACTAGGTATGTATGGAGGATGGGTTGAAATAATTTTATCATGGGCTTTTGGAACAATGAGGGTGTCGTTTTCAACCCAAAGGACATGACCTTGCATTGAAAGTGGTGATCAGGTATACAAAACCCTGTTTTTGGTCTATCTTCTAGGTGTATTCCCAATTGCCAAAACCCCGATTTAAGGTCAAACTTGGAAAAGTATTTAGCTTTGGCTAAGTGTGAAAAAATGGTGAGTTTATTTGGGATAGGGAATTTATCATCTTGGGGGAAATAGTTAAGAGGTTGATAGTTTCTGACTAATTTGAGTTTACCTCTTGTTTGTTCTGCCCGGTTATTGACATAGAATGCCTCACATGCCCATTGTGAATTAGAGGGCTCGATAAGTCCAAACTCCAAGAGCTCTTCGCATTCTCTTTTCGCAAGCTGAAGATGATCTGGATTCATGCCGGAGTAACTTACCTTCGTTGGATTAATGCTTTCATTCTTCTTGAAGGGGAGTTTAATGTAAAACTCCTCATTTAGCCATAGACGCTTCTTGCATTTTCCCATAAACTCCTTGTGAGAATCCGCACATGAATGCTCAACCAACTGCTTTTCTATCTCCTTGATCTGTTCTGCATCAGTTATTTGGAATAAGTGTAAAACATCTGTATATGGCTTGAATTGTTTCTTGAACGTTATTCCATGGGCTTTGATCTGGAGCTGATCTTTAAGTTGGCTGAAGATGTCATATCCGACAATGAGATCTTTTCCTGGTACATCTGATCCAATCATCTTTATTCGAAACTTCAACCCTGGGAAGAATTCAATTGTGATTGGATGCTTTGTGATGACTGTGGTGGTTAAGACTCCAGTCCGAGCAGTGCAGCAATCTTTGAAATGTGGAATCCATTGATCCTCAGGAAGGACGGCTGGGTTCATCAATGAACATGTCGCTCCAGTGTCCATGAAGGCAATAACCTGGATTGGCTTATCCCATTTGGATGGATAAACTTTATGCTGGACCTGCGGGATCACCATGATGCTGTTGATATCTTCTTGAGCCTTTCCCTCTGGTTCTGAAATCTGGTAATATTCATCGCCATATTCTTCGTACACATCTATGGAAAAGAGGGTTTTCTCTGTGGGTTCGTCCTCTAATGAGAGTACGGATACAAGATCGCCATCTTCATCTAGATGGATACCAGTGTAGTCCTCTATTTCAGTGAGAAGCTTGATCGATCTTCTGGATTGGGGACAATTTATTGCATAATGCCCAATCTTGTTGCAGATGAAGCATCTATCATTTTTTCGGGACATGCCTGGCCTCTTCCTCCTGTAATATTTCGTGCCATGTCCCCAGACGAAAGGGAAGGTTAGACCGATTCAAATGGCCAAGGCCTTCACGAGAAGGATCCCAGTTCAGGAGGTGCACGAAATATTTCAGGAGGAAGAGCCCAGTCAAGTCCCGAAAAAATGATAGATGCTTCATCTGCAACAAGATTGGGCATTATGAAAAAAATTGTCCCCAATCCAGAAGATCGATCAAGATTCTTACTGAAATAAAGGACTACACTGGTATCCATCTAGATGAAGATGGCGATCTTAACAATCTATACTCTCATTAGAGGACGAACCCATAGAGAAGACCCTCTTTTCCATAAATGTGTACGAAAAATATGGGAATGAATATTACCAAATTTCAGAACCAAAGGGAAAGGCTCAAGAAGATATCAACAGAATCATGGTGATCCCGCAGGTCCAGCATAAATTTTATCCATCCAAATGGGATAAACCAATCCAGGTTATTGCCTTCATGGACACTGGAGCGGCATGTTCATTGATGAACCCAGCCGTCCTTCCTGAGGATCAATGGATTCCACATTTCAAAGATTTCAACACTGCTGGGACTGGAGTCCTAACCACCACAGTCATCACAAAGCATCCAATCACAATTGAATTCTTCCCAGGGTTGAAGTTTCGAACAAAGCTGATTGGATCAGATGTACCAGGAAAAAATCTCATTGTCGGACTTGACATCTTCAGCCAACTTAAAGATCAACTCCAGATCAAAGCCCATGGAATAATGTTCAAGAAACAATTCAAGCCATATAAAGATATTTTACGATTATTCAAAATAATTGATGCTGAACAGATCAAGGAGATAGAAAAGCAGTTGGTGGAGCATTCATGTGCGGATTCTCACAAGGAGTTTATGGGAAAATGCAAAAAGCCTCTATGGCTAAATGAGGAGTTTTTAATTGAACTCCCCTTCAAGAAGAATGAAAGCATTAATCCAATGAAGGCAAGTCACTCTGGCATGAATCCAGATCATCTTCAGCTTGCGAAATGAGAATGCGAAGAGCTCTTGGAGTTTGGACTTATCGAGCCCTCTAATTCGTAATGGGCATACGAGGCGTTCTATGTCAATAAACGGGCAGAACAAACACGAGGTAAACTCAGATTAGTCATAAACTATCAACCTCCAAACTATTTCCTCCAAGATGATAAATTCCCTATCCCAAATAAACTCACCCTTTTTTCACACTTAGCCAAAGCTAAATACTTTTCCAAGTTTGACCTTAAATCGGGGTTTTGGCAATTGGGAATACACCCAGATGATAGACCAAAAACAGGGTTTTGCATACCCGATCACAACTTTCAATTGAAGGTCATGCCCTTTGGGTTTAAAACGGCACCCTCATTGTTCCAAAAGGCCATGATAATATTATTTCAACCCATCCTCCATACATCACTAGTCTACATTGATGACATCTTACTCTTTAGTGACACTATGGAAGAACACCTCACGTTGCTACAACAATTCCATGACCTAGTGGAGAAAAATGGAATCATGCTCTCACAGAAAAATATGATTCTTGCTAGGAAGGAAATTGATTTTCTGGGGATGCATTTTGTTCATGGAGCATACAGCCCAGGGCCACATATTTGTCAAGAACTGCTCAAATTCCTAGACACCAATTTTACAACGAAGCAGCTCCAACAGTTTTTAGGTGTGATTAATTATGTTAGAGATTTTATCCCAAAAAAATGCACAAGAAGAATGCCCAAGGTTGGGGAAAGGAACAGGATGAAGCAGTTTAGAAGTTAAAAGAAATCTCAAAAGAAGTTAAAGCCCTCCATATTCCATCAGACGGGAAAATGATATTGCAGACAGATGTCAGCAACGAATATTGGAGTGCGGTACTTTTTGAAGTTGAAGATGGCCAACGGAAAATATGCGGATATGCCAGTGGAAAGTTCAAAGATGCTGAACAACATTACAATTCCACATTCAAAGAAATTCTTGCCGTAAAAAATGGGATTAAAAATATTAATTTCTTGTTAATTCACACAGAGTTTCTTATCGAGATGGATATGAAAGCTTTCCCGAAGATGATCCACATAAATTCAAAGAATATCCCAACTCCGTAGATTCTAAGATGGGCACAATGGTTCTCCCCTTACAAATTCCCAGTAAAGCACCTCAAAGGGCAAGATAATATTCTAGCGGATTTCCTATCCAGGCCAGATGAGTTTTCAAAGAGATTTCAAGCCAAGCTGCAGAAGAGGCTAACTAACAACATTTTCATGGTGACAAGCTCATCAGGAGCTAGTCCATCCAGAATAGCAGATCATCCACCAGAATTCTTTAGAAAGTTTATGGACCCGTTTGATCCATCCATCCTCACAGAAAGAAGGACATTCTATTAGCTCCTAGTAATCAGAAAATATGGAGGATCCATCCTTAAGCCATTCGGAGTCAATGCAGAATACCCATTCTGTCACATATTCATAGCCATGCACGATGATTTTCCACAGGAGCTATTATGGTTTTTCTGGTACTTGTGTCACCAGTATTATATTTTCATGGAATTCAAGTGCAACATGTTCCGATGTTTTGACAAGATTGAACCTGCTCTCAAAAAGTTTCTGCAATGGTTCAAACCACGAACATATTGGGTTCAATGTTTCCAAGACTCCTATGCAGCAAAAGTGTTCATGTTACATCGACTGATAAAAATTATTGATGGGAAGGTCTATGCTCAACCAGATATTTCACTATTGTGGGAATTCCCCGTCTCTGTCTTGTCCTTAGAAGATGAATACAGCGAAGCACAGAGAATTATTTTCCATAAAAATAAGTGCATCCCAAAGGAGATATGGCCGAAAGAATGGGCTCGATGGAATTACACTGATAACCATCCCCATTGGGAAAGAGTTCGAGAAGCAGCAAAGGAGTACCGAGTGCCGCATGAAATAATCAAAGATGAAGTCACTCAGGCTATCACAAAGATAAGGTTTGATTTTCCATCCCAGGATTCAGCAAAAATAGATCCAGAGATGACAGGGCCATCCAACAAAAAATGCTACTACACAAGGTCGCGAAAAAGAAGTCTGGAAAACAAAGAAAAATTCAAGCAAGAACATGGACCAGAATGGTGGATAGAGGAAGGATATGCAACTCCGCCGTCGACTCCATCAAGCACCGCTCCGTCGGATAAAGCTTATTGACGTGCTTACAAGAAAGACAAAAGCGGACCCCACGGTCACATGCTTGCACATGGTTGTCATGCTTCAAATAATGTTCCTCTCATTTTATCAGGCTTGTTTTATTAGGCTGTCTTATTAGGCTTGTTTTATCAGGCTTGTTTTATTAGGCTATCTTATTAGGCTCGTTTTATTAGGCCCTTCACATGTCTAGCGGGGCCCGTGTGCCATGTAAGATAAGTCTTGTAGAAGCCTCCAACTCCTATAAATAGGAGGCTATGTAGTAGTTAGGGGGCATCAAACAATTTCCCTGTAAATTTTCCGATATCAATAAAATGTTTGCCTTCTAAATTTCTCTTGTTCTTCTCTTTGAAAGGCATGGAAAGGCTGATCCTAAGTTAGTATAGGGTTAGGAAATATTGGGCAAGTTGAGCTTGCTATGAGTACAATAGTTTTCCGAAGCTTTGACAGTATGTCTGTAGTAGTGCGAAAGTTTTTCCGAGTTGAGTAGCTTGGCTAGGAAGCCAGCCTATTTTGTAGGAAAAAATTTCATATCTACGATCTTTCAAACTGTCCGACTAATTTGACAAGTCATCCTTCAGGTTGTTGAAGTCAGGTTTGTGGCAAGCCGTCTAAATTCTCTTGTTCTTCTCTTTGAAAGACATGGAAAGGCTTATCCAAAGTTAGTACCGGGTTAGGAAATATTGGGCAAGTTGAACTTGCTATGAGTACAATAGTTTTCCAGCTCGGGTTCTTTTGAACTTTCCCCGAGTTCTTTCTTTCGTTTGGACTGCTTTTGGGCCGCCATAGAGTCATTCCTTTCCCAAACCATTTTTGCAATGTCAAACTCAGGTTTATTGTTTTGTTTTTGGGCAAAAGGCATATGGTCTCGCTTTGTGGATGGTAGCACAGTGAAAGAATGGTCAAGCTTTGGTGGTGAGTATGTTTGGGAGGACATAGGGAAAAAGGTGGGTTTTGATGGGCAGCTTTGTGTTTTTTGCGGTTCAAGGTGACCATATCTCAGTAGCTATATTTGTTCTTTAAGGTCAGCCATTTCCTTTTGTTGTTGGTTAAAGAAATGGAAAAGGGAAGTTCCTGGTGGACAAATCTCATACTGCATGTTTGTCATTCGCAATTCCAGGGCTTTGATCAGTCCAGCATGTTGAGAAGATGCTTGTTCCACCTTCTTCTCAATTGTCTCCACCCTGCTCATCATCTTATTATGTGTGTGAGCAACATTTCTGATGGAAATGCTAATATTAGTTAACACTTTGTTTTGGCAAATGGCATTTTCGGATTGCCAATTGATTGTCGCTTCCACTTCACTTGTTGGTGGCTTTTCTCCCGTTGGTAGCACAACATGTTGCCTTGGATTTTTGGGACATGGCTTGCACCATCCTTTTCAAAATGTTGTTGTGGAGGAAATTCAGTGGTGTGACTGGAGCTGGAGGGGTTCATCAAGAATATTTCTGGCTTTGGGATACACGGGTTTGAAGGTTTGTGATGTAAATTTTGGTTAGGGAGAGATTTCCAATTTTGGGGTTTGTACGAAACAAGGAATTCATATTTTCCTGGACGTCTCAGTGAACCGATATATGAGTCTCCTTCTTCATACCTTGTTCGGAACTTTCTTTCAGAGTTTCCCCCTTTTTTATTTGATTTGGCTCTTCTTGTATGGTGTTCATCCCATTCAATTTCATCGTCAAGACATTCTTGACAGTCACATAGGATAACCCAGGGGCAGTGTCCCGTGAAAGGACATTTGAACCACCATACTTCATGACCTTCATTATCGAACTGCTTTATCCAGTCATGTTCTCTCATGACACCTGGGAGATGGTAAGCGAATGTTTCAGGGTCATCTTGGTGTGCTTGGTTATGAGTGGGTTGGTACATCTGGAAAGAACGGGTTGTTTTGTTGGGTTTTTTAAGGTGAGAGTGGTCAAAGCTTATGGCGACTGTTTTATCGAGTTTTTTGGAAAAAGTGGGTTCAGAAGATTGGAGAGGTACAACAGGTTCTCTCAGCTTTTCATAACTCGTGACCCATGTATCTGGAAGGACTTTGATAAGTTCTTCTCTAGAAAACTGTATTAGGATTTGGGTGCACATGGTAGTTCCGTTGGTGGCATCCACTTTTAAGAGCAAAGCATTTTCTCCGCCTGGAAGAGAGATATCCATAGCATGATTCTGAACTCGCCAAGCTATTTGGTAGTGTAAAGTAGCATGAATAGCATTTTTAGCTTATGGAGCACCTTGAATTTGGACTTGAAGCTTTAAAGCCTCCGTTAGATATGGATCATACTGGGACATGTTAAAATTTGGAAATACAGTGACAAAAATTGTCCCAGCATTTAGAGTGACTTCTGTGGTACCCAAATTAGCATGTTGGTACTCGTTGTATCTGGTATCAAGAAGGGCAAGGCGAGCTACAACTGGTTGGCCCTTTCGTCCATGATATGTTAATGCAATTCTAATAGCACCAAAATGGACATGGGTGAAACCATGATGTTTCCACTATCTAGGAAAATCATCTGGAATCTGCAGAGTGATGAATTGTTCCTCCTGAGTTCCTAGAATAGGGTGCTGGTCATGTTTTGAGGCACCAACATATTCTTTAGCTTCTTTGGGCTTTGGTTGGACCAGGGAACAGATTTGTGACCACGGGGAAAATGTCTTTTTAGCAAAAACAGAGTATGGGTTTATGATGGGTAGGTCGGTGGGAGACACTTTGTTTCCAACAGGTAAAATATCAACTTCATAAAGGTAGTCATATTTGCAAGAAAGGGTTTTATACAGAGTAGGAGACATATTTATTTTTGATAAGGACTTACAAGGGCTGGACGCAGATGGTAACAACTTAGACTAATTTTTACTAAACTGCTCCTCTCTCCGAAAGAGATGGACTGGCTCTGATACCATGGGTAGGTAGAGGACGGGGAAACACCAAGTAAGACAGCCAAACTACAAGCACAATAGTTTTCTTACATAGTAGGACTGGGCTTCAACATCCCGAAGGAAGGCTTTCCACAAACCTGACTTCAGCAACCCGAAGGATGGCTTGTCAAGTTAGTCGGACAGTTTGAAAGATCGTAGATATGAAAGTTTTTCCTACAAAATGGGCTGGCTTCCTAGCCAAGCTACTCAACTCGGAAAAACTTTCGCACTACTACAGACATACTGTCAAAGGTTTGGAAAACTATTGTACTCATAGCAAGCTCAACTTGCCCAATATTTCCTAACCCTATACTAACTTAGGATCAGCCTAATGTAGAAGATTGATTAAGCTTCTTACTTAAATAGAGGACTACACTGGTATCTTTCTATATGAAGATGGTGATCTTGAATCTGTACTCTCATTACAGGATGAACCCACAGAGAAGACCCTCTTTTCCATAGATGTGTACGAAGAATATAACGATGAATATTACCAGATTTCAGAACCTGAGGGAAAGGCTCAAGAAGATATCAACAGCATCATGGTGATCCCGCAGCTCCAGCTTAAAGTTTATCCATCCAAATGGGATAAAACAATCCAGGTTATTGCCTTCATGGACACCGGAGCGCATGTTCATTGATGAACCCAGCCGTCCTTCCCGAGAATCAATGGATTCCACATTTCAAAGATTTCTGCACTGCTGGGACTAGAGTCCTAACCACCACAGTCATGACAAAGCATCCAATCACAATTGAATTCTTCCCAGGGTTGAAGTTTCGAACAAAGCTGATCGGATCAGATGTACCAGGAAAAGATCTCATTGTCGGATTTGACATCTTCAGCCAACTTAAAGATCAGCTCCATATCAAAGCGTATGGAATAATGTTCAAGAAACAATTCAAGCCATATAAAGATGTTTTACGATTATTCCAAATAACTGATGCTGAACAGATCAAGGAGATAGAAAAGCAGTTGTTGGAGCATTCATGTGCGGATTCTCACAAGGAGTTTATGGGAAAATGCAAAAAGCCTCTATGGATAAATGAGGAGTTTTTCATTAAACTCCCCTTCAAGAAGAATGAAAGCATTAATCCAATGAAGGCAAGTCACTCCGGCATGAATCCAGATCATCTTCAGCTTGCGAAACGAGAATGCGAAGAGCTCTTGGAGTTTGGACATATCGAGCCCTCTAATTCGCAATGGGCATGCGAGGCGTTCTATGTCAATAAACGGGCAGAACAAACAAGTGGTAAACTCAGATTAGTCATAAACTATCAACCTCCTATCTATTTCCTCCAAGATGATAAATTCCCTATCCCAAATAAGCTCACCCTTTTTTCACACTTAGCCAAAGCTAAATACTTTTCCAAGTTTGACCTTAAATCGGGGTTTTGGCAATTGGGAATACACCCAGATGATAGACCAAAAATAGGGTTTTGCATACCCGATCACCACTTTCAATTGAAGGTCATGCCCTTTGGGTTTAAAATGGCACCCTCATTGTTCCAAAAGGCCATGATAATATTATTTCAACCCATCCTCCATACATCACTAGTCTACATTGATGACATCTTACTCTTTAGTGACACTATGGAAGAACACCTCACGTTGCTGCAACAATTTCATGACCTAGTGGAAAAAATGGAATCATGCTCTCACAGAAAAAGATGATTCTTGGTAGGAAGGAAATTGATTTTCTGGGGATACATTTTGTTCATGGAGCATACAGCCCAGGGCAACATATTTGTCAAGAACTGCTCAAATTCCTAGACACCAATTTTACAACGAAGCAGCTCCAACAGTTTTTAGGTGTGATTAATTATGTTAGAGATTTTATCCCTAATGTCTCTACAAACATTGCTCCACTTACAAAAATGCTCATGAAGAATGCCTAAGGTTGGGGAAAGGAACAGGATGAAGCAGTTCAGGAACAGGATGAAACATTACCATTCCACATTCAAAGAAATTCTTGCCGTAAAAAATAGGATTAAAAAGTTTAATTTCTTTTTAAGTCACACAGAGTTTCTTATCGAGATGGATATGAAAGCTTTCCCGAAGATGATCCACATAAATCCAAAGATTATCCCAAATCCGTAGATTCTCAGATGGGCACAATGGTTCTCCCCTTACAAATTCCAAGTAAAGAACCTCAAAGGGAAAGATAATATTCTAGTGGATTTCCTATCCAGGCCAGATGAGTTTTCAAAGAGATTTCAAGCCAAGTTGCAGAAGAGGCTAACTAGCAACATTTTCATGCTTACAAGCTCATTAGGAGCTAGTCCATCCAGAATAATAGATCATCCGCCAGAATTCTTCAGCAAGTTTGTGGACCTGTTTGATCCATCCATCCTCACAGAAAGAAGGACTTTCTATGAGCTCCTAGTATTCAGAAAATAAGGAGGATCCATCCTTAAGTCATTCGGAGCCAATCCAGAATACCTATTCTGTCACGTATTCATAGCCATGCACAATGATTTTCCACAGGAGCTATTATGGTTTTTCTGGTACTTGTGTCACCAGTATTATATTTTCATGGAATTCAAGTGCGACATGTTCCGATGTTTTGACCAGATTGAACCTGCACTCAAAAAGTTTCTGCAATGGTTCAAACCACGAAGATATTGGGTTCAATGTTTCTGTTACGACCAAACCCCGTAGGCCGCGACTCGTGTCCGAGCAGGACACCTTACGTACCCAGTAACCCCGAACCAACATATAAATAAGATACATAAATATATAAAGCCAAACGGAGTCACAAACTATCGTACATAAGCAGATGTAGCGCACAGAAGCCGATAAGGCCATGACAGAATACGTATTTCCCAGAACATATACACAACCCACATATGTGTCTACAGACCTCTACGAACAGTAATAACAGAAACATAAGACGGGACAGGGCCCCGTCGTACCCCTGAATAGCGTACATATATACAATAGCAGAATATTATACCAAAATATAGGCTCCGGATAAAAGAGCGCTCCAAAATAGCAGAACAAAGTCCTAAGCGGGCGGATCAGCAAACCTGTCGTCTGTACCTGCGCGGCATGAAAACGCAGCCCCCGAAGAAAGGGGGTCAGTACGGAATATGTACTGAGTTTGTAAAGCATGAAGTACAGTAGACGAAATCATAACCGGAACAGAAAATACAGAAAATGAGTGCAAAGTCCAGGATATCAAAATGTATACTTACAAAACGTAAATAATGCATGCAGAAACATATGCCAAATCCGACCCCAATACGGGACTCGGTGAACAGAACGTGGCGCCACACCGTCACTGGCGCCACAACACATCAAACTTCAAAGTAGGGAATAGCTCTGTAACATATCATGACATATCAGATGGCCACATCATATCATATCATATCATATCATATCATATCAGAACATAGGTGTACATGGCACATCATACCCCGGACCCATGTACATGTCATACCTGCCCCCTCACATCGAGGCACGGCGAACAATGCAGTGGAATACGCTTGATAACAAATCCTGGCCCGGGCTCAGTGAAGGAAACATTGAGGCATCCACGAGTGGAGTAGTGAGAAACTTTTGCATCATAAAATATTTACAACGACTCGACAGAATAATCCGAATGACAGGTCATTTAAGAAAGAAATCAGACGATAGTCATAGCACGTACCTTTCGGATGTCGCGGGGGATTATATCGAATTAAAGCTTTTGGGATTGTTTGAACATATCAAAATATAACATTTACAGAATCTCGATAGCATAACTCAGATGGCAAATCATATAAAAGAGATTGAACGGTAATCATAGCGTATGCCTTTCGGATGTCACGATGGTTTATATCAAAATAAGCTTTCTGAAATCGTTTTCATGTTTCAAAATGCATTATGGAAGTCAACGAAATAATTCAAAAAACGTCATATGGTAGTTAGGAGAGTAGCCAAGAGTTTCCTTTGAATTCTACTTCAGAACAAGTCTAACGGAACAAATCAGAAAAATCCGGGAGTAGTGGGCCCACCTCGGGTCAAACGAGGTGGCGGACACAAAGTATGTGTAATAAACTTTATGGAGTCTCTTATGAGGGTTTTAAGGTAATAGGATTTTATTTACACAAGTTCTAGGTATTTAAACAACTTTCCTAACCATTTGCAACCTAATTAGTTCAATTCCACTGAATGGAAAAGGGGGAAATTTAGACGCGGATTCCGAAGAGTAGAGTAGTCCCCAAGGTCCAACTTTAAACCTAATACATCTAGGACATGCCAAGAGAAGGAAAGGGTGAGCTTTACATACCTTTTCCGCTTCTTACGCTCCTCCAATTTCAAGTCCCGAATGCCCCAAAATCTACAATTGGTCACAAAAACCAAACATTGATTATAAGCCTTTAAGAATTCAATCTTAACTCAACACTTGTCTACAAAAAATTGGGCAGCATCTCCCCTGTTTATACGCCTAGCCCAAAATTACAATTCAGCAACCAACACATCAACAACAATACCAAATATATTAACATCATTTCCAACACCAACATATGCCGTAAAACAGCCCGCACATTATTTTCCAAATTTTCCAACCAACCAATTCGCGATATAATTATTTAATAATTTTATTTCCGTAAAGAAGTCGAAATTAACACTAACAACATCCTCCGCATTCTACAAGTTAAATACATTTTTTTTTCATCCAAAATTTTCTTCAAACCCCATTCCACAATTCAACCATATCAACAAACGAATTTATCATGCTATTTTGTTCGTTCTAATCCGTTAAAACTCTAAATAAACTTGTTAACAATGAAAAGGAACCTTATTCATACATTAAGTGCACAGCCACCACGTCCACCCTCTTCTCTTTAGTTGATTTTTAGCTCAAATCGAAGGCAACGCGACGTAGAACACTTTTCTCTTCATGGGCTTCGGGATTCGGGGCTCCAATTTTGGTCAAAAATTGATTTTCTCTCTAGGCTCTCCTCTCTCTTTTTCTCTAGAGTTTTCTAGGTTCTCTTGGTCTGAAAATGAGGGAGAGAAACCGAAAATTTTAGTTAAAAAGCATGGGTAATGGGCCTGACCCGAATTGGATTTGGGTTGGGCCGGATTTACTGTTCAACTCGACCCTCCTGCCTTAAAACGTTCATATCTCCTTATCCCGATGTCACCTGTAGGCCCACGACCTACCGTTGGAAAGATAATTCAATTATATACAACCTTTATTTCTTGGAGTTTTCCCAAATTCCAAACTTATAATGCCGTTTTAGCCCCTCCAAGTTAGGTCATCCGAAAACGTTTTCTTAAATCGTCCTTTTGGAGGGCTTACACTCATTTTTGGCTTAAGGGTCCTTCTTAGGACTTGCTCAAATTCACATGTACTACCTATATATCTCTTCATATGTCTTTTATAAGGTCTCGATGTGTGGGCCCCACCTTAACTTACTGTAACGAGGGTTTTTCGTTAGATAACTTATGAACCAATTCACAGCATATTGTCTCCAAATGTCGTATGTGTATATATTTTTAGACTTAGATCACCCAATCTTCATCCTTAATCCTTGTTTGACTTAACTCCTTTTCGAGCTCGTACTACGCCGTCTATGATTTTGTAGCGCGAAAGTTTTCCGGGGTGTAACATCCTCCCCCCCTTTAGAACATTCGTCCACGAATGTTCGACTGTCCTTATGAAGCTTCATCATATTTCGGGGAGGTCCCCTTACCAACTATGTACTCGTATTTAATCAGCCCACTTATGAGGGCATTCATTTCCCAACTCCTGCTTTTCCTATTCTAACATATCTTTCGCTTCTATATTCAACAATGCTATTGTCCTTTCTTTTCCGGCCCAACCATCCATATCTTTCACTTCTTGTCACACTTCTCGGTTCCTTACAACGTTATCATAATCCCACGTCATATGAAACAAATTCATATCTAGGGTCAGACGCATAGAAGCATATCTGACAGATCCATAATCAGAGTCAGATGTACTGAACTATGGCGGACAGATTCGTAGTCAAAGTCAGACGTATGGAAGTATGTCAGACAAATCCGTGATCAGAATCAGATGTACAGAGATGTATCAGACAGATTCGTAATCAGAGTCGAACGTGCAGAGGCATATCAGACAGAAACGTAATCAGATTCAGAAGTACAGAGGCATAATAGACAGAGCCTCATCAAAGTCAGAGGCGCAGACGTATATCATACAGAATCTTAATTAGAATCAGACCACTTCCACTAAGGATTCAGTGATTTACGAAAATTTCCCCTGTCGACGTTTCATTACTCACCTTGATCGTTGTACCACGAGTTATTTCATCAAAACCTGTTCACTCATTTAGAGACTTGTTCGTCAAATTTCCACACAAATAGGTTTATGTGTCGCTTGTCGACTCTTTCGAAGGTTTTGCTTAATCACATTTCTTATCCTTCATCTTTTCTAATGTCCGTACTCATTTTCTTTTCCAGATATCGTCGCACTAGACTAATTTGTAATGTAGTCAGGGTTTGTCTATTCTTTGACAACATTCGTACCCTAATCTCCGCTTCGCTTCATGCATTCCGTTTAGTAAAACCTTCCGTCTATCGCAACATTAGTCGCCGGGACTCAGCTCTTGATCAAAATGGTCACCAGAGGAAACTCATACACATACATATACGTTTCCCACTATCTTACCTGCAAACGTCTCCAACAGCTTTTCAAATTCGCCCCAAATTTTCGAGCGGTATTGCACTTTTTCCTTTCAACCATTTGTCCGCCTCGGTCTGCGCGAATCCTGTGAGGGTACTAGCTACTCCATACGTTCTCTTTTCCTTTAGGTTACCCCAAATTTCCATTTATATCTTATACTTACACTTGTGAAAATTTTTGTATCCTTTCCAGGCGGTCACCCATCCCAGAATTGCTCTGGCCCTGGCACGCCTAACCTTGAAACTTTGATGCGTTAATGCTAACATAATTGCATCGACTGCCCCACACGACCTTTGTCACGTGATTTAGGGCAGATCGGGGTCTTAGTAAAATTTCGAAAAGTTCCCGTAACGGGCCCCACTCCGGTTTAAACCATACAATTACCATATTGCCCTTCTGAATCTTCAATATTCACTTTCATCTGGGGTTTCTAGATTCACACTGGTGGCGGGGACATCTCAGTCGCCCTTGCTTTTAACCACTGGGTCTTTAATCCTTTTAAAATTGTTCCGTTGCCATCACTGAATAATATTCTACAGAAATCATACACACATAGGAAATTCTAGGAAACTCATATACTTATAAATGATCAATCTCGGGCCTGACCTGGGGAGCTGCCGTAGGAAATGTGTCCATCATCATCATTTGTCTGCCCCCCACTCGTCTGGCTCCCGCTATTACCTGCATCCGAATCGGAGAAGTATAGGTAGCCCGACAACTCCTGGTTCACTGATGGCCAGGACAAAGGACTAGATTAGGGCGTAACACTCTCCGGGGAGGCCTGTCTAACATAGTGCTCCACCACAGGAGCTGCTGGCATGTCCCCGGAAACCTCCTCCTCCGGCGTCCCAGAGGAATGCTCTAGTGGATCTGTATCGTGGCTATCCTCCTCCCTGGGGGTAAGAAACTCTGGAGGTATCGTCGCCGAATCCTCCGAAGGGTCAGTATCATAACTATCTTCTCTGAGATCCTCTGCTCTGGGGATCAGAAACTCTGGAGGAATTGTCTCTGGATCCTCCGAAGGGTCTGTCTTAATCGAGTAGCTGGGGCTCTGCTTACTCGGTCCTGGTGATATCCTGGGGGCCTTCTTATCACCCCTATCCCCATCGTCATGAGCTGTCCTTTTCATTCTTTGTCAATCTACAGTCACCAGCAAAAAGAGGATCAGAAACAATTTCCCAAATGCTGACACCTTTTCTCGTTGGAGCCTCGCTGTAGATACAGCAATTCGTAGGAAGAGAAACATCCTAACCATACAGCTCTATCGCACGATCTAAGATTCAAAGAAAGAGTAACATCCTAAATGTCCTGTAGCCTCCTATTTATAGATGTGGTGCACAACACACCGATAAACAAGCCTCTACTAGACACGGCCTGTAGACATTCCGAGGACAAACCGCTCTGATACCACTTCTGTTACGACCCAACCCCGTAGGCCGCGACTCGTGTCCGAGCAGGACACCTTACGTACCCAGTAACCCCGAACCAACATATAAATTAGATACATAAATATATAAATCCAAACGGAGTCACAAGCTATCGTACATAAGCAGATGTAGCGCACAGAAGCCGATAAGGCCATCACAGAATACGTATTTCCCAGAACATATACAAAACCCACATATGTGTCTACATACCTCTACGAACAGTAATAACAGAAACATAAGAAGGGACAGGGCCCCGTCGTACCCCTGAATAGCGTACATATATACAATAGCAGAATACTATACCAAAATATAGGCTCCGGATAAAAGAGCGCTCCAAAATAGCAGAACAAAGTCATAAGCGGGCGGATCAGCAAACCTGTCGTCTGTACCTGCGCGGCATGAAAACGCAGCCCCTGAAGAAAGGGGGGCAGTATGGAATATGTACTGAGTTTGTAAAGCATGAAGTACAGTAGACGAAATCATAACCGGAACAGAAAATACAGAAAATGAGTGCAAAGTCCAGGATATCAAAATGTATACTTAAAAAACGTAAATAATGCATGCAGAAACATATTCCAAATACGGCCCCAATACGGGACTCGGTGAACAGAACGTGGCGCCACCCCGTCACTGGCGCCACAACACATCATACTTCGGAGTAGGGAATAGCTCCGTAACATATCATAACATATCAGATGGCCACATCATATCGTATCATATCATATCATATCAGAACATAGGTGTACATGGCACATCATACCCAGGACCCATGTACATGTCATACCTGCCCCCTCACATCGAGGCATGGCGAACAATGCAGTGGAATACGCTTGATAACAAATCCTGGCCCGGGCTCAGTGAAGGAAGCATTGAGGCATCCACGAGTGGAGTTGTGAGAAACTTTTGCATCATAAAATATTCACAAAGACTCGACAGAATAATCCGAATGACAGGTCATTTAAGAAAGAAATCAGACGATAGTCATAGCACGTACCTTTCAGATGTCGCGGGGGATTATATCGAATTAAAGCTTTTGGGATTGTTTGAACATATCAAAATATAACATTTACAGAATCTCGATAGCATAACTCATATGGCAAATCATATAAAAGAGATTGAACGGTAATCATAGCGTATACCTTTCGGATGTCACGATGGTTTATATCAAAATAAGCTTTCTGAAATCGTTTTTATGTTTCAAAATGCATTATGGAAGTCAACGAAATAATTCAAACAAACGTCATATGGTAGTTAGGAGAGTAGCCAAGAGTTTCCTTTGAATTGTACTTCAGAACAAGTCAAACGGAACAAATCAGAAAAATTCGGGAGTAGTGGGCCCACGTCGGGTCAAACGAGGTGGCGGACACAAAGTATGTGTAATAAACTTTATGGAGTCTCTTATGAGGGTTTTAAGGTAATCGGATTTTATTTACACAAGTTCTAGGTATTTAAACAACTTTCCTAACCATTTGCAACATAATTAGTTCAATTCCACTGAATGGAAAAGGGGCAAATTTAGACGCGGATTCCGAAGAGTAGAGTAGTCCCCGAGGTCCAACTTCAAACCTAATACATCTAGGACATGCCAAGAGAAGGAAAGGGTGAGCTTTACATACCTTTTCCGCTTCTTACGCTCCTCCAATTTCAAGTCCCGAATGCCCCAAAATCTACAATTGGTCACAAATACCAAACATTGATTATAAGCCTTTAAGAATTCAATCTTAACTCAACACTTGTCTACAAAAATTTGGGCAGCATCTCCCCTGTTTATATGCCTAGCCCAGAATTACAATTCAGCAACCAACACATCAACAACAATACCAAATATATTAACATCATTTCCAACACCAATATATGCCGTAAAACAGCCCGCACATTATTTTCCAAATTTTCCAACCAACCAATTCGCGATATAATTATTTAATAATTTTATTTCCGTAAAGAAGTCGAAATTAACACTAACAACATCCTCCGCATTCTACAAGTTAAATACATTTTTTTTTCATCCAAAATTTTCTTCAAACCCCATTCCATAATTCAACCATACCAACAAACGAATTTATCACGCTATTTTCTTCGTTCTAATCCGTTAAAACTCTAAATAAACTTGTTAACAATAAAAGGAACCTTATTCATACCTTAAGTGCACAGCCACCACGTCCACCCTCTTCTCTTTAGTTGATTTTTAGCTCAAATCAAAGGCAACGCGACGTAGAACATTTTTCTCTTCATGGGCTTCGGGATTCGGGGCTCCAATTTTGGTCAAAAATTGATTTTGTCTCTAGGCTCTCCTCTCTCTTTTTCTCTAGAGTTTTCTAGGTTCTCTTGGTCTGAAAATGAGGGAGAGAAACCGAAATGTTTAGTTAAAAAGCATGGGTAATGGGCCTGACCCGAATTTGATTTGGGTTGGGCCGGATTTACTGTTCAACTCGACCCTCCTGCCTTAAAACGTTCATATCTCCTTATCCCGATGTAACCTGTAGGCCCACGACCTACCGTTGGAAATATAATTCAATTATCTACAACCTTTATTTCTGGGAGTTTTCCCATATTCCAAACTTATAATGCCGTTTTAGACCCTCCAAGTTAGGTCATCCGAAAACGTTTTCTTAAATCGTCCTTTTGGAGGGCTTACACTCATTTTTGGCTTATGGGTCCTTCTTAGGACTTGCTCAAATTCACATGTACTACCCATATATCTCTTCATATGTCTTTTATAAGGTCCCGATGTCTTTTATAATGCCGTCTATGATTTTGTAGCGTGAAATGTTTTCGGGGTGTAACAGTTTCCAAGACTTATTGATGGGAAGGTCTATGCTCAACCAGATATTTCACTATGGTGGGAAATGCCCATCTCTGTCTTGTCCTTAGAAGATGAATACAGCGAAGCACAGAGAATTATTTTCCAGCAAAATAAGTGCATCCCAAAGGAGATATGGCCGAAAGAATGGGCTCGATGGAATTACACTGATTACCATCCCCACTGGAAAAGAGTTCGAGTAGCAGCAAAGGAGTACCGAGTGCCGTATGAAATAATCAAAGATGAAGTCACTCAGGCTATCACAAAGATAAGGTTGGATTTTCCATCTCAAGATTTAGCAAAAATAGATCCAGAGATGACAGGGCCATCCAACAAAAAATGCTACTACACAAAGTCGCGAAAAAGAAGTCTGGAAAACAAAGAAAAATTCAAGCAAAAACATGGACCAGAATGGTGGATAGAGGAAGGATACGCAACTCCGCCGTCGACTCCATCAAGTACCGCTCCGTTGGATAAAGCTTACTGACGTGCTTACAAGAAAGACATAAGCGAAACCCACGGTCACATGGTTGTCATGCTTCAAATAATGTTCCCCTTGTTTTCCTAGGCTTGTTTTATTAGGCGTGTTTTATTAGGCTCTCTTATTAGGATCATTTTATCAAGCTTGTTTTATTAGGCCGTCTTATTAGGCTCGTTTTTATCAGGCTTGTTTAATTAGGCTGTCTTATTAGGCTCGTTTTATTAGGTTTGTTTTATTAGGCCCTTCACATGTCTAGCGGGGCCCGTGTGCCATGTAAGATAAGTTTTGTGGAAGCCTTCAACTCCTATAAATAGGAGGCTATGTAGTAGTTAGAGAGCATCAAACAATTTCCCTGTAAATTTTCCGATATCAATAAAATGTTTGCCTTCTAAATTTCTCTTGTTCTTCTCTTTGAAAGGCATGGAAAGGCTGATCCTAAGTCGGTATAGGGTTAGGAAATATTGGGCAACTTGAGCTTGCTATGAGTACAATAGTTTTCCGAATCTTTGACAGCATGTCTGTAGTATTGCGAAAGTTTTTCCGAATTGAGTAGCTTGGCTAGGAAGCCAGCCCATTTTGTAGGAAAAACTTTCATATCTACGATCTTTCAAACAGTCCGACTAACTTGACGAGCCATCCTTCGGGTTGTTGATGTCAGGTTTGTGGCAAGCCGTCCTTCGGGATCTTTCAAACTTTTCGCAAACTTTATCAAGGGCTGGATTGTTTCGTATGATCTGCTTCAAAACAGATCTCTTTGTGCAGATATCATCCAACGCTAGAAATATGGCTTGCCTGATGTAGCCGATTGGTGGGATCGTTATTGATTGAAACTTCTCCTCAATGATCGTCATGGTCCGGCTTGCTAACATCTTCGGAAGTGATGAAACAAAGGTTTGCTTGAGACTAGGTTCTCCGTCTAACTCAAAGAACATTTTAGCCATCTTCTGAAAATGGATATCGGTGGCATCTCTGTCAAATGCTACGCATTTCATTTCAAAGGACTGTCTCCTTAGTTTTTCTTGCCTTTGGCCGGTATCCCCACAAAATACCTCTTGGAGTGTTTTGATGTTGTAAGCAAAGTCTTGGGATGTGAGAAACATATTCTTGTCTTGTGTCCCAAGTGAATTCCACCAGTCTCGGAGAATTCCGGAGAACCATGAAGTGAATTCTGACAAGATCATATACTTTTCCCGTACGATACAATTCTTTGTCACCATCCAAGTGAAGAAATCTTGGATCCTTTGGGGCCATCTTGATACTTTGATATCATCCAGACTGAAAGTACGGAATCCAGTCCCAACGAATTTTGCTGTTGTTGGTTCTGGCCTTCTTTCTGGAATTAGCTCATCTGTTATCCCATCCCGATCATCATCTACTTCAGAGATTTCTGGTCCTCTGGGTTGATTCATGAATATTGGCGGGTTATTTTCTTCTGAAGAGTCAACTGAGGAATCTTCGCTTGTCTCAAAGCTTGCTTCCGAAGGATCAGTATCATATGAATCTTTGTCACTGGATCCTAGGGTATCATCCTCCTCTACATCCTTTGTGGGTCGGGTCAAGTAGAGGTTGGGAATATTACGGGCCCAGATCATCAACTTTTCCAGGTCGGGTTCTTTTGAACTTTCCCCAAGTTCTTTCTTTCGTTTGGACTGCTTTTGGGCCGCCATAAAGTCTTTCCTTTCCCAAACCAATTTTGCAATGTCAAACTCAGGTTCATTGTTTTGTTTTTGGGCAAAAGGCATAGGGTCTCGCTTTGTGGATGGGAGCACAGTGAAAGAATGGTCAAGCTTTGGTGGTGGGTATGTTTGTGAGGACATGAGGAAAAGGGTGGGTTTCGGTGGGCAGCTTTGTGTTTTTTTGCGGTTCAAGGTGACCATATCTCAGTAGTTGTATTTGTTCTTTAAGGTCAGCCATTTCCTTTTGTTGTTGGTTAAAGAAATGGAAAAGGGAAGTGCCTGGTGGACAAATCTCATACTGCATGTTTGTCATTCGCAATTCCAGGGCTTTGATCAGTCCAGCATGCTGAGAAGATGCTTGTTCCACCTTCTTCTCAATTGTCTCCCCCCTGCTCATCATCTTATTCTGTGTGCGAGCAACATTTCTGATGGAAGTGCTAATATTAGTTAACACTTTGTTTTGGCAAATGGCATTTTCGGATTGCTAATTGATTGTCGCTTCCACTTCACTTGTTGGTGGCTTTTCTCCCGTGGGCAGCACAACATTTTGCCTTGGAATTTTTGTGGCATGGCTTGCACCATCCTTTTCAAAAGGTTGTTGTGGAGGAAATTCAGTGGAGTGACTGGAGCTGGAGGGGTTCATAATGAATATTTCTGGCTTCGGGATACTTGGGTTTGAAGGTTTGTGACGTAAATTTTGGTTCGGGAGAGATGGTCAATTTTGGGGTTTGTACGAAACAAGGGATTCATATTTTCCTGGACGGCTCAGTGAACCGATAGATGAGTCTCCTTCTTCATACGTTGTTCGGAACTTTCTTTTAGAGTTTCCCCCTTTTTTCTTTGATTTGGATCTTCTTGTATGGTGTTCATTACATTCAATTTCATCGTCAAGACATTCTTGACAGTCACATTGGATATCCCATGGGCAGTGTCCCATGAAAGGACATTTGAACCACCATACTTCATGACCTTCATTATCGAACTGCTTTATGCAGTCATGTTCGCTCATGATACTTGGGAGATGGTAAGCGAATGTTTCAGGGTCATCTTGGTGTGCTTGGTTATGAGTGGGTTGGTACATCTGGAAAGAACGGGTTGTTTTGTTGGGTTTTTTAAGGTGAGAGTGGTCAAAGCTTATGGCGACTGTTTTATCGAGTTTTTTGGAAAAAGTGGGTTCAGAAGATTGGAGAGGTACAACAGGTTCTCTCAGCTTTTCATAACTCGTGACCCATGTATCTGGAAGGACTTTGATAAGTTCTTCTCTAGAAAACTGTATTAGGATTTGGGTGCACATGGTAGTTCCGTTGGTGGCATCCACTTTTAAGAGCAAAGCATTTTCTCCGCCTGGAAGAGAGATATCCATAGCATGATTCTGAACTCGCCAAGCTATTTGGTAGTGTAAAGTAGCATGAATAGCATTTTTAGCTTATGGAGCACCTTGAATTTGGACTTGAAGCTTTAAAGCCTCCGTTAGATATGGATCATACTGGGACATGTTAAAATTTGGAAATACAGTGACAAAAATTGTCCCAGCATTTAGAGTGACTTCTGTGGTACCCAAATTAGCATGTTGGTACTCGTTATATCTAGTATCAAGAAGGGCAAGGCGAGCTACAACTGGTTGGCCCTTTCGTCCATGATATGTTAATGCAATTCCAATAGCACCAAAATGGACATGGGTGAAACCATGATGTTTCCACTGTCTAGGAAAATCATCTGGAATCTGCAAAGTGATGAATTGTTCCTCCTAAGTTGCTAGAATAGGGTGCTGGTCAAGTTTTGAGGCACCAACATATTCTTTAGCTTCTTTCTGCTTTGGTTGGACCATGGGACGGATTTGTGACCCCGGGGAACATGTCTTTTTAGCAAAAGCTGAGTATGGGTTTATGACGGGTAGGTCGGTGGGAGACACTTTGTTTCCATCGGGTAAAATATCAACTTCATAAAGGTAGTCATATTTGCAAGAAAGGGTTTTATACAGATGGTAACGACTCAGACATATTTTTACTAAACTACTCCTGTCTCCGAAAGAGATGGACTGGCTCTGATACCACAGGTATGTAGAGGGCGGGGAAACACC
Organism: Lycium barbarum; assembly: GCF_019175385.1. Classification (NCBI taxonomy): domain Eukaryota; kingdom Viridiplantae; phylum Streptophyta; class Magnoliopsida; order Solanales; family Solanaceae; genus Lycium; species Lycium barbarum. The sequence goes on along the minus strand of NC_083343.1, from coordinate 62,542,049 downwards.
AAGAAAAAGACAGCCAAACTACAGGCACAATAGTTTTCTTACATAGTAGGACTGGGCTTCAACATGCCGAAGGACGGCTTGCCACAAACCTGACTTCAACAACCCGAAGGATGGCTTGTCAAGTTAGTCGGACAGTTTGAAAGATCGTAGATATGAAAGTTTTTCCTACAAAATGGGCTGGCTTCCTAGCCAATTTCCTCAACTCGGAAAAACTTTCGCACTACTACAGACATACTGTCAAAGCTTCGGAAAACTATTGTACTCATAGCAAGCTCAACTTGCCCAATATTTCCTAACCCTATACTAACTTAGGATCATCCTTTCCATGCCTTTCAAAGAGAAGAACAAGAGAACTTTAGAAGGCAAACATTTTATTGATATCGGAAAATTTACAGGGAAGTTGTTTGATGGCCTCTAACTACTACATAGCCTCCTATTTATAGGAGTTGGAGGCTTCCACAAGACTTATCTTACATGGCACACGGGCCCCGCTAGACATGTGAAGGGCCTAATAAAACAAACCTAATAAAACGAGCCTCATAAGATAGCCTAATAAAACAAGCCTGATAAAACGAGCCTATTAAGACAGCCTAATAAAACAAGCCTGATAAAAGGAGCCTAATAAGACAGCCTAATAAAACACGCCTAATAAAACAAGCCTAGTAAAACGAGGGGAACATTATTTGAAGCATGAAAACCATGTGCAAGCATGTGACCTTGGGGTCCGGTTTTGTCTTTCTTATAAGCTCGTCAGTAAGGTTTATCCGACGGAGCGGTGCTTGATGGAGTTGGCGGCGGAGTTGTGTATCCTTCCTCTATCCACCATTCTGGTCCATGTTTTTGCTTGAATTTTTCTTTGTTTTCCAGATTGCTTTTTCGCGACCTTGTGTAGTAACATTTTTTGTTGGATGGCCCTGTCATCTCTGGATCTATTTTTGCTCAATCTTGAGATGGAAAATCCAACCTTATCTTTGTGATAGCCTGAGTGACTTCATCTTTGATTATTTCATACGGCACTCGATACTCCTTTGCTGCTTCTCGAACTCTTTCCCAATGGGGATGGTTACAGTGTAATTCCATCGAGCCTATTCTTTCGGCCATATCTCCTTTGGGATGCACTTATTTTGCTGGAAAATAATTCTCTGTGCTTCGCTGTATTCATCTTCTAAAGACAAGACAGAGACAGGGAATTCCCACTATAGTGAAATATCTAGTTGAGCACAAACCTTCCCATCAATAATTTTTATCGGTCGATGTAACATGAACACCTTTGCTGCATAGGAGTCTTGGAAACATTGAACCCAATATCTTCGTGGTTTGAACCATTGCAGAAACTTTTTGAGAGCAGGTTCAATCTTGTCAAAAAATCGGAACATGTCGCACTTGAATTCCATGAAAATATAATACTGGTGACATAAGTACCAGAAAAACCATAATAGCTCCTGAGGAAAATCATTGTGCATGGCTATGAATACGTGACAGAATGGGTATTCTGGATTGACTCCGAATGTCTTAAGGATGGATCCTCCATATTTTCTGAAAACTAGGAGCTCATAGAAAGTCCATCTTTCTGTGAGGATGGATGGATCAAACGGGTCCACAAACTTGCTGAAGAATTCTGGCGAATGATCTGCTATTCTGGATGGACTAGCTCCTGATGAGCTTGTAAGCATGAAAATGTTGCTAGTTAGCCTCTTCTGCAGCTTGGCTTGAAATCTCTTTGAAAACTCATCTGGCCTGGATAGGAAATCCGCTAGAATATTATCTTTCCCTTTGAGGAGCTTTACTTGGAATTTGTAAGGGGAGAACCATTGTGCCCATCTTAGAATCTGCGGATTTGGGATAATATTTTGATATATGTGGATCATCTTCGGGAAAGCTTTCATATCCATCTCGATAAGAAACTCTGTGTGTATTAAAAAGAAATTAAACTTTTTAATCCCATTTCTTACGGCAAGAATTTCTTTGAATGTGGAATGGTAATGTTGTTCAGCATCTTTGAACTTACCACTGGCATATCCGCATATCTTCCGTTGGCCATCTTCAACCCAAAGGGCGTGATCTTCCATTGAAAGTGGTGATCGGGTATACAAAACCCTGTTTTTGGTCTATCTTCTGGGTGTAGTCCCAATTGCCAAAACCCCGATTTAAGGTCAAACTTGGAAAATTATTTAGCTTTGGCTAAGTGTGAAAAAAGGGTGAGTTTATTTGGGATAGGGAATTTATCATCTTGGAGGAAATAGTTAAGAGGTTGATAGTTTAGGACTAATCTGAGTTTACCTCTTGTTTGTTCTGCCCGTTTATTGACATAGAACGCCTCGCATGCCCATTGTGAATTAGAGGGCTTGATAAGTCCAAACTCCAAGAGATCTTCGCATTCTCTTTTCGCAAGCTGTAGATGATCTGGATTCATGCCGGAGTGACTTGCCTTCGTTGGATTAATGCTTTCATTCTTCTTGAAGGGGATTTTAATGAAAACTCCTCATTTAGCCATAGAGGATTTTTGCATTTTCCCATAAACTCCTTGTGAGAATCCGCACATGAATGATCCACCAACTGCTTTTCTATCTCCTTGATCTGTTCAGCATCAGTTATTTGGAATAATCGTAAAACATCTGTATATGGCTTGAATTGCTTCTTGAACGTTATTCCATGGGCTTTGATCTGGAGCTGATCTTTAAGTTGGCTGAAGATGTCAAATCCGACAATGAGATCTTTTCCTCGTATACCTGATCCAATCAGCTTTGTTCGAAACTTCAACCCTAGGAAGAATTCAATTGTGATTGGATGCTTTGTGATGACTGTGGTGGTTAGGACTCCAGTCCCAGCAGTGTTGAAATCTTTGAAATATGGAATCCATTGATCCTCTGGAAGGACGGCTGGGTTCATCAATGAACATGTCGCTCCAGTGTCCATGAAGGCAATAACCTGGATTGGTTTATCCCATTTGGATGGATAAACTTTAAGCTGGACCTGCGGGATCACCATGATGCTGTTGATATCTTCTCGAGCCTTTCCCTCTGGTTCTGAAATCTGGTAATATTCAGCGCCATATTCTTCGTACACATCTATGGAAAAGGGGTCTTCTCTGTGGGTTCATCCTCTAATGAGAGTACAGATTCAAGATCGCCATCTTTATCTAGATGTATACCACTGTAGTCCTCTATTTCAGTAAGAAGCTTGATCGACCTTCTGGATTGGGGACAATTTTTGGCATAATGCCCAATCTTGTTGCAGATGAAGCATCTATCATTTTTTCGGGACTTGTCTGGCCTCTTCCTCCTGAAATATTTCGTGCGCCTCCTGAACTGGGATCCTTCTCGTGAAGGCCTTAGCCATTTGAAACGCTTGAACCTTCTCTTTCGTCTGGGGACAGGGCACGAACAACTTGACCCAGTAATTAGGTCAGACTTTCCGCAAGCTTTATCAAGTGCTGGATTGTTTCGTATGATCTGCTTCAAAACAGATCTCTTTGTGCAGATATCATCCAACGCTAGAAATATGGCTTGCCTGATGTAGCCGATCGGTGGGATCGTTATTGATTGAAACTTCTCCTCAACGATCGTCATGGTCCGACTTGGTAACATCTTCGGAAGTGATGAAACAAAGGATTGCTTGAGACTAGCTTCTCCGCCAAACTCAAAGAACATTTTAGCCATCTTCTGAAAATGGATATATATGGCATCTCTGTCAAATGCTACGCATTTCATTTCAAAGAACTATCTCCTTAGTTTTTCTTACCTTTGGCCGGTATCCCCACAAAATACCTCTTGGAGTATTTTGATGTTGTAAGCAAAGTCTTGGGATGTGAGAAACATATTTTTGTCTTGTGTCCCAAGTGAATTCCACCAGTCTCGGAGAATTCCGGAGAACCTTGAAGTGAATTCTGACAAGATCATATACTTTTCCCGTACGATAAAATTCTTTGTCACCATCCAAGTGAAGAAATCTTGGATCCTTTGGGGCCATCTTGATACTTTGATGTCATCGAGACTGAAAGTACGGAATCCAGTCCCAACGAATTTTGTTGTTGTTGGTTCTGGCCTTCTTTCTGGAATTAGCTCATCTGTCATCCCGTCCCGATCATCATCTACTTCAGAGATTTCTGGTCTTCTGGGTTGATTCATGAATATTGGCGGGTTATTTTCTTCTGAAGAGTCAACTGAGGAATCTTCGCTTGTCTCAAAGCTTGCTTCCGAAGGATCAGTATCATATGAATCTTGGTCACTGGATCCTAGGGTATCATCCTCCTCTACATCCTTTGTGGGTCGGGTCACGTAGAGGTTGGGAATATTATGGGCCTAGATCATCAAGTTTTCCAGGTCGGGTTCTTTTGAACTTTCCCCGAGTTCTTTCTTTCTTTTGGACTGCTTTTGGGCCACCATAGAGTCTTTCCTTTCCCAAACCAATTTTGCAATGTCAAACTCAGGTTCATTGTTTTGTTTTTGGGCAAAAGGCATAGGGTCTCGCTTTGTGGATGGGAGCACAGTGAAAGAATGGTCAAGCTTTGGTGGTGAGTATGTTTGTGAGGACATGGGGAAAAAGGTGGGTTTTGATGGGCAGCTTTGTGTGTTTTGCGGTTCAAGGTGACCATATCTCAGTTGCTGTATTTGTTCTTTAAGGTCAGCCATTTCCTTTTGTTGTTGGTTAAAGAAATGGAAAAGGGATGTGCCTGGTGGACAAATCTCATACTGCATGTTTTACATTCGCAATTCCAGGGCTTTGATCAGTCCAGCATGCTGAGAAGATGCTTGTTCCGCCTTTTTCTCAATTGTCTCCACCCTGCTCATCATCTTATTCTGTGTGCGAGTAACATTTCTGATGGAAGTGCTAATATTAGTTAACACTTTGTTTTGGCAAATGGCATTTTCGGATTGCCAATTGATTGTCGCTTCCACTTCACTTGTTTGTGGCTTTTCTCCCGTGGGCAGCACAACATTTTGCCTTGGAATTTTTAGGGCATGGCTTGCACCATCCTTTTCAAAAGGTTGTTGTGGAGGAAATTCAGTGGAGTGACTGGAGCTGGAGGGGTTCATCATGAATATTTCTGGCTTCGGGATACTTGGGTTTGAAGGTTTGTGACGTAAATTTTGGTTAAGGAGAGATCCCATGGGCAGTGTCCCATGAAAGGACATTTGAACCACCATACTTCATGACCTTCATTGTCGAACTGCTTTATGCAGTCATGTTCGCTCATAATACTGGGGAGATGGTAAGGGAATGTTTCAGGGTCATCTTGGTGTGCTTGGTTATGAGTGGGTTGGTACATCTGGAAAGAGAAGGTTGTTTTGTTGGGTTTTTTAAGGTGAGAGTGGTCAAAGCTTATGGCGACTGTTTTATCGGGTTTTTTTGGAAAAAGTGGGTTCAGAAGATTGGAGAGGTACAACAGGTTCTCTCAGCTTTTCATAACTCGTGACCCATGTATCTAGAAGGACTTTGATAAGTTCTTCTCTAGAAAACTGTTTTAGGATTTGGGTGCACATGGTAGTTCCGTTTGTGGCATCCACTTTTAAGAGAAAAGCATTTTCTCCACCTGGAAGAGAGATATCCGTAGCATGATTCTGAACTCGCCAAGCTATTTGGTAGTGTAAAGTAGCCTAAATAGCATTTTTAGCTTATGGAGCACCTTGAATTTGGACTTGAAGCTTTAAAGCCTCCGTTAGATATGGATCATACAGGGACATGTTAAAATTTGGAAATATAGTGACAAAAACTTTCCCAGCATTTAGAGTGACATCTATGGTACCCAAATTCGCATGTTGGTACTCGTTATAACTAGTATCAAGAAGGGCAAGGCCAGCTACAACTGGTTGGCCCTTTCGTCCATGATATGTTAATGCAATTCCAATAGCACCAAAATGGACATGGGTGAAACCATGATGTTTCCACTGTCTAGGAAAATCATCTGGAATCTGCAGAGTGATGAATTGTTCCTCCTGAGTTCCTAGAATAGGGTGCTGGTCATGTTTTGAGGCACCAACATATTCTTTAGCTTCTTTGGGCTTTGGTTGGACCATGGGACGGATTTGTGACCACGGGGAACATGTCTTTTTAGCAAAAGTAGAGTATGGGTTTATGAGGGGTAGGTCGGTGGGAGACACTTTCTTTGCATCGGGTAAAATATCAACTTCATAAAGGTAGTCATATTTGCAAGAAAGGGTTTTATACAGAGTAGGAGACATATTCATTTTTGCTAAGGACTTACAAGGGTTGGACGCAGATGGTAACGACTCAGACATATTTTTACTAAACTGCTCCTCTCTCCGAAAGAGATGGACTGGCTCTGATACCACGGGTATTTAGAGGGCGGGGAAACACCAAGCAAGACAGCCAAACCACAGGCACAATAGTTTTCTTACATAGTATGAGTAGGCTTCAACATCCCGAAGGACGGCTTGCCACAAACCTGACTTCAACAACCCGAAGGATGGCTTGTCAAGTAAGTCGGACAGTTTGAAAGATCGTAGATATGAAAGTTTTTCCTACAAAATGGGCTGGCTTCCTAGCCAAGTTCCTCTACTCGGAAAAACTTTCGCACTACTACAGACATACTGTCAAAGCTTCGGAAAACTATTGTACTCATAGCAAGCTCAACTTGCCCAATATTTCCTAACCCTCTACTAACTTAGGATCAACCTTTCCATGCCTTTCAAAGAGAAGAACAAGAGAACTTTAGAAGGCAAACATTTTATTGATATCGAAAAATTTACAGGGAAGTTGTTTGATGGCCTCTAACTACTACATAGCCTCCTATTTATAGAAGTTGGAGGCTTCCACAAGACTTATCTTACATGGCACACAGGCCCCGCTAGACATATGAAAGGCCTAATAAAACAAACCTAATAAAACGAGCCTAATAAGATAGCCTAATAAAACAAGCCTGATAAAACGAGCCTAATAAGACAGCCTAATAAAACAAGCCTGATAAAACGAGCCTAATAAGACAACCTAATAAAACACGCCTAATAAAACAAGCCTAGTAAAACGAGGGGAACATTATTTGAAGCATGAAAACCATGTGCAAGCATGTGACCGTGGGGTCCGCTTTTGTGTTTCTTATAAGCACGTCAGTATGCTTTATTCGACGGACCGGTGCTTGATGGAGTCGACGGCAGAGTTGTGTATCCTTCCTCTATCCACCATTCTGGTCCATGTTTTTGCTTGAATTTTTCTTTGTTTTCCAGATTGCTTTTTCGCGACCTTGTGTAGTAAAATTTTTTGTTGGATGGCCTGTCATCTCTGGATCTATTTTTGCTGAATCTTGAGATGGAAAATCCAACCTTATCTTTGTGATAGCCTGAGTGACTTCATCTTTGATTATTTCATACGATAGTCGGTACTCCTTTGCTGCTTCTCGAATTCTTTCCCAATGGGGATGGTTACAGTGTAATTCCATCAAGCCCATTCTTTCGGCCATATCTCCTTTGGGATGCACTTATTTTGCTGGAAAATAATTCTCTGTGCTTCGCTGTATTCATCTTCTAAGGACAAGACAGAGACGGATAATTCCCACCATAGTAAAATATCTGGTTGAGCACAGACCTTCCCATCAATAATTTTTATCGGTCGATGTAACATGAACACCTTTGCTGCATAGGAGTCTTGGAAACATTGAACCCAATATCTTCGTGGTTTGAACTATTGCAGAAATTTTTTCAGAGCAGGTTCAATCTTGTCAAAACATCGAAACATGTCGCACTTGAATTCCATGAAGATATAATACTTGTGACACAAGTACCAGAAAAACTATAATAGCTCCTGTGGAAAATCGTTGTGCATGGATATGAATACGTGACAGAATAGGTTATCTGGATTGACTCCGAATGGCTTAAGGATGGATCCTCCATATTTTCTGAAAACTAAAAGCTCATAGAAAGTCCTTCTTTCTGTGAGGATGGATGGATCAAACGGGTCCACAAACTTGCTGAAGAATTCTAGCGGATGATCTGCTATTATAGATGGACAAGCTCCTGATGAGCTTGTAAGCATGAAAATGTTGCTAGTTAGCCTTTTCTGCAGCTTGTCTTGAAATCTCTTTGAAAACTCATCTGGCCTGGATAGGAAATCCGCTAGAATATTATCTGTCACTTTGAGGTGCTTTACTTGGAATTTGTAAGGGGAGAACCATTGTGCCCATCTGAGAATCTGCGGATTTGGGATAATCTTTGGATATATGTGGATCATCTTCGGGAAAGCTTTCATATCCATCTCGATAAGAAACTCTGTGTGAATTAAAAAGAAATTAAACTTTTTAATCCCATTTTTTACGGCAAGAATTTCTTTGAATGTGGAATGGTAATATTCTTCAACATCGTTGAACTTTCCACTAGCATATCCATATATTTTCCATTGGCCATCTTCAATTTCAAATAGTACCGCACTCCAATATTCGTTGCTGGCATCTGTCTGCAATATCTTTTTCCCTTTTGATGGAATATGGAGGGCTTTAACCTCTATTGAGATTTCTTTTATCTTCTGAACTGCTTCATCCTGTTCCTTTCCCCAACCTTGGGCATTCTTCTTAAGCATTTTTTTAAGTGGAGCAATGTATGTAGAGACATTAGGGATAAAATCTCTAACGTAATTAATCACACCTAAAAACTGTTGGAGCTGCTTCGTTGTAAACTTGGTGTCTGGGAATTTGAGCAGGTCTTGACAAATATGTGGCCCTGGGCTGTATGCTCCATGAACAAAATGCATCCCCAGAAAATCAATTTCCTTCCTAGCAAGAATCATATTTTTCTGTGAGAGCATGATTCCATTTTTCTCCACTAGGTCATGGAATTGTTGCAGCAACGTGAGTTGTTCTTCCATAGTGTCACTAAAGAGTAAGATGATATCAATGTAGACTATTGATGTATGGAGGATGGGTTGAAATAATTTTATCATGGCCGTTTGGAACAATGAGGGTGTCGTTTTCAACCCAAAGGGCATGATCTTCCATTGAAAGTGGTGATCGGGTATACAAAACCCTGTTTTTGGTCTATCTTCTGGGTGTAGTCCCAATTGCCAAAACCCCGATTTAAGGTCAAACTTGGAAAAGTATTTAGCTTTGGTTAAGTGTGAAAAAAGGGTGAGTTTATTTGGGATTGGGAATTTATCATCTTGGAGGAAATAGTTTAGAGGTTGATAGTTTATGACTAATCTGAGTTTACCTCTTGTTTGTTCTGCCCGTTTATTGACATAGAACGCCTCACATGCCCATTGTGAATTAGAGGGCTTGATAAGTCCAAACTCCAAGAGCTCTTCGCATTCTCTTTTCGCAAGCTGTAGATGATCTGGATTCAAGCCGGAGTGACTTGCCTTCGTTGGATTAATGCTTTCATTCTTCTTGAAGGGGATTTTAATGAAAACTCCTCATTTAGCCATAGAGGCTTTTTGCATTTTCCCATAAACTCCTTGTGAGAATCCGCACATGAATGATCCACCAACTGCTTTTCTATCTCCGTGATCTGTTCAGCATCAGTTATTTGGAATAATCGTAAAACATCTGTATATGGCTTGAATTGTTTCTTGAACGTTATTCCATGGGCTTTGATCTGGAGCTGATCTTTAAGTTGGCTGAAGATGTCAAATCTGACAATGAGATCTTTTCCTGGTATATCTGATCCAATCAGCTTTGTTCGAAACTTCAACCCTAGGAAGAATTCAATTGTGATTGGATTCTTTGTGATGACTGTGGTGGTTAAGACTCCAGTCCCAGCAGTGTTGAAATCTTTGAAATGTGGAATCCATTGATCCTCAGGAAGGACGGCTAGGTTCATCAATGAACATGCCGCTCCAGTGTCCATGAATGAAATAACCTGGATTGGTTTATCCCATTTGGATGGATAAACTTTAAGCTGGACCTGCAGGATCACCATGATGCTGTTGATATCTTCTCGAGCCTTTCCCTCTGGTTCTCAAATCTGGTAATATTCATCGCCATATTCTTCGTACACATCTATGCAAAAGGGGTCTTCTCTGTGGGTTCGTCCTCTAATGAGAGTACAGATTCAAGATCGCCATCTTTATCTAGATGTATACCAGTGTAGTCCTTTATTTCAGTAAGAAGCTTGATCGACCTTCTGGATTGGGGACAATTTTTTGCATAATGCCCAATCTTGTTGCAGATGAAGCATCTATCATTTTTTCGGGACTTGTCTGGCCTCTTCCTCCTGAAATATTTTGTGCGCCTCTTGAACTGGGATCCTTCTCCGGAAGGCCTTAGCCATTTGAAACACTTGAACCTTCCCTTTCGTCTGGGGACATGGCACGAACAACTTGACCCAGTAATTAGGTTAGACTTTCCGCAAGCGTTATCAAGGGCTGGATTGTTTCGTATGATCTGCTTCAAAATAGATCTCTTTGTGCAGATATCATCCAACGCTAGAAATTTGGCTTGCCTGATGTAGCCGATCGGTGGGATCGTTATTGATTGAAACTTCTCCTCAACGATCGTCATGGTCCGGCTAGCTAACATCTTCGGAAGTTATGAAACAAAGGATTGCTTGAGACTAGCTTCTCCGCCTAACTAACAACATTTTAGCCATCTTCTGAAAATGGATATCGATGGCATCTCTGTCAAATGCTACGCATTTCATTTCAAAGAACTGTCTCCTTAGTTTTTCTTACCTTTGGCCGGTATCCCCACAAAATACCCCTTGGAGTATTTTGATGTTGTAAGCACAGTCTTGGGATGTTAGAAACATACTTTTGTCTTGTGTCCCAAGTTAATTCCACCAGTCTCGAAGAATTTCGGAGAACCTTGAAGTGAATTCTGACAGGATCATATACTTTTCCCGTTCGACAAGATTCTTTGTCACCATCCAAGTGAAGAAATCTTGGATCCTTTGGGGCCATCTTGATACTTTGATATCATCCAGACTGAAAGTATGGAATCCAGTCCCAACGAATTTTGTTGTTGTTGGTTCTGGCCTTCTTTTTGGAATTGGCTCATCTATCATCCCGTCCAGATCATCATCTACTTAAGAGATTTCTGGTTCTCTGGGTTGATTCATGAATATTGGCGGGTTATTTTCATCTGACGAGTCAACTGAGGAATCTTCGCTTGTCTCAACGCTTGCTTCCGTAGAATCAGTATCATATGAATCTTGGTCACTTGATCCTAGGGTATCATCCTCCTGTACATCCTTTGTGGGTCGGGTCACGTAGAGGTTAGGGATATTATGGGCCGAGATCATGAAGTTTTCCAGCTCGGGTTCTTTTGAACCTTCTCCGAGTTCTTTCTTTCGTTTGGACTGCTTTTGAGCCGCCATAGAGTCTTTCCTTTCCCAAACCATTTTTGCAATGTCAAACTCATGTTCATTGTTTTGTTTTTGGGCAAAAGGCATAGAGTCTCGCTTTGTGGATGGGAGCACAGTGAAATAATGGTCAAGCTTTGGTGGTGAGTATGTTTGTGAGGACATGGGGAAAAAAGGTGGGTTTTGATGGGTAGCTTTGTGTGTTTTGCGGTTCAAGGTGACCATATCGCAGTAGCTGTATTTGTTCTTTAAGGTCAGCCATTTCCTTTTGTTGTTGGTTAAAGAAATGGAAAAGGGAAGTGCCTGGTGGACAAATCTCATACTGCATGTTTTCCATTCGCAATTCCAGGGCTTTGATCAGTCCAGCATGCTGAGAAGATGCTTGTTACACCTTTTTCTCAATTGTCTCCACCCTGCTCATCATCTTATTCTGTGTGTGAGCAACATTTCTGATGGAAGTGCTAATATTAGTTAACACTTTATTTTGGCAAATGGCATTTTCGGATTGCAAATTGATTGTCGCTTCCACTTCACTTGTTTATGGCTTTTCTCCCGTGGGCAGCACAACATTTTGCCTTGGAATTTTTGGGGCATGGCTTGCACCATCCTTTTCAAAAGGTTGTTGTTTAGGAAATTCAGTGGAGTGACTGGAGCTGGAGCGGTTCATCATGAATATTTTTGGCTTCGGGATACTTGGGTTTGAAGGTTTGTGACGTAAATTTTGGTTAGGGAGAGATGGCCAGTTTTGGGGTTTGTACGAAACAAGGAATTCATATTTTTCTGGATGGCTCAGTGAACTGATAGATTAGTCTCCTTCTTCATACCTTGTACGGAACTTTCTTTCAGAGTTTCCCCCTTTTTTCTTTGATTTGGCTCTTCTTGTATGGTGTTCATCCCATTCAATTTCATCGTCAAGACATTCTTGATAGTCACATTAGATATCCCATGGGCAATGCCCCGTGAATGGACATTTTAACCACCATACTTTATGACCATCATTATCGAACTGCTTTATGTAGTCATGTTCGCTCATGATACTGGGGAGATGGTAAGCTAATGGTTCAGGGTCATCTTGGTGTGTTTGGTTATGAGTGGGTTGGTACATCTGGAAAGAGAAGGTTGTTTTGTTGGGTTTTTTAAGGTGAGAGTGGTCAAAGCTTATGGCGACTGTTTTATCGGGTTTTTTGGAAAAGGTTGGTTTAGAAGATTGGAGAGGTACAACAGGTTCTCTCAGTTTTTCATAACTCGTCACCCATGTATCTGGAAGGACTTTGAGAAGTTTTTCTCTAGAAAATTGTTTTAGGATTTGGGTGCACATGGTAGTTCCGTTGGTGGCATCCAATTTTAAGAGAAAAGCATTTTCAGGTTGATGATTGGGTATTTTTGAAGGTGTCGCCAATGAAAGGGGTGATGAGGTTTGGGAAGAAAGGGAAATTAAGTCCTCGATACATTGGACCTTATAATATTATCCGCAAGGTGGGTCATGTAGCCTATGAATTGGACTTGCCTTCAGAGCTTGAATCAGTCCACCCGATCTTCCATGTCTCAATGCTCCGCAAGTGTGTTGGAGATCCTATGAGGATTGTTCCGATAGATGATGTTCAAGTGACGAAAAAGCTATCCTATGAAGAAGTGCCCATTGCCATACTAGATAGGCAAGTACGGAGGCTTAGAAACAAAAAAGTGACCTCAGTTAAGGTTTTATGGAGAAACAATAAACGAGAAGAAATGACATGGGAAGCGGAAGAAATTATGAGATCCAAGTACCTGCACTTATTCTAACCCCCATAAGAGATCCACGATGAAACACCAAGACTATGAGGTATGTATGCTTTCTTTTCATACTTTTGGTCATGTGTGGCCAATTTATATGGTTATTGTGTTGTGGCCCTGTGAGGAAATATTATTATGGGTTGTTGTGGCAGGATGGTAGTGTCATATTATAGGGGAAACTCTGGCGAAGTTTTCATAGAATCCCCGAGGACTTAACATTCGAGCACGAATGTTCTTAAGAGGGGAGAATGTTACACCTCAGAAAATTTTCCGTTGATGCACAGTGAATAGACTAACGAAGAGGACGAAGTATATGGTATTTCTATAAGTAAAGAACGACATTTGATGACCCTAATTAAAATTTCAAAGATGTTCGAGATAAGGGAAGAAAGTTTGCCAAGAGAAGGCAAGGCTTACGATAGGTATTGAAAAGGAATTACGAGTAGCAAGTTAACAAGGATTTAATAATTCTTTGGAAAAGAGTTATAACGTCCCTTAGATTATTAATGAGGTGACAAACAAGTGCTAAGAAGGTTTCATAAGGATTGGAGGTCAAACGAGTCGACGAGAACGAGTTTCGGAGAGCTGGGCATTATACGGCCAAACATACTGGCCGTATAAAACATACGGACCGTATGTCCAGCCGTATGTCATGCCCAGAGTAAGGGTCCTCACTGGACCAAACATACGGCCAGACATACAACCCGTATAAAATGTACGGACCATATGTTGGTTCGTATGTTTCGGTCGGGACAGATTTTAAGTGTTGATATAAGGACCCTTTCTCATTTATTTCATTTCATTTTTGTTATACCCCGTATTTTTGTACGTCGAATTATTCGCAAGCTAATCGACATAAGTTAAGGACGGGAATATTTTGGGATATGAAATAGGGACTTTTAATTCTCAATTTTAATTAGCGCGAGTTGTTTATAAATTTCAATTAGTATAGAAATATTATTGGAGATTAGGGACGAATTAACTATTATTAGATTATAAAGTAGGGATTAGTGATTAATTAAGATTAATTAAGTTAATTATGCTTTGAGTGGGCCCCACCCGTAATTAATTAAAAACAAAAAAAAGGCAACAATTGATGAGTCATAGGAGGGGAGCCCGTGTCCAAGGGAGGGACACCATATATATAATGGTGTCAAAGACCAAATTAGCAATTCATCTTAATTTTTGCAAACATTAGTTCAAGAAAAAGAAAGAAAAAACCATTGCCATGGCTGCTAAGCTCTTGGCCAGCCATGGTTGTTAGAATTTTTTTTGTTTTCTTGTTTTGATTGAGTTCCAAGGTAATTTGCAAGTCCAAGGAGGTGATAGCAACATTGGGTATTGAATTGAGGAAGAAGAAATAGTGAAATTGAAGCAAATAAGTGTAGAATTTCCTCCGATTAAATTAAGGTAAGATTTTCTCATTTTATGGTATAATTGTATTAATGGTGTTGTAATGGAAGGATTAGAATTGGATTGGATAAAATTGGAAGTAAGAAATTGCACGAATTCGTCGTTATTGGGAGTTGTAGTTGTTATATGGAATGGTTGGGTTGAAAGATTAAAAATGTAGTGTATGTTCATATGTTGTCGTCATGTTGGTGTTGATATGGCTTCTAAATTTGGAAGAAAGAAGTGTATAACGTATCGTAAACAAAGCGTATGTTGGTCTGTTTGGTGTATAACCTTAGATGTTAATGATTTGGATTGGAAAGGGATTAAGAAAGGTTATTGGGTTGTTTGAGTTGTTTATGGGCTGAATTGTAAGGATTTGATATGAATATTTCTATTACTGTTGTTGTTGGTATTCCTGTGATAACAGGAGATTAATTGGAAGTTCGGGTTAGGCGAGTTATATAGGGAAAATGCTGCCCGATTTCCGTTAAGTTCTTAACTAACCAAAATCCTAATCAAGAAAGTATGAACTAAAGGATGATGCCTATAATCGATTGGTTGTAGATTTATAAGCTAGAAAGTATAGTTTACTAACGATAACGTTACTTTCATAATTAAATAGGCTAAATGGGTGACGAAGCGAACCTGGTTACGGTTAACCTATAACAGGTATGTAAAGCTAACCCTTCTTTCTTTTTGGCATGATCTTTATGAAACAAACAGACGACGTGTATATGATTCCAAAGAAGTTCCTATTCTTAGAGCCACTAGGATGGCTAATGTTCTTGATTTCCAGAAGCTATTTCATTATGTCTTGAGACGTGTCTATGATTCCAGAAGTTCTATTTTGATATAATCCATAGTGACATTCGAAGGGTACTTGATATGATTATGGTCTTGATTATCAAATCATGGTTCATTTTGATTATTCTATTGAGTCTCAGATATGACTTAGTTTGCATATGGTTTCTCACTACTCTGCTCGTGCATGCCTCGATATGTCTTTCACCGAGTCTCGGGCCGGGTATGTTATCGTGCACAGTTTCACTGCATTGTTCACCGAGTCCCTCACTAGAGGGCCGGGTACGGTATATATATATATGATATGATGATATGATGATGTGATTATGGCGCCAAGGATGGCATATGATGACTTTATTCACCGAGTCCCGTAATGGGCCGGGTATGATATATGATATTTACATGCATGATTTATGTTTCATAAAGCAAGTGTTTTGGTATTCTAGATATTATACTTGTCTCCTGTAATCCCTACTCAGTCATGATCCTCTTTATTGTATTTCATACTTTACATACTCAGTACATATCTCGTACTGACCCCCTTTCTCTGGGGGGGCTGCGTTTCATGCCCGCAGGTACAGATACTAGATTTGGCGATCCTCCAGCTTACGATTTCCACTCAGCTGTCTTGAAGAGCTCCATTGTCCCGGAGCCTAGACTTTTGGTACAGACCTTTTGATGTATGTATATATATGTTTATCCAGGGGTACGGCGGGGCCCTGTCCCGTCATTTTTCACTACCGATACTCTTAGAGGTCTGTAGACATATGTGTGGGTTGTATATAGATTGTGATCAGCTGTGTCTATATGGTTTGTTGTGGATATTTCTGTTTGGTGTGGGAGCCTTGGCGGCTTGCATATGATATCGATATGTAGTGGCAGCCTTGTCGACTTGCGTAGTATATTGACATGGAGTGGCAGACTTGTCGGCTTGCGTATTTTATTACGTTGTGATTGGTTATGACTCCTCAAGAGACAGATTATCATGATATGTGGCGTTGTAAACCTTGGGGTCTTTGTCAATTCCCATATTGTCTATAGCGTCAGTCTGACTATGTCTAACAGGTACGTACATAAGTGTCCGGCTCGGGCACTAGTCATGGCCCATGGGGCTGGGTCGTGACAAAAGTGGTATCAGAGCAGTTCATCCTCGGAGTGTCTACAGACCGTGTCTAGTAGAGTCTTGTTTATCGGTGTGTTGTGCACCACACCTATAAACAGGAAGCTACAGGACATTTAGGATGCTATCTTTCCTTCTGTCTTAGATCGTGCGATAGAGCCAGAATCTAGGAAAGATTGTTTCTGACCTTTTTCCTGTAGGCAGGTGTAGATTGGCGAGAGATGAAGAGGTCGGCTTCAGATAGTGGGGGTGCTAAGAAGGCCCCTAGAGGAAATTCAGGACCCCAAGCTCCAGGACCGAGTAGGAGGAGCCTCAGTTATTTTATCGAGACTGACCCATCGGAGTACCCAGCGACAATTCCTCCAGAGTTTTTGATATCTAGGGAGGCGGTCCCCGAGGCCGTACCAGATTACTGATTACTCCAGCCCCCTATCCTGGTCCTAGGTAAACCGGGAGTGCCCGGTTATCTACATTCCTTGGACTTAGATGAGGAAGGCGATGAAGGCCAGACGAGTAGATGGCGGGCAGATGATGACGAGAAGCACACTTCACCTTATAGATCCCCAGATCGGACTAGAGACTGATCGACTACAGATATATGAGACTTATTTGAAATTTCCTATGTACGTGCATTTGCTATAGATTATTAGCTAATAGTGGCGAGCGGAAATCAAAGGGGCCGACAACCAAGTATTTATAAGTGACAGCGACAAAGGTGTTCCCGTCACCATGGGAATTTTGAAATCTAGGATGGAAGGCAGTTATGCATACAGGTGAAAGTTGGATATCAAGGTTTTGTAATGAGAATTTGTATATACAGAATGACAAACTGGCCATCGTCAAGGAAAGTCATTGTTAGTATAGTAAGAAAATGGATTGAGTGTATATATGTTGTTGATAAGTTCAGTTATAAGGTGCGCACAGAAGAAGTTAAAGGGATCAGTAACGGTAAGTGGAATATATGTTAGATATAGTGTGAATGTTGCAAGTATGATTGAAACCTGTAGCTAAAGATTGAAAGGGAAAGTAAACAGGAAAGTATAACAGGTATAGTTTGAGTTGGACATACGAGGTAAGTTCATCATTTTCATATTGCTGTTGATGTGGGGAGCCCTGTGTGGCTATGATATGATATGATATATATGTATATGTGTTGGCTCTGTGAGGCATTGTTGGTATGTCCTGCGTGCAGGTTTTGGGATAGTAAGAAATATAGAGGAAGACTCTGCCAAAATTTTCTTAAAAATAAAAAGAGGATGAGATATAAGTTCGTAATATCTCATGTTACGAGGGTGTCCCGAGATCTGTAAGACCTCGATTAGCCTCAAATTATGTAGTAAAGGTCATGCGCGGAAGTTGACGCGAAAATATCGGCATTAAGGCATTGGATTCCAGCCAAGTTTCAAAGTTAAGCGTGCTCAGGTGGGAGCAATCCTGGGATGGGTGACCCCCTGGGAAGTCTTCAAGAAATTCTACATATTTTGATATAAAAGGCAAATGGAAACCCAGAATATTCTAAGTGAAACTATAGTATATCGGATGACTGGAAACTTTAAGAGGATGCGTAGAACGAGGCAGCTCAGCTCGGTAAAGAGACAAAGAGTACCTCACAGCTCAGGAATTCGGATAGGCTTGAATAGCGTCTGAAAGTGTTTTGCGGATTAGTGGTATTGATTATGTGTGTATGTGTATATGAACGTGTGTGATATCTCCTGTGTGAAGGTACCAGTGGATATGTGTGCCCCAACGATCTATGCTACGATAGAAAGAGGGATACCGGAACCTGAGCAATAGTAAGGAAACAAATAGTGCAAGCGCCACGAGATGAGCCGTTGTTTTCGTTATGGATTAGGGATAGAAAAGTCTGAATACTATGATGTTTGAAGAAGAAAATAAGTAAGTAGGTGGAAGCTAAAGAGATTAAATATCCAAAAGGAGCGAAAGATAAGAAACATGAATGGACAAGACCTCCAAAAAGGGGGAATAACTGGAAGAACACGGAATTATCTGAGATGAAATTGCAAGCACAGGTGCGTAAAAGGAACAAAGTGTGGCAACATGAACAAAGGAAAAGTGTGCAAGGGTTGAAGACCAATCTGAATGAGTAGAGCCAAAAGAATAGCGGCCATGATCAGGAACGTGAGATAAGAGAGAAGAATGATTAGGTCTTGTGACGATGTTAGGAGATCCCGGCTTTTGAAAGGTGTGTAAGGGAATAAACGAGTAGCTACACTAATACGGTCTCCTCGAGTACGGAAGAACTCTCCTAGAAAGGTGATCTAGGGATAGGACAAATTTGTACACTAGAAGGAATACATTATAAACTTTAAGTCGATGCTGAAAACAAGAGCGGTGGAATGCTCAAAATACGGATGCGCCGTTGTGATACATGAGCACGGTTAAGGAAAATCTACAAGTAAGTAAGCGAACTAAATGTGCGAAAGGATCAATGGTGGATGGAAAGACATGAGAATGCTGACGAGAATGATGTCGTCGACTGGAAGTAAAAAGAAGACTTATGGAAGAAATTTCGCTATGTCGTGCACCGAGACGAAGAAAGGAACTGTTGACGTATAAGGAATCCCTTAAAGGGGAAGAGACTATATTATCTTAGGACAACAAGGGGTCGCCATATTTTCAAGCATTAGAAAAATAAACCTACGACGTGAAATGAGGTCGCGTGAAAAGGGTAAGGAGAATGAGATAAAGGATGAAGAACGGGCATAAAGAGAAGATGCGTCTATAGGACGGACCCTCCCGAATTACTATAATACCCCATAAGGTCAGTTGAACATTCGAGGACGAATGTTCTAAAGGGGGGGAAGATGTTATAGCCCGTATTTTGAACGTTTGGATATTTCAAAGTCGTCGTAGGAAGTTAAGGACGAAACCATTTTTCAAAAACTACATTAATGCGCAAGTCGTTAAGAATATCATTTATGACCATTATTAGTATGAAAATATTGTGAGAGGCTAAGGGCAAGAAGAGAAATTGCAAAATGATCAATGGAAATAATGTGGAAGGTTAGGGGTAAAATGGTCATATTGAGAAAAGTCGAGGGACGAAACGGGAATTTCACAAAAAAAAATTCATGAAGGTCCAAAAGGATCACATTGGCCATATGATGGAAAATGTAGGGGCCAAAGTGTGCATGACAAGAGTTTGAATCATCTTTCATGCTAGAACAATTTCAAGAAAATTTAAGACTATTCTAGAAAGGGGCATGTGCCCCTCACATGCTTAAATTATGTGTCTATATATATATATGGGTTCCTTCTAAATTAAGACAAGAGAGGAGAAGTGAAAACAAAAAAAATAAAAATAAGAGGGAGGAGTCGGCTAGGGGCTGGCCGAAACCAGCCCCTCAAAGTTGATCATGGGGGATCATTTTCTTTTAGTTTTCTTGCTATGTGGAAGGTGCTTGTTAACATGGTGGAATTGTTGGAACAAGCAAAGCACTCATATGGATGATTCATGAGTCATAGCCAAGGGGAGAAGTTGAAGAATAAAGGTAAGGAACCAATCCTCCTTCGTGTGTTATGGATGTTGTTGAAGTGTTGTAGTATGTAGAAATGAGTGAAATTTATGAAATATGTGTGTATTGGTATGTGGCCGTGTGCATATGTAGCTTACAAGACAATGATTCAATTGTTTTATCTAGTATTTTGAGTGTTGTTTGTGTTATGGGTGATTTGCATATGTTGTAGGGTGAAGGAAATGATGGAATTGTGCATGTAGTGTGTGGATATAGTGCTGGCCGAAAATGGACTGTTTTGCGTGTCAAGGAATGAATTAATTTTATTTAGTATGTTTGGGTTGTTGTGTTGTAGATCCTATGTTGTAAAATGAAGGCTTAATGATTCAAAGTGAAGTCAAAATCATGTGGGTTGTTTTGGTACCTAATGTGATCTTAATATGGTTTCTTGTATTTGTAAGACTAATGTTGTTAAATTATGGATTGTTAGTGTGGTTGATGAATTTGGAAGAAAAGAAATGTATTGTTGATGTTTTCTTGTACATGGAAGATTTCGGATTTGTTTGTGTATTGGATGGGCTGATTTGAACATTTTGTGGGTTGTCCGAAGTGTTTTTGAAACTTGTTTAAGTGTTTTGGATTAGCACTTGAGTGTACGAATATTGATGTTGGTTCGATCGTATGCGGTTGATTGGAGTGAAAACGGAATATTGCCAAATTGTATAGCAAAGAGTCACTAATGTTAAAATGTGTTTTGAACCTCTTATTGGTGTTGTTAGTATCTTTGTTGGTTTGGCCGGGTTAAATTCCCGGATGGTTGTTGTTGATTTGGGGTCGAGCCTTATTCTCGGGGTTGGTAGATTTACAGGGGAGATGCTGCCGAAATTCCGGCAGAACATAAGTAAACGTGTTTGAAAGGTTAAGGCAAGTATGTGACAACGAGTCTAACGAATGAATGAATCCTTTTTGACGTAGATTGACAAGATGGATGAACCCTCTTGCGTGTAAGAAAACAAGTTGGATGCGTAAGCACAACCAGTTGGTCGTCGCCCAGGTATGTGAGGCTTACCTTTCTTTCCTTGGCATGCCCTAGTGCCATGTAGGATATGATATGATATGTATCTTGAGGTTATTCCATTCTGTAATTCGAAGTCTGTTTGTGATATGTATGTTTTCCCTAACTTAAGTGTCAAATGAGTCTGATAGGTGAATCGTGATTTAAGTATTTTTGATATAAACATTCTGGACTAATCGTGCCGACACAAATGTTCTGACGTAAGTATTTGGCATAAGTGTTCCGATATGAGAAATTCAGATACAAGTATGGACTCTGACCTGAATATTCCGACATAAGTAGGTTGAATTAAGTATCCTGGCATAACCCTTTTGATATATTTATTCTGACTTAAGTATTCCGACGTACGTATGATTCCAAAGGTTCTATTTGGTTTGATCCATAATCATATCTAAAAGGTAGTTAACCTAATTACGGCCTTGGTTTTCCAAGAAAAGCTTCTGAAATGCTTATAGAGCGTTCTGTACTTCGAACGCTCGTAACGTTTGTATACTAACTCCGATTGACCCGAAACTCGTTCTGGACCCCCACATGTCTATAAGCATTCCGTCATAACCCTTTTTATATATGTATTCGGACATAAGTAGTCGGTTATGGGTAATCCGATGCAAGCAATTTGGAACATGTATTCTGATTGAGTAAAAGCGATAAGTACTTTGATAGAAATATTCTGTTAAAAGTAATTTGACATAAAGTATTCTGTAATAAGAAATCTGTTATGGATATTCCGAGAATATGTTTGAATAATCTATAAGTAATCTGTAATAAGTGATCTGTATGGACATTCTGAGAATACGTTTGATTAACTTATTGAGCTTGAGTTATGCGCATTTGATTCTTCACGACTCTGCTCGTGCATATGTTATGACTTCCTTCGCCGAGTCCCGGGCCGGTATGTATCGTGCGGATGGTTCGCCGAGTCCTCTGTTGAGGGACGGGTTCCATATATGAATTCAGAAGTATGATGTGTCCGGTTCCGGGGTACCGTGTTATCTGCCCGTCCCCGGTTACCGAGGTTATGTTACGAAGTATGATGTGTCCGGGCTCGGGGTGCTGTGTTATCTGTCCGCCACCGGGTACCGTGGTTATGTGTGATGTGTGACGGAGAACGGAGAAAAACATCTGGAAGTTAGATGTGTTGTGGCGCCAAAGGCAGGAGTGGCAGCCACGTTCCTATGCTATCGTGCGCATTCATTGGCACTGTTCATCGGGTCCTCGGCGTGTTATCTGTCCCCGAGGCCACCATGCATATGATATGATGTGACCGTCCCTCGGCGTGCTATTTGTCCCCGAGGTTATCGTCTGTATGATATGGCACTTGTCCCGGCGTGTTATTTGTCCCCGGGGTTGCCGCGTATATGATACGATATCCGATCCTGATACGTATGACTTACGTTGGAAAGTAAGTATTCTGACCTTCCGTATATTCTGTATTCCGTCTGCTATATGATGTCATTTAAACAATTTGTACGTTCTGTAATCTGTCTAGTATACGAGGTGAGTAAGTATGATTCGTGTCTGGAAAAGAAAAACGATAAGTGTTTGATATTTCTGAATAAGCTTTTGTATATTGTTCTGTCTATATCAGTCATGGTTTCGTTTTCTGTACTCATGCCTTACATACTCAGTACATATCCGTACTGACCCTCTGTTCTTCGGGGGCTGCGTTTCATGCCGCGCAGGTACCCACAAATGGTTAGACGAGATGAGCTGAAGATGGCCCAACGGATTGGCGGGCTCCATTTCCTCCAGGAGTACTGCCGAGTCAGGGTATGTATGTTGTGATGTCTGATCAGTATTAGAGACTTTGCAGACTGCGTCGTGGGTAGTGATAGTCAGTCTGTAAGCGGCTCCATCGGCCGATATGCTATTTGGTGTGCTATATAATAAATTTTGTATAATTACAGATTTGTTAAATTCTGGAAATAGTAAGCAGAAGATTTCGAAAGCACAACATGTATTTTATTTGTAATTGACTTTCAGAAAAAAAATAATTTAGGTGTGTAATCAGGGTCTGCGGGTTCGCTCGGCTCCGTATGTGGGGTCGGGTGCCCATCACACCCTAATAAGATCAGGGTGTGACAGAGGTAATGACTATGCGATTAAGATTGTGTGAAGGAGTAACGATAAGGACGAAAGGTTCCTAGACGAGTTGAAGCCCATAGCATAATAGCATGGAAATCAGGAACTAAAGGGGATGACCATTTCAAGAAACTAATCAAAGCATCATAAGCTCGCAAGGAACAACATTCGAGGACGAATGTTCCAAAGGGGGGAACGATGTTATATCCCGTATTTCTGTACGTTGGATATTCGTAAGCTGAGGTGGGGTCCACATGTCGAGATTTTTTTTTAATGACATATGACAAGTTATATGAATAATATATGTGAATTTAAACACAACTAAAAGAAGCACCCTTGTGCCAAATCAAGGTGGAAGTACAAAAAAAAATATGTGTGTGTTTTTAAGTTACGTTTTTGGGTGGTCTGACTTCGGGAGGCCATAACCCCATCAGTATTTGGGAATTTGGGAAAACTCCCAAAATGAAAGTTGTATATAATTGAAATACCTTTCCAACCATAGGTCGTGGGCCTGCATGCCACATCGAGATAAGGAGATATGGACGTTTTAAGGCAGAAAGGTCAACATGGGCAGTGGGCTCGGCACAACCCGAATTATTAATTAAAATATATATATATATATATAAAATGATGACTCATTATGATGGGCATGTGGAAGGCTTAGGGGCAGCATATATATACATGGTTGATGACTAATTTTAGTCATACAATTCATTTGTAGTTGTCATTGTAATTGAGAAAGTGAGAGAGAGATTCCATGCCATGGCAACTCACGGCCATGGCAGATTTGGAGCAGCTCACGGGCAGCTGCTATGGTGAAAAAAATTATAATCTCCTAAGGTGTTTTACACGTCAAGAAGGCAGCAACCTAAGGGTGTCGAAGTGCGGGAGACGAAGTGGTGCGAATTGAGCAAGTTATTATAGGATCTGTCCGAATCAATTCAAGGTAAGATTTCTTCATCCTGAAATGTAATTGGAGTTTAAGATGTTATAATGGAGAGATGAATTTGTATTATATGGAATTGTTGAAATATGAATTGGATTAAATGTTCATAAAGTGGTGGACTGTTCTTGTTGAGCTGAAAGATTAAAAGTGTGGTTTTATGTTCATGTGTTGTTGCTCTTGTTGTTGTCATGTTGTTGATGATGTGGCTCCTAAATTTGGAGGAAAGAAGTGTATAACGTATCGTATACAAAGCGTATGTTGATCTATTTGGTGTATAATCTTAAATATTAAGGATTTGGATTGGAAAAGGATTAAGAAAGGTTATTGGGTTATTTGAGTTGTTTATGGGCTGGATTGTAAGGATTTGATATGAATATTTCTATTACTAGTGTTGTTGGTATTTCTGTGTTAACAGGAGGATAATTGGAAATTCGGGTTAGGCTAATATATAGGGGAAATGCTGCCCGATTTTCGTTAAGTCTTTAACTAATGAAAAACCCTAATCGAGAAAGTATAAGTTAAAGAATAAGTTCTATAGGCGATTGGTCACAGATTTATGAGCTAGGAAGTATAGTTACTAACGATAGCGTTACTTTTATATTAAATAGGCTAAAGGGGCGACGAAGCGAACGAGATTACGACTAACCTTCAGCAGGTATGTAAAGCTGTCCCTTCTTTCTTTTGGCATGTCATAGATTTAAGTGACGAATGATATGAGCTTTGGGGTAATTCTATTCATAAGTTTCGAGTGTGATTCGTGATTATTATTCACTTCTTGATATTAGAATTCTTAAAATGATTGAGCTTCCCTCTTCAGTTTTCTATACGTTGGATAGTAGTCGATATATATATAAGCTTTTATTCTAAGAAACTCTACGATAACTAATGTCCTTGACTTCTATAAGCTATTTCATACTATATTGACATATGTCTATGATTCCTAAGGCTCTTTTGATATTATTTATGATGACATTCGAGGGATATTTGATATGATTGTCGCTATTGATACCCAGGTGTTAATCCATTCTTCTTATTCTGTTTGAGTCTTCATAATGTTTTAAATTGCATATGGTTGCTCACTACTCTGCTCGTGCATGCCTCAATATGTCCTTCACCGAGTCCCGGGCCGGGTATGTTATCGTGCACAGTTTCACGGCATTGTTCACCGAGTCCCTCACTAGAAGGCCGGGTACGGTTTATATATATATATGATGGTGCTATGCTGTGTTATGGCGTTATGATATGTTTATGGAGTTATGCTGTGTTATGGAGTTATGATGTGTTTATGGAGTTATGCTGTGTTATGACGCCAAAGACGGGGTGGCGACCATGTTCACCGAGTCCCATAATGGGCCGGGTATGATATATGATATTGACATGCATGATTTATGTTTCAAAAGGGCAAGTGTTTTGGTATTCTAGACATTGTACTTGTTTTTTGTACTCCCTAGTTCAGTTATGATCCTTTTTACTGTACTTCATGCTTTATATACTCAGTACATATTCCGTACTGACCCCCTTTCTTCGGAGGGCTGCGTTTCATGCCCGCAGGTACAGATAGTCGGTTTGGTGACCCTTCAGCATAGGACTTCTACTCAGCTGTCTCGGAGAGCTCCGTTGTTCTAGAGTCTAGACTTTGGTTCAGATCTTATATTGTATATGTATATGTTTATCCAGGGGTACGGCGGGACCCTGTCCCGTCATATTTCACTGTTGATACTCTTAGAGGTCTGTAGACATATGTGTGGGTTGTGTATAAGTTCTGTTCAACTATGTCTATACGTTGTGCTACGTATATGTTCGTCTGTAATGGCAGCCTTGTCGGCTAGCATATGACATGATATTGACGTGTAGTGGCAGCTTTGTCGGCTTATGGATCATTTTATGATTTGATCAGTTATGACTCCTCAGGAGACAGTTTATCTGGACATATATATATGACGACGTTGTGAACCTTGGAGTTCCTTTACAAGTTTCCATATTGTTCTTAGATTCTGTATGACCATCTTTAACAGGTACGTATACGGGTGTCCAGGTCGGGCACTAGTCATGGCCACGGGGTTGGGTCGTGACATGGTTACGGTTAACCTATAGCAGGTATGTAAAGCTAACCCTTCTTTCTTTTTGGCATGATCTTTATGAAACAAATAGACGACGTGTATATGATTCCAAAGAAGTTCCTATTCTTAGAGACACTAGGATGGCTAATGTTCTTGATTTCCAGAAGCTATTTCATTATGTCTTGAGACGTGTCTATGATTCCAGAAGTTCTGTTTTGATATAATCTATAGTGACATTCGAAGGGTACTCCATATGATTATGGTCTTGATTATCAAATGATGGTTCATTTTGATTATTCTATTGAGTCTCAGATATGACTTAGTTTGCATATGGTTTCTCACTACTCTGCTTGTGCATGCCTCAATATGTCTTTCACCGAGTCCTGGGCCGGGTATGTTACCGTGCACAGTTTCACTGCATTGTTCACCGAGTCCCTCACTAGAGGGCCGGGTACGATATATATATATATATATATATATATATATATATATATATATATATATATATATATATATATGATATGATGATATGATGATGTGATTATGGCGCCAAGGATGGCATATGATGACTTTATTCACCGAGTCCCGTAATGGGCCGGATATGATATATGATATTTACATGCATGATTTATGTTTCATAAGGAAAGTGTTTTGATATTCTGGATATTATACTTGTCTCCTGTAATCCTTACTCAGTCATGATCCTCTTTATTGTATTTCATACTTTACATACTCAGTACATATCTCGTACTGACCCCCTTTCCCCTGGGGGGCTGCGTTTCATGCCCGCAGGTACAGATACTCGATTTGGCGATCCTCCAGCTTAGGATTTGGTACAGACCTTTTGATGAATGTATATATATGTTTTTCCAGGGGTACGGCGTGGCCCTGTCCCGTCATATTTCACTACCGATACTCTTAGAGGTCTGTAGATATATGTGTGGGTTGTATATAGATTGTGATAAGCTGTGTCTATATGGTTTGTTGTGGATATTTCTGTTTGCTGTGGCAGCCTTGCCGGCTTGTATAAGATATCGATATGTAGTGGCAGCCTTGTCGGCATGCGTAGTATATTGACATGTAGTGGCAGCCTTGTCGGCTTGCATATTTTATTACGTTGTGATTGGTTATGACTCCTCAAGAGACAGATTATCATGATATGTGGCGTTGTAAACCTTGGGGTCTTTGTCAATTCCCATATTGTCTATAGCGTCAGTCTGACTATGTCTAACAGGTACGTACATAAGTGTCCAGCTCGGGCACTAGTCATGGCCCACGGGGCTGGCTCATGACAATTTTACACTCTCCACACCTCAAGAATCCTCTAGAACTCTCTAAATTATTCATCCACAATAACCCAAGAGAAATCCTGGATCAACTTCATCAAATCCACAAAATCAAGTGTAGAAAACCAATCAAAGTTCATCTAAGCCAAGAAATCCCAAGGGAAGTGAGCTAGGGTTTTTGTGCAAGAAGATAATTTCCACTCAAGGCTTATTCATCAATTATCTAAGGTGCGTTTTATGATCATTCCTTGTTGTTTAAGGTGTTGGAAGTTAAAAACACTTGGATTGTAGAAAGGTATAGAAAATGGGTCATAAATGTGGGAATAGTGTCATTGTTGAGTAGTAGTTTGGGGTGAATTATGAATATTGGTATGTTGTGATTATATGTCTGCTATAAATGACATTTAGAACATGGAATAAGAATTATATGTGAGAAAATGCAATAATGAATTATGACCATGATTATGGAGAAATTGGAGTGAAATGGCGAAATGCGGATAATGTAGATGAATGATGATTGTTGCCTATTATATTGTAAACGTTGTTATGGATGTTTGGAAGTTGGCATATGATATGGAGAAAGTAGTAGAAACAAAGGAAATGCTGCCCAATTTTCCCTAGAAATAGTAACACGTTATTATAGTCGATTAACTAATGTTGATGCGAATCCTCTTTAAGGTAGAAACGCGAGCATCGAAGGGGAATGATCAAGCAATAAAACCGCTAAACGAAAGAGGTATGTAAGGCTAGTCCCTTCTTTCTAAGGCATGACTCCTATGATATGAATTTTCTAAATTTTCCATAATCTTTCTAAATAAAGGAACTATGAGTCCATGACTGTAATGAGCTATATATGTATGAGATAAAGAAAAGAGATACGACGAGCAAGATAATGATGATGATGAGTTAAGTATAAATGGTCCAAGAGTAAAGTAAGATGTCCATGAAGCTAATGATTCTAGGTATGGTTCCATTGATGCTTTTCCTTATATACACTCACCTTAACATGTTAGTTCCTTCAAGGTGAGATACAATGTGGATGATTACTCCATACTATAATCGGGGGTTCACGACCTTATGTCACCCCGACATAGCCATAGTTGCATTCAAGTCCTAATGTATGTTTTTAATGATAAATGTATAATGATGTTAAGTCATGATATGTCTATGAGATAAGTAATAATGATGAGTTTATGATTAATTATATGACGATACGATTCCACTGCGCCTAGTTGGCCGGGCATGTCACCGCGAAGGCGGGCTGCATACAATTCCACCGTGCCTAAATGGCCGGGCATTTCACCGCTAAGGCGGGCTGCTATGTTTACACAGTGCCGAGAAAGCCGGGCATGATCACCACTAGTGAGCGGCATATGATGGTTATCCGGACGCGGGTTAATGATGATGATGATGATGATGATGCGATGTTATATGCGCTATGATGATACATATACTATGATTATATAAATATATGATTTATGTATGAAATGTATTCACCTATAAAACTCACGCAGGTTATATCTTCTTCCTATGTCTTATGGTTCTTCTATTATGTTCATTTCATTCATGATACTCAGTACAATGTTCGTACTGACGTCCGTTTTCTTTGGACGCTGTGTTCATGCCCACAGGTAGACAGGGAGGTGATCTGGACTCATAGAAGTTATCAGCAGACCTGCAGGAGCACACCATTATTTCGGAGGTGCTATTTGGTCGATTCTATTGTATATATATATATATATATATATATATATATATATGTATGTATGTATTTTGGGCACGACAGGGTCTTGTCCCATCCCTATGTTTAGGACTCTAGTAGAGGCTCGTAGATACGCATGTGTGGGTAGTATGGTCTCACGATGCTACTATTGTGTATATATTATTATTTTGATAGCGAAGGGCTTATGTATATAAAATTAATTATGTTTTCAAATGAAAAATGGTTGTGTTATGATTATGAGTATGTGAATGGTAAAAAAGTGTGTAATGACTATGACGAGTAAGGAAATGAGTGGTGCTCGGTGGTTAGCCCCGGGTACCCGTCATGGCCCTTAGTCGGGTCGTGGCAGCCCTCTATGCATCAAAAAGGGGGTTAGCAAATGAAGTACCTAGTCTAATGAAGGTCTGTGTTGTCTTAATTGTAGATTTGCAAGTCGAGAAGTAGGAGTTGATCGATTTGATATACGTTGAGGAATGTTAAGCTACCCTTTTCTTCTTTTGGCAGGATCCTATGATACGATCCAATAAGCGAGTAAGTGAGTCCACATTACTCTACTCTTAGAAGTATTAGGAGTGTTACAGTCTTTGATGTTCATGTACCACTTTACGATTATTCCTTCTGTTCATAGGTCCAGTTTTATGTATACAATTATTCATGCATTACATTCATTTATATATATATGTGTGTTGACCCGTGGCTAGAAGGCGTTATATACGGAAGTATTATTTGTATATGGGGTATGGAAAGGAGCAGGCATTATATACGCATTTCGACCTGATCAGCTGTGTACTAATATGATGATATGAGAATCAGGCTGCAAGTATCGCAACAATGTATATGATGATGGCCGTAGAGGGGCGATTCCGATATGAGAAAAGAAACGGGCGTTATATACGCGCATATATCAGGTGTTATGTAGGCATGAGCATGCGTATTATGCGACCACAGAGGCATTGTTAGATATACAGATTCATGCAGATACTAGTTCATACAAGTACATGCAGTCAGTTTCATGCCTGCAGGTGCAGATACTCGCTTTGGTGATCCGCCAGCTTAGGATTCCCTTTCTACTTTCTTGGAGATCTCTGTTGTTCCGGATTCTAGACTTTTGGTTTGAATCTTATGATATATATATATATATATGTATATGTTATCCAGGGGTACGACGGGGCCCTGTCCCGTCATATTTCGCTACTCGTACTCTTAGAGGTCTGTAGACATATGTGTGGGTTGTGTATGGGTTCTGTTCAGCTGTGTCTAGGCGATGTGCTGTGGTATGATGTTCGTCTATAGTGGCAGCCTCGTCGGCTTGCATACGATGTTGATATGTGATGGCAGCCTTGTCGGCTTGCATATTATTTCATGCTATGACTAGTTGTGACTCCTCAGGAGACAGTGATCTGAAAACATATATATCTATATGCGACGATGTTACAATGTATGCAGTTTCCTTACAAGTTTCCGTATTGTCGTAGTTTCAATTTGATGTTATAGGTAACAGGTTAGTATACGGGTGCCAGTTCGGGCACCAGTCGCGGCCTACGGGGTTGGTTCGTGACAAAAGTGGTATCAGAGCAGTTCATCCTCGGAGTGTCTAAAGACCGTGTCTAGTAGAGTCTTGTTTATCAGTGTGTTGTGCACCACATCTATAAACAGGAAGCTACAGGACATTTAGGATGTTACCTTTCTTTCATATCTAAGATCCTGCGATAGAGCCCAGCCATAGGAAATGAAATTCCCTATACTAACTTTTGATTTCAGCTGAAGAACGACATCGACAGAAGAAAGCGACTGATGATATTGGAAGCTACAGAATATACAGGTAAGCAATGGTGCGAAAGAGGCATGCCGGATAAGGTAAGAATATTGAAATATGATTGAAATGTAAAGTTGAAGGATGAAAGAGAAGGTAGACAGGAAGGTATATAACAGGACAGGTCGTTAAAGGATCAGGTACATCTCGAGGTGCCATATGTGAGGTAAGTCCTGACACCTTTATACTTTTACTAGAAATTGGGAGCCCTGTGTGGCTATGATACGATAGGATATATGTGTATATGTGTTGGCCCTGTGAGGCATTGTTGGTATTTCCTGCGGGCAGGTTCTGGGATAGTAAGAAGTACAGAGTAAACTCTGCCAAAATTTTCCCAGAAATAGAAAAAGAAGTAGTAGTATGATTGAGTTAAAAGTACAGAGAAGGGAGAATTATGACAAGTTATGAAGGTATTAGTAAGACAGCTTGTGAGATGCTAAGGGTAAGATCGATCAGAAAGGGTGAAGGGTTAAGTACGCCTAGTTCACGGAGTGTAATTAAAACATGTTGAGAATTGTGAATAAGATTAAGAAGTGTTACGTTATCGGATGGATTACGAACAGGCTGTAATGTGAACACCATAAGGGTTACCATAGAAATGAGTAAAGCCAGCAATAAACGGATAGAAACTAAGATGGTATTTGAGACAGTGCTGAAAATTATATGCAAAGACCTTAGATAATATGACATCAGAAGGTGGATACTTATAAAAAGGAAAGAATACGACAAGTGAATGGTAACGAATAACTTAAGAGATGTCCTGAAGGATAGAAATGCTATACTGGATTAGAAGTTAAGATGTTGACAACGGAGTTATTAGCTAATGATATTGTGACATATAGGTAGTAAAGGAGAAGGGATTGGGAATCCCTCCTATAGTAGGATATGAGAAAACCAAATGGTGAATAGAGGAAGGGGAAAGAGTATGGCAAAATAGATAGCAAGTGAATTTTAGTACAATATGATATGTAGAGCAGCATATACCAGGAGAAGGAAAGACTATGACTAAGATTGGATGCACTTTGTACGAATGGTACAGGAATAGTTATGCAACCTACGACTACTTGTATACTAGGAACGAGGTCAAGTGAGTACTTGATAAGAAGAGTAAGAATCCAGTAACAACAATGTGGTCGCGATATTTTGGATACATCAACGAAAGGTATAAGATGGTTTGAGGCAAAACTACAAAGATATAATTAGTACTGAGGGCAAAAGCCATAATTGAGCCTTGACATCAATTGAAAGGTACGAGAGAAGAATGTAAGGTAAAACATAAAGACTAGTGAAACGACGCTAAGTTATTTGTGGGCTGATTTGAGCACCTACGCATACTCTTATAAAGATTGCAATAGGATGCGTGATAGGAGAACTAAGAGAAAATTTGAGAAAAGGGGCAATAGAAGAGTTTGAGTCAAAAAAATAGAGAAACGAGACGAGGTAATATGCCTAAAGTATTGCCAATTAGAGTAAAGGAAACTACGAAATGATTTGACCGAGACAATCCGAACAAGCGGGTTACTGGTTACTGGATGACAGTAAAGTTGTAATATGAAGGAACCCTAGTGCTACTTGATAACCAGCTATGAAGCAAAGAGAAGAGCAAAGGCAACGACGTGGAATAATTACCTCGAAAAGCAACAAAGGGAGAAAGTATTGGGAATTCGGAATCAGTTCAACATTCGAGGACGAATGTTCTAAAGGGGGGAAGGATGTTATACCCCGTATATGTTTACGTCGAATTATTCACAAGCAAATCGATTCAAATTAAAATCGAAATTATTTTAGGACACGAAATAGAAATCTTTAATTTTCAATTTTAATTAAAACGTAAATTGTTTATAAATTTTATTTAGTGTAAAAATATTATTGGAAAATGAGGGACTAATTAATTATGATTAAATTATTAAGTAGGGATTAGTGATTAATTAATTTAATTAAGGCACTAGTGGGCCCCACCCAAAAAAGAAATAATAAAATATATATATATATATATATATATATATTTAACAACGGGCTGCCACGTGGCATTAAATGGTCAAGATTAGTGGCCCTAAACGTGTCACAATATAGAGGATCATATATGTAAGTTGATTTGTGAATCAACAAATTATTCTATGCCTTTCTTTTACAATTGAAACTTAGGAAAGAAAAAAGATGTAATTAACAACTTCCATGGCTGGTCGGCCAGCCATGCATGGAGGAAAAAAATATTTTTGTTGCATGTTGTGGTCAAGATTTAGGTGAATTGCAAGTTCAAGGAGGTGATGGCAACATTGGATATTAAGTAGGAGAAGAAGAAATTGCGAAATTGGAGCAATTAAGAGTAGAAATTCCTCCAAGAAAATTAAGGTAAGATTTTCTTGTTCTATGGTGTAATTTTGTTAGTAGTGTTGTAATTGAGTTATTAAAATTGGATTGGGAGAAATTGGAATTAAGAAATGCACAAAATTGATGTTATAGGAAATTGTGGGTTGAAATGGATTTAGAGAAATTGTTGGGTTGTTGGAATTGTTATGGGCTGAATTGTAAGAATTTTATGTTCATATCTATGAAATTCGGGTTAGGCGAATATATAGGGGAAATGCTGCCCGATTTTCGTTAAGCCCTTAGCTAATGAAAAACCCAAGACGAGAAAGTATAAGTTAAAGAATAAGTTCTATAGAGCGATGGCTACGGATTTACGAACTAGAAAGTATAGTTACTGACGATAATGTTACCCTTATGTTAAATAGGCTAAAAGAGCGGCAAAGCGAATGGTTTTGCGATTAGTCGTCAACAGGTATGTAAAGTTATCCCTTCTTTCTTTTGGCATGTCTTAGATTTATGTGATGAATGATATGAGCTTTGGGATAATTCTATTCATAAGCTTTGAGTGTGATATATGATTGTTATTCACTTCTTGATGTTAGAATTCTTAAGTGATTGAGCTCCCCTCTTCAGTTTCCTATACGATGGATAATAGTCGATATATATATACACTCCTATTCTGTTCCGAAGGGAACACCCATAAGGTGTCAGTTGAGTTGTGTATATGGTTTTACTAATGATTTCGAGGAAATTAGTTTTATACTAAAGGAAACATAAAGTTTGATTTTCAAAACCATTCCGAAGGGGGTGCGAGATTTTACTATTTCATTTCATTTACGATTTATGTTTACGTTCCATAGCATCATCTCTTTGTATGGGTATTTGTGGATTAAGTTGTTTTGACATGGTTGTGATATTAAGCTGGAAGGGGCTGCCCGAAGGGGCCATCATTATTAAGTCGGAAGCGGCTGCCCGAAGGGGCCATCATTATTAAGCTTTAAGCGGCTGCCCGAAGGGGCCATCATTATTAAGCCGGAAGCGGCTGCCCAAAGGGGCCATCATTATTAAGCCTGAAGCGGCTGCCCAAAGGAGCCATCATTACTAGGCCGGAAGCGGCTGTCCGAAGGGACTATTGTGTTATTATGCCGGAAGCGGCCGTCCGAAGGGAATATTGTGTTATTAGCCGGAAGCGGCTACGATAGGATATTCTATATTTATATTGTGTGTGTTAGAATTTGTGTAAGGGACCACATGACATGGTTCAAAATGTTGTTCCAGGTTACTCCCGGGTTGCTTTCTAAACTTGCTTATTGTTACGCTTTTCCTTGTTCTATGATTCAGTACTGCTTTATATACTCAGTGCATATTCCGTACTGACCCCCTTTCTTCGGGGGGCTGCGTTTCATGCCCGCAGGTGCAGATACTCGCTTTGGTGATCCGCCAGCTTAGGATTCCCTTTCTGCTGTCTTGGAGAGCTCCGTTGTTCCGGAGTCTAGACTTTTGGTTTGAATCTTATGATATATATATATATATATATATATATATATATATATATATATATATATATATATATATATATATATATATATATATATATATATATATATATATATATATATATATATATATATATATATATATATATATATATGTATATATATATATATATATATGTATATGTTATCTAGGGGTACGACGGGGCCCTGTCCCGTCATGTTTCGCTACTCGTACTCTTAGAGGTCTGTAGACATATGTGTGGGTTGTGTATGGGTTCTATTCAGCTGTGTCTAGGCGATGTGCTGTGGTATGATATTCGTCTATAGTGGCGGCCTCGTCAGCTTGCATACGATGTTGATATGTGATGGCAGCCTTGTCGGCTTGCGTATTATTTCATGATATGACTAGTTGTGACTCCTCAGGAGACAGTGATCTGAAAACATATATATGTATATGTGACGATGTTACAAACTATGCAGTTTCCTTACAAGTTCCCGTATTGTCGTAGTTTCAGTTTGATGTTATAGGTAACAGGTTGGTATACGGGTGCCCAATTCGGGCACCAGTCCCGGCCTACGGGGTTGGGTCGTGACATACACCACCTCCAGCCCCTGCCCCAGTTCCTCAGCCGGATGCACTGGGCCAGGATGTGCGGGATGTCGTACGGTTGTTGATCAGATTTGTAGCCGCCCAGGCTCAGCGGCAGGGAGTTGGTGTTGACCCGACAGATGGGACTGGTAGTTCGAGGGTTAAGATCTTCCTTGGGTTAGCTCCTCTAGAGTTTTCCGTGGTAAAGAAGAATATGGACCCTCGGGATTTTATTGATGGTATGCAGAGGACTTTGAGGGTTATGCCTGCGGATGAGGTCAAGTCAGTAGAGTTGGCTTCGTATAGGCTGCGTGATACTGCAGTACAGTTGTATCAGACTTGGGAGTTATCTAGGGGAGAGAATGCCTCTCCAGCTGTGTGGCGAGAGTACGCAAATGCTTTTATCAGCCATTATTTCCCTCCTGAGGTCGGGCGGGCCCGAGCAAATAGATTCCTACGTATTGAGCAGGGCAGTATGAGTGTCCAGGAGTATTGCGTGTATTTCGACTCTATGGCCAGATATGCTCCAGCCATGGTGGCTGAGATGGAGGATAGAGTTCATCATTTTGTGGCTGATTTAGGGCCATATTTGATCGACAATTGTACGACTGCCGCATTATAGCCAGGCATGGATATCTCCCATACATAGGCATATGCGCAGAATTTAGAAGATCGCAAGCGCCAGAGGAGGACAGATCGTGATCGTGACCGGGGCCATGGTAAGAGGTCCAGATCTTTTTAATACTGGGGCTAAGTTTAGAGGAGAACAGAGACAGCAACATCCCCAATATCCTTTCCATTCAGTAGGGTGTGCATCTCCGCAGTTTCCAGGTCCGAGATTTGACCGGTCTCCTTATTCCGGAGCAGGCTAGAGTTCTAGAGCATCAGGCTCTTAGTACAGACCAGAGTCAGGCTAGATGAGACCCCCTTTGCTGCGATGTGCTCAGTGTGGCAAGTTATACGCCGGTCTGTGTTGACTGGGATCAGATGGTTGTTATTCTTGTTGCCAGCTGGGCCACAGGGTAAGGGAGTGCCCGATGAGGTTTGGTACAGGTATGGTTCAGCCTACAGGGTCTGTGGCTGGCTCTTCTATTGTAGTGCACCCTTCAAGGCAAGTTTTTCAGCCGCCAGCAGGGTGAGGTAGAGGGAGGAGTGGAGCATCCAGCTCGAGCGGTCCTCAGCACTGTGTATATGCATTGGCTTGTAGACAAGACCGCAAGACGTCTCCTGATGCTGTTACAGGTATATTATCGGTTTCCTCCCATGATGTTTATGCCCTGATTGATCCAGGTTCCACTTGAGGTGTCTACGCCAGTCAGTGACCTGGTCATAGCTAGACGAGTATACCGGAACTGTGTTGTTATAGTTTGTGACCGCCACACCGTAGCAGATTTGATTGAGTTAGATATGATTGATTTTGATGTTATTATGTGCATGGACTGGTTAGCTTCTTGTTATGCTAATGTTGATTGTAGAGCAAAGATGGTTCGATTTCAGTTTCCAGGTGAGCTAGTCCTAGAATGGAAGGGCAATGCTGCTTTGCCTAGAGGTAGGTTTATTTCCTACCTTAAGGCAGAGAGGATGATCAGAAAAAGGGTATATTTTTCATCTAGTTCGAGTCCAAGATGTGCAAGCGGAGTCGCCGACTCTTCAGTCCGTCCCTGTGGTTAATGAGTTCCCAGAAGTGTTTCCAGAAGAGTTTCCAAGCATTCCCCCAGAGAGGGAGATTGATTTTGCTATTGATCTATTACCAGCCACTCAGCCAATATCTATTCCTCCTTACAGGATGGCACCTGCGGAGTTGAAGGAATTGAAGGAGCAGTTGCAATATTTGCTTGAGAAGGGCTTTATCAGGCATAGTACATCGCCGTGGGGAGCGCCGGTACTATTTGTAAGAAAGAAGGATGGTTCCTTGCGAATGTGTATCGATTATAGGTAATTGAATAAGGTGACTATAAAGAATAAGTATCCGCTCCCAAGGATTGATGATTTGTTTGATCAGTTGCAAGGCGCCAAGTATTTCTCGAAGATAGACTTGAGGTCAAGATATCATCAGGTCAGGGTAAAGGAAAAAGACATTCCGAAGACGGCATTCCGGACTAGATATGGCCATTATGAATTCCGTGTTATGTCGTTCGGGCTAACTAATGCCCCAGCCATATTCTTGGATTTGATGAATCGTGTATTCAGGCCCTTTCTACATTTGTTCGTGATGGTGTTCATAGATGATATTTTGGTTTATTCACCATCAGAGGTTGCTGATGCAGAACATCTGCGGGCAGTGCTTGGGATTCTCCGAGGTAAATAGTGTTATGCTATGTTTTCTAAGTGTGAGTTTTGGTTGAACTCTATGGCATTTCTGGGTCACATTATTTCAGAAGAAGGTGTTAGAGTGGATGCTCAGAAGATTGAGGCTGTGAAGAATTTGCCAAGGCCCACGACACCAGCGGAGATACGTAGTTTCTTAGCCTTGGCAGGTTATTATAGATGGTTTGTAGAGGGATTTTCCTCTCTTTCAGCCCCATTGACCAAATTGACTCAGAAATCAGCTAAGTTCCAATGGACAGATGCTTGTGAGCAGAGTTTTAAGATGTTGAAGGATAAGCTAACTTCAGCACCAGTTTTCACTCTTCCAGAAGGAGCAGATGGCTATGTGGTCTATTATGATGCTTCAGGTGTTGGATTAGGCAGTGTATTGATGCAGCATGGTAAGGTTGTCACTTATGCTTCTAGAAAATTGAAGAAGCACGAGAAGAATTATCCAACCCATGATCTGGAGTTAGCAACAGTGATTCCGGCCTTTAAGATATGGAGGCACTACTTATACGGTGTCCTTGTTGATATCTATACCGATCATAAGAGTCTCCAGTACATCTTTACGTTGAAGGATTTGAACTTGCGTCAGAGACGATGGTTGGAGAGGTTAAAAGACTATGATGTGGACATTCTATATCATCCCGGGAAGGCTAATGTGGTAGCCGATGCCCTCAATCGTAAATTTATGGGTAGCTTGTCTCACATATTGCAAGAGAGAAGAGAAATGGTCCGTGAAATTCATTGATTAGCTAGCCTCGGAGTTCGATTGCTAGACTCAGGTGATGCAGGAGTTACTGTTCAAGACACAGCGGTATCGTCCTTGGTAGTTGAAATAAAGGAGCGTCAATATGAGGATCCGGTTCTAGTTCATTACCGAGATACAGCACCACAGAAAGAAAAGACTCCCTTTGTGATCACGGGCGATGGGGTGCTCAGATATCGAGGTAGATTGTGTGTCCCTAGTGTTGTAGGACTCCGTCAGCAGATTATGGGAGAGGCACATTACTCCCGCTATTCTATTCATGATGGCTCAACAAAGATGTACCATGATCTCGAGAAAGTTTATTGGTGGGATGGTATGAAAAGAGATATAGCAGAATTTGTCGCTCAGTGTTCGAATTGTCAACAGGTCAAAATAGAACACTAGAAGCCTGGAGGTTTATTGTAAGCTATGGAGATCTGGCATGGAAACGGCAGGTAATTAATACGGACTTCATTATAGGGTTGCCCCATACTCAGCGGAAGTGTGATTCGATATGGGTAGTTGATAGGCTCACAAAGTCAGCTCACTTTCTGCCTGTCAGAACTACTCATGCAGCCGAGGATTATGCGAGGCTTTATCTTAAGGAGATAGTACGACTCCATGGTGTTCCTTCAGCTATTATTTCAGATAGGGGAGCACAGTTCACAACCAAATTCTGGAAGTCTTTTCAGCGTGGATTGGGGACTCAGGTGAGTCCTAGCACTGCATTCAACCCGCAGACAGATGGACAAGCAGAGCATACTATACATACCCTTGAGGATATGCTCAGGGCTTGTGTGCTTGACTTTTAGGGCAGTTGGGAGGATCATTTGCCTCTTATCGAGTTCGCATATAACAACAGTTACCATTCCAGTATTCAGATGGCTCCTTATGAGGCCTTATATGGGTGGAGGTGTAGATCGCCCATATGATGGTTTGATATTGGGGAGAATCTGTTGCTAGGCCTAGACTTAATCCAACAAGCACTTGATAAGGTGAAGGTAATTAGAGAGGGGTTGCTAACAGCCTAGAGCCGACAGAAGTCTTATGCGGATAATCAGCGACGTAAGCTAGAGTTCAAAATGGGCGACTGGGTGTTCCTAAAAGTTTCGCCTATGAAGGGAGTGATGAGGTTTGGTAAGAAGGGTATGCTGAGCCCTCGATATATTGGGCCATATAAGATCATTCGTGTAGTGGGTATAGTGGCATATGAACTAGAATTGCCTTCTGAGTTAGAATCGGTACACCAAGTATTTCATGTATCAATGCTTCATAAGTGTATCGGAGATCCTTTAAGAGTTGTACCAGTGAAAGATATCCAGGTGACAGAGCAGTTATCGTACAAAGAGGTTCCAGTGGCTATATTGGATGGGCAGGTCCGTTGGTTGCTAACTAAAGATGTAGCCTCCGTTAAAGTCTTGTGGACGAATAAGAATGTTGAAGAAGTGACTTGGGAAGTGGAAGAAGCGATGAAGATTAAGTACCCGCACTTGTTCCCAGCAGTACCTGAGGTGCAGTCGGAGAAATCACTTTCCCCAGGTATTGTTTTCAGCTCAGTTATTGTGATTTGGTCATGTGAGGCCATGGTATTGTATGTTACAGTGTGTGGCCCTGTGAGGCATTATTTTGGGTTATTGTGTACAGGACGGATTGGTATAAGTACAGGGGAAACTCTGCTGAGATTTTTATAACCCAGGCTTATTCGAACATTCGAGGACGAATGTTTCTAAGGGGGGGGGGGGGGGGGGAGAATGTTACACCCCTCGCTTTCGTAGTGGTAGAATTTATGATTTCCTAGTTGAGTGTACCTTGGGAATCAAGACCCGAGCCCGAGTTTTGGAGATAGAAAGTGTCTTACCCCGTGTGATATGGTACCAGCAGGTATTCCTGGTGATTTACAGGATTAGAAGGGGAACGAATCGAATCGACGCGATCAGAACTGAATAAGAAAAACCTGTAGGACACCAGTCAAGATCGACGGGCCGTCGAACCTATCGACGGGCCGTCGAACCTATCGACGGGCCATCGTTGTGCGGCATCGACAGGGTTCCACAGCCATGCATTCTGCAAGCGCAGGTCGGCGGGCCATCGATCCGCTCATCCAACCGGACCACTGTAGCCTTTTGGCTTCGAAGTATAAATATGTGGGTCACGAGTTCATTTCACATTTTCCTCTTTACAAAAATTAGAAAACCCTAAAATATTTCATCCCAATATTTTTCATCCTATTAGTGAAGATTTGACGAGACCCGAACACCGTAAACCCGAGATGGTGAAGAAGAAAGGTTGCTTGTAGGGTTTATTCAAGAGTGGAGTTTAGGGAGTTGAAGTTGGAGTGATTCTTTACCCCTCAAGGTATGTAAATGATTTCTACCTTTGTATTTAAGTTGAGTATCAAGAGTTTTAGTGATTCTAAGTGAAAAGAAAGTAATTTTGGAATTGTTAAGTTGATGAAGAGTAATGTAGTGATATAGGGTTGTTTTAAGAGATGATTGGAAACGGGTTTACGTATATTGTTGATGTGAGTATCGTAGTTGATGTGGGATCAATTGAGAAGTGGAAGTGTTTAGCTTATGAGAGAAATGTTATTCATGAATCGTTAAGCCCTCTATGCATCAAAAGGTGGGTTAGCAAGTGAAGTACCTAGTCTAATGAAGGTCTATGTTGTCTTAATTGTAGATTTACAAGTCGAGAAGTAGGAGTTGATCGATTTTATATACGTCGAGGTATGTTAAGCTACCCTTTTCTTCTTTTGGCATGATCCTATGATACGATCCAATAAGCGAGTAAGCGAGTCACATTACTTTACTCTTAGAAGTATTAGGAGTATTACAGTCTTTGATGTTCATGTACCCCTTTACGATTATTCCATCTGTTCATGGGTCCAGTTTTATGTATACAATTATTCATGCATTACATTCATTTATGTATATATGTGTGTTGACCCGTGGCCAGAAGGCGTTATATACGCAAGTATTATATGTATATGGGGTATGGAAAGGAGCAGGCGTTATATACGCATTTCCACCTGATCAGCTGGTGTACTAATATGATGATATGAGAATCAGGCTGCAAGTATCGTAGCAATGTATATGATGATGGCCGTAAAGGGGCCGATACGATATGAGAAAAGAAACAGGCATTATATACGCGCATATATCAGGCATTATATACGCACCTATATATAGATGCATGACCTTCATTGATAGGCATGAGCATGCGTATTATGCGCCCACAGAGGCATTGTTAGATATACGGATTCATGAAAATACTAGTTCATACAAGTACATGCAGTCAGTTATTTCAGCTTATAAGTTCAGATCTTATTCATGATTCCCATGTGTGTATATATATATATGATGATTCTCTTATCCTTTACATGCTTAATACATTATCCGTACTGATTCCCCATTGCTCAGGGGGCTGCGTTCATGCCCGCAGGTACAGGGAGACAGACAGGTGGTCCAGCTCAATATAACCTCTAGATTTAGCAGTGGTCAGTACGCTCCAATCGATCCAGAGCTACAGTCATTTTTGGTATGCCTCCTTTTGAGATGTGTATACATATGGGTATGACGGGGCCCTGTCCCGTCCGTTTTACAACTTTTATTCCAGTAGAGGTCTGTAGACAGTTGTATGTATTTGTCCGACGACGTAGCCTTGTCGGCTTCTATTCTTTTGTGTACAGTATATGTAGTGGCCTAGTTGGCTGGCATTGTTCTTCCGCATTATTGTGTATACATGTATGCAGATTGTACAGAGTTCTAATATTTCCTTTTTACGAGATTAGTTGTGCCATTCCTGGGCCTTTAATATTCAGTATATTTCAGATACGAGTATAGGGGCGTTTGGTCGCTAGAGGTCAGACCCCTCATCATGGCTCATCGGTTTGGGTCGTGACAAAGGCAAGAAGGGACTGACATAAAAATCATAAGTCAAGATTATGAAAGATAAACAGTCACAAGATTATATCCCTGTTATGGAAAGAAAACTAATCATTGTCAAGAGGAGGTTGTCGGGCAAACGATTTAACATTCCAACTTGGGAGATACCACAGGATAATTAAATTAAGGACGCGAAGGACACTCAAGTACATGTTACATGGAAAGTATCAACTTCGACCAGGAAGAAAATAAATAATGATGGTTTGACCAAGGTC
This sequence comes from Lycium barbarum, assembly GCF_019175385.1. Lineage (NCBI taxonomy): Eukaryota > Viridiplantae > Streptophyta > Magnoliopsida > Solanales > Solanaceae > Lycium > Lycium barbarum. Next base: position 62,499,644 of record NC_083343.1, on the reverse strand, counting down.
GAACAGCTGAGCTATAAACGAAAGTGAGATGAAACCTCAAAGATAAGGCAGGTAACCATGAATACAGAAGCAGGTTTTCATGGATAGCCATGTATAATTAGGCCACGCGCATATGATGATAGACCTTGGCCTTTATTAACGAAGCCACCCTAAATTCAAGAATGAACGTTTCTAAGGGAGGAAAGATTGGAGCGTTATACTCGACACCGAGCATTTTAATTTTGTATTTTTCACACTGTCACGACCTATTTTGGCTAAGCCATGTGTGTCACGACCCAACCTAATGAGTCATGACGTGAGCGTCTGACCTCATGTGGCCAAACACTTCTGTACTCATAACTAGACCATACAGAACATCAAAGGCCCATAATTGACTTAGAGTGATCTCATAAAAAGGGTGACATAATGAACCCTGTACATCTACATACATACAAGCTGAAAGAACAGTGCAAGCCGACTAGGCCGCTACATATACTGTACACAAAAGAATAGGAGTCGACAAGGCTACATCATCTGACATACGTGTACATCTATATACGGACCTCTAGTGGAATAAAAACTGTAGAAAGGACGGGACAGGGCCCCGTCATACCCATATGTATATATATCTCAAAAGAATGGCATACCAAAAATAGATTATTGCTCCGGATCGAATGGAGCGCACTGACCACTGTTGGATATAGAGGTCCTATGAAGTTGGACCACCCGACTGTTTACCTGAACCTGCGGGCATGAATGCAACATGTAAGGCATAAGAGCAACGTAATTATAAACATGAGAATGAACGAAATCTGGAATTCAAAGCTAAATTGACTGTCTGCATAGAGTTGTATGAACAAGTGTCTGTATAATTGACAGTGCCTTTGTGGGCGCATAATATGCATGCTCTCAATGATAATCATGCTCATGATAAATATAGGTCATAGTGCTGAGGAACGTTTAGCTCGATGCATATATCATATACTAGTGCCGAGGAACATACGGCCCAGTCACGACCCAGCCCCGTGGCCGCGACTAGTGCCCTACTTGGGCACCCAAACGGACATACAAACCGAATCGTCATATTATAGCTTAACTTAGATTTCATATTAATCATTATAAACAGATCTGATATCAAACATTATCTTAAGCGGTCGCACGTGCAAAAATAACATATCAAAGCCAAAAGGGGCGGTGGAATACACATCGCCGATCATAAGCACATATACAAATATACAGGCCATTCTAGCCGTATCCAAATCTGATAGGTTGGCGGAATATACATCGCCAGATACATAATCGTATACAGACAAATGGGTCGTTTTGGCCATAATAGTAAACGGGACCGCACTAAGACACAGATCACAAACAAACGCGCACACACAATGACCCATGACCCACATATATGACTACAGGACTCTACAAATCAAAACGAAGACATATGACGGGACAGGGCCCCGCCGTACCCAAATAATCAAATGTACAAAAACATATATGTAGCAAAAGACATGTGTACCAAAATGTGGGCTCCAAATCAAGGGAGCACTCTGTGATAGCAGAATATGGAGCCTACAGTGGTGGATCACCGGTGTCTGTACCTGCGGGCATGAAACGCAGCCCCCCGAAGAAAAGGGGTCAGTACGAAAGATGTACTGAGTATGTAAAGCATAGAGTACAGAGATATAAGCCACAACGGAAAACAAACAGGATACAAAAGGGGAAATACTGAACAGTATGTCAAACCTGTACTGAAAACATATATACATAATGCAGATAAAATCATGCAAAAGCTCAGGAACGTGGTCACCACTCCGACGCTGGTGCCATACACAGCATAACACCAGAAAGTTCAAATCTCCGTACATCCCCGAACACACACATCTGAGCGTATCACATCACAGCCATATCACAGCATAACTCCAAACGGAACCCGGCCCTATGGCGAGGCCTCGGGGAAACGTAACACAGCATACGGCCGAATCATCATAGGGCGCACGAATCATAACCGGCCCGGGAACCGGTGAACGAAGTCATAATAAGGCACGAGCGGAGTCGTGAGCAAACAATGCACTTTGTATATTAAAATAGCCTTTCAAAACTTGATTACTTCATAAGTCAGTTCATTAACCAAAATAGTCAAATGATTAGTTGGTACGAAAGTTTATTTCACAAAATGTTTCCAAAGTGGTACGTATGGCTCAAAACATAGTTTGTTATATCCTAGTGTTCCGAACATTATTTCATAGAGGAAAATTTCAAAATCGAAGATTCTTTATCGAAGCTTATCCAAAAAGAGAGCCTAGTAGGACAAATAAGGTATCTCGGGGTTAGCGGGCCCACCTCGGGTCAAGTCGAGGTGGCGAGCATAATTTATGAACATTTCGGGTCTATAAGATCATACATAAGGATTTCAAAGTAACCCGGTCTCATTTACATAGGTTTCGGACGTTTGATTGCTTTCTAGCCAAAATAGAGTCATTAGGCTTCAATCGAATTGAATGAATAGTAGCCATTCTATAGATCGGATTTCGAGGAGCGGAAATGCTCCCGGGGTTCCGATATCAACCTAACATACTAAGACATGCCAAAAGAAGAAGTGGGAAGCTTTACATACCTTACATACGTCTTGCGCTCGTCCAAAACTCAAATCCCGTTTCGCTCAGAATCTACAAATGGTCAAAGTTACCAATTAGGAATTTCAAGACTTTAAGAATCCACTTAACTTTATATTTGTCTACCGAAATTTCGGCAGCACTTCCCCTATACATATGACATCCCCGAGACTTAGCTCGGCTCAATATCAATAACAACAACCCAACAATACCAAATGAATCAAGAATCACAACAAAATAGGCTCTAGCATCAATATTCTTCCTTTCTACATAAGGCGACAACTTCCATTCAAACTCCACAATATCAAACTAATATCAACATTATCATATTCATTTACTCATTCAAGGTTATTCAAACGTATTTCAATAGAGTTCCAAGCAATATACATGGATTCAAGTATGCCGCCAATTTCCATATTCTATCCCAAAACTTCAACAAATGCGACGAACCTACCAAATCGCATTGTTTTCTTCCAAGTTCATTAACAACAACCATAATTCACATTTAGAATCTTACTTTCATAATTATATAAAAATTACATAAAAATCACATAATTTCCCATAACACCCACAACCCATTTCAATGCCAACTCAACTCGTTAAACCTTTATTTACGTCATAAATGCCACAACGACACAACTAACACACTAAATGAATTCTATTTCATCTCCTCTTCACTATACTATGGCTCACGACCATGATTCACCACACACACACACACGGCTTCACACACACACATCACAACTCCATAATTCTCATCTAATTCCAATCCTTACAACATATATACTTATTCCATAACACAAAAGAATAGGAATCTTACCTTTTTCTTCAAACTCCCACTTGCCAACACAAGCACTTTCTTGCCTTAAAAATTATACCATGTTGAAGAGCATCCTTGAGTTAATAATATTTCTAGAAAATTATGATTTTTGAATCAAAATTCATGGACTTGGATTTGTTTTTTCTTTTTCTTGAAGGAGCCGAAACCCCCCCTCTCTTTCTCTCTTTCTTTGTTTTATTTTCTTGAACATTCTTGAGTAAGAATGAAGACTTATCCCCTTCTTAAATTATTTGATCACATGATGAATCACATGACCAATTTCATGGGCTTGGGCCTATTCTATGGCCGGCCACCCTTCAAATTTTTGGGCCTCATCTCTCTTATTTGTTTTTTTGAGCCCAATTGATTTATGGATCTTATTTGTAATTCCCGAAACTAATTTCCAAAATTCCAATTTTTGCCCTTAGCCTTCGTCCGTATTTCCGCATCAATATTTTTCATGGATATCACATATGTGTTAAATAAAATAAAAACATAGGCTTATTTTCTACAAGGAAAAATTATTCCAAATGCGCAAAACGCGGGATATAACATTCTCCTCCCCTTTAAAACATTCGTCCTCGAATGTTAAATTAGCCTTATAGGGTCCGACAAACATTTCGGGGGAGTTCCTTCTTATGAGTAGCACACATAAATCACTTACCAATTAATATAGCAAATTTATAAATTTAGATTACCAATTAAAAAAAAGTATCGCCCCAAATCTAGCTCTGCCTCATCCTCTGCCTCCAAATCGGATGGTAAGTCTAGCTCATAGGCGACCTCGCCTATCTTCCGAATAATCTGATATGGCCCGATATACTGCGGACTAAGCTTACCCTTTTTACCGAATCTCATTACACCCTTCATGGGCGACACCTTCAAAAATTCCCAGTCGCCAATCTGGAACTCTAATGGTTGACGTCGTTTATCTGCATATGATTTCCGTCGGCTCTGGGCAGCCAATAATCGTTCTCGAATGAGTCTCACCTTATCGCCTGCTTCCTGGATCACATCTGGCCCATTTAATTCAGTTTCGCCCACGTCGAACCAGCCAATCAGAAAATCTACACCCTCTACCGTATAAGGCTTCATACAGTGTCATCTGGATATTGGAGTGATAACTATTATTATTATAACCAAATTCAATAAGCGGCAAATGATCATCCCAGCTACCTCTGAAATCAATAGCACAGGCCCGCAACATATTTTTCCGTGTCTGAATAGTACGCTCAGCCTGTCCGACAGACTGAGGATGAAATGCTGTGCTAAACTCACTTGAGTCCCCCAGTCCTTCCTAGAACAATCTCCATAAGTTAGCCGTAAGCTAAGCACCTCTGTCGGCTATAACAGATACCGGAGTCCCGTGAAGTCTTATTATCTCTTTAATATACAATTTGGCATAATCCTCAACCGTATAAGTAGTTCTATCCGAAAGGAAATGAACTGACCTCGTCAATTAATTGACAATAATCCAATTAGAATCGTACCTGCGCAGAGTGCGCGGTAAACCTATAATGAAGTCCATGTTAATCATTTCTCATTTCCAAACTGAATTTTTTTTTCCGTTTCCTGTAGTAATCTGCCGAGCTTTTGATGCTCGATTTTGACTTACTGGCAATTTGGATATTGGCCAACGAACTCTGCAACGTCTCTTTTCATACCGTCTCACCAGTATAAGCTTTTGAGATCATGGTACATTTTTGTGGATCCAAGATGAACAGAATGCCGAGTATCGTGCTTCGCTGGAAGAAACATAAATATGTACACAAAGTTTCAAAATGGTCTTTAAGTAAATAATGCAATCCAACCAACCTTTCGAAATAAGGAACACACACTAACATACTTCCTTTAAATAAATAATGAAACACAACATACGTGCCGCTTCCGGCACAGTATCAATAATAGCCCTTTCGGGTAGCCGCTTCCGGCTCATTATCGATAATAGCCCCTTCGGACAGCCCTGCAACATCAGGCACACATAATCTGCCTCTGTACAACAATACCCCATCAGGTGCAACCTCAAGCTGGGTCCTTTCCTTATCAAGGGTTGTATCTCTGTATACTGTACCAGAATAGGGCCCTCAAACCGACTCTGTTTTACCTTTTCCATAGTTGATGATTCAGCAATTTCTCGAACCGAAATCCCGGTATCTCCAGAATCTGTCAACGGACTCTGAGGCCAGTTAATTGATAAATTTCACAAACCAATTCTTTCTTATCAGACTGTACATCAGTCGAACTACCCATGGACTTGTGGCTAAGTACGTCATCTACCACATTGGTTTTTCTAGGGTGATACAGAATATCGACGTCATAATCTTTCAATAATTCAACCCATCTTCTCTACCGCAAATTCAGCTCCTTTTTACTGAAAATACACTGGATCTCTTATGGTCCGTATAAATATCAACGTGGACCCCATGCAAGTGATACCGCCATATCGCTAAAACATGAATCACCACGGCTAATTCTAGGTCATAAGCAAAATAATTTCTCTCGTGCGGTCTGAGCTGTCGGGGAACATGGACTATAATCCGACCATGCTGTACTAATGCAAAACCTGTCCCAATACCGGAAGCATCATAATAAATAACTTGCCCATCTGCCCCTTTACGAAGAACTAGGACTGGAACTGTAATTAATTTTTCCTTCAGCAACAGGAAACTGCATTCAAAAATACCGGTGCACTGAAATTCCACTGCCTTCTGAGTTAGCTTCGATAATAGTGTCGTAGCAGACACAAGGTTCTCCACAAATCTTCTGTGATATCCGGCCAATCCCAAAAATTATGTACCTCAGTCGATGTCGAAGACCTAGGCCAATTCTTTCTCGCTTTGATCTTGTGTGAGTCAATTATTTCCATTTATACTTACTTTACTTCGCTTTCATCCGTTTCCCCCCCTTTGGGGTTATACTTATACCATATTCATGTTTTTTCTTTCTGATCTATAACCTGATTTTCTTCGTGCAAGACCTTAACAAAATCACGAAGCGATGAGAACTATCGACTATATAGTATAAAATCTTATCCGATAGCTGGCACTCAAATAATGTAATTAATATAGCAATTTGTCTTCTAATAATCATATCCTTCCTTCGTACCCGTTCCTTATCCGTCGTTCTGTTTTTCTCGATATCCGAATTATTTTATATTCACGTGATTCATCATTCCATACCATAGGTTTTCCTTTGTCCTACACTACCACATTTTTGTTCGTTTTCGCAAATAATTTCGTGCTTTGCCCGTTGACTCTTTTAGAGGCTCTGCTTAATTATGTTTCTTACGGTTCACTTTTCCTGACATTTTTGATCTCCTTACCTTCCACTCAATTATTCTCTTTTCTTTCCAAACATCGTTGTATTAGAATCTTCCTATCTCAACCAGTAGCAAAATGAATATCAATTTATTTCGTAACATCTGTACCATACCTTTCGCTTCGTCTCGCAAATTTCGTTCAGTTCATGTCTCCCATATACTACAACGCTGGCTATTTGAGTTCACCAATCGATCGACATAGTCGTAAATGGGGGGCCCTACACACTCATATATCACTGCCATTTCTTTTACAAGACATCTTCAATCACCTGCTCAAACTTACTCTAATTCCGGAGCTGCATTGTTCTTTCTCCCTTTTTACCAATCTAATCCGTCTCAGCCCACGCGGCCTCTATAAAGTTTCTAACCACTCCACATACTCTAATTCCCTTTAGGTTATCTCAAATTTCCTGTTCGTCTCTTATATCTAAAATTGTGAAAATGTTAGTACATCTCCCAGGGGGTCACCCATCCCAGAATTGCTCTGGCCCTGGCACGCTTAACCGTAAAACTTTAATGTATTTAGACACGTTACGGCCTGCATAATTGCGTCAATTGCCCCGCACAGCCTTTGTCACGTAATTTAAGATAAGTCGGGGTCTTAACAACCTTCAAAACATTCTTGTAGCGGGTCCCACCCCGATCTAGAGAGGATTCTTTTACTTTTTCTGACTATATAATTACCGTGTCACCCCCTGTAAATCCTCAATATTTTCTCTCACGCATATACATATATAATTTTAGACAGCCCACAAATTTAAGTTTTCATCCCACAATTTCCATTTCCAATTAGTCGATGAAGACTGATAAATTGTTACTGTAAGGCATTCTCCAACCACCAGCAAAAGAAAACTAAAGTCCGACGAACATCGTGGAATCTTTTAGTACTTAACTCACATAATTACCTCCATATTTATATTTTTCTTTTTGAGTCGTGAGCGAACCATTTAATTCTCAACTGCCTGTCATACATTTAGTATTCTTCAAATGAATCGAAACTTAATCGTTGGACATTTTTTTTTTTTTTTTTTTGCCCTTCATCATGGGCTTTTCTAAAGCACGATGTGGTTGGGATGTATTCTGGTCCGTTTAAATGAATTGCAAATCTACTGCTCATATATGCCTTCCCGAAATAAAATCTTCCAAATGAGAATGATACTTCTTACGAATGACACGGAGGGTATCTCTTAAACTTTAATCCCACATAATGGATTTACCCAATCGGTATCGACTTTCAAAACATGTTAAGAACTTATATCTCGTTTTCCCTCTTCATATTTCTGAAAAAAAATTTGGGCAGAGGTTCATCTGTATATCTTACTATCCCAAAACCTGCACGCAGAAAATACCAACCATGCCTCACAGGGCCAACACATATACGTATATATATATATATATATATATATTGTATCATACCATGTCATCACCACACAGGGCTAACAATTTCAAATAAAAGTATGAAAATGTCGAAACTTACCTCACATGCCTAACTCAAATGGCATCAGGGGCACTTTCCTGTTTACTTTTCTGTTCAATCTTCAACTTTATATTTCAATCATACCTCAAATAACTTCCCCAACGTACATCTTTCATACCATTGCTTACCTGAGTACTGCGTAGCTTCCAATATCATCAATCATTGTCTTCTGTCGATATCGTTCTTGGCTGAAATCAAAGGTTAGTAGAAAGGAATTCATTTCCTACGGCTGGCTCTATCGCACGGTCTAAGAATCAAAGAAAGGTAACATCCTAAATGTCATGTAGCCTCCTGTTTATAGATGTGGTGCACAACACACCGATAAACAAGACTCTACGAGACACGGCCTGTAGACATTCCCAGGACAAACCGCTCTGATACCACTTTTGTCACGACCCAGCCCCGTGGCCGCGACTAGTGCCCTACTTGGGCACCCAAACGGACATACAAACCGAATCGTCATATTATAGCTTAACTTAGATTTCATATTAATCATTATAAACAGATCTGATATCAAACATTATCTTAAGCGGTCGCACGTGCAAAAATAACATACCAAAGCCAAAAGGGGCTGTGGAATACACATCGCCGATCATAAGCACATATACAAATATACAGGCCATTCTGGCCGTATCCAAATCTGATAGGTTGGCGGAATATACATCGCCAGATACATAATCGTATACAGACAAATGGGTCGTTTTGGCCATAATAGTAAACGGGACCGCACTAAGACACAGATCACAAACAAACGCGCACACACAATGACCCATGACCCACATATATGACTACAGGCCTCTACAAATCAAAACGAAGGCATATGACGGGACAGGACCCCGCCGTACCCAAATAATCAAATGTACAAAAACATATATGTAGCAAAAGACATGTGTACCAAAATGTGGGCTCCAAATCAAGGGAGCACTCTGTGATAGCAGAATGTGGAGCCTACAGTGGTGGATCACCGGTGTCTGTACCTGCGGGCATGAAACGCAGCCCCCCGAAGAAAGGGGGTCAGTACGAAAGATGTACTGAGTATGTAAAGCATAGAGTACAGAGATATAAGCCACAACGGAAAACAAACAGGATACAAAAGGGGAAATACTGAACAGTATGTCAAACCTGTACTGAAAACATATATACATAATGCAGATAAAATCATGCAAAAGCTCAGGAACGTGGTCACCACTCCGACGCTGGTGCCACACACAGCATAACACCAGAAAGTTCAAATCTCCGTACATCCCCGAACACACACATCTGAGCGTATCACATCACAACCATATCACAGCATAACTCCAAACGGAACCCGGCCCTATGGCGAGGCCTCGGGGAAACGTAACACAGCATACGGCCGAATCATCATAGGGCGCACGAATCATAACCGGCCCGGGAACCGGTGAACGAAGTCATAATAAGGCACGAGCGGAGTCGTGAGCAAACAATGCACTTTGTATATTAAAATATCCTTTCAAAACTTGATTACTTCATAAGTCAGTTCATTAACCAAAATAGTCAAATGATTAGTTGGTACGAAAGTTTATTTCACAAAATGTTTCCAAAGTGGTACGTATGGCTCAAAACATAGTTTGTTATATCCTAGTGTTCCGAACATTATTTCATAGAGGACAATTTCAAAATCGAAGATTCTTTATCGAAGCTTATCCAAAAAGAGAGCCTAGTAGGACAAATAAGGCATCTCGGGGTTAGCGGGCCCACCTCGGGTCAAGTCGAGGTGGCGAGCATAATTTATGAACATTTCGGGTCTATAAGATCATACATAAGGATTTCAAAGTAACCCGGTCTCATTTACATAGGTTTCGGACGTTTGATTGCTTTCTAGCCAAAATAGAGTCATTAGGCTTCAATCGAATTGAATGAATAGTAGCCATTCTATAGATCGGATTTCGAGGAGCGGAAATGCTCCCGGGGTTCCGATATCAACCTAACATACTAAGACATGACAAAAGAAGAAGTGGGAAGCTTTACATACCTTACATACGTCTTGCGCTCGTCCAAAACTCAAATCCCGTTTCGCTCAGAATCTACAAATGGTCAAAGTTACCAATTAGGAATTTCAAGACTTTAAGAATCCACTTAACTTTATATTTGTCTACCGAAATTTCGGCAGCACTTCCCCTATACATATGACATCCCCGAGACTTAGCTCGGCTCAATATCAACAACAACAACCCAACAATACCAAATGAATCAAGAATCACAACAAAATAGGCTCTAGCATCAATATTCTTCCTTTCTACATAAGGCGACAACTTCCATTCAAACTCCACAATATCAAACTAATATCAACATTATCATATTCATTTACTCATTCAAGGTTATTCAAACGTATTTCAATAGCGTTCCAAGCAATATACATGGATTCAAGTATGCCGCCAATTTCCATATTCTATCCCAAAACTTCAACAAATGCGACGAACCTACCAAATAGCATTGTTTTCTTCCAAGTTCATTAACAACAACCATAATTCACATTTAGAGTCTTACTTTCATAATTATATAAAAATTACATAAAAATCACATAATTTCCCATAACACCCACAACCCATTTCAATGCCAACTCAACTCGTTAAACCTTTATTTACGTCATAAATGCCACAACGACACAACTAACACACTAAATGAATTCCATTTCATCTCCTCTTCACTATACTATGGCTCACGGCCATGATTCACCACACACACACACACGGCTTCACACACACACATCACAACTCCATAATTCTCATCTAATTCCAATCCTTACAACATATATACTTATTCCATAACACAAAAGAATAGGAATCTTACCTTTTTCTTCAAACTCCCACTTGCCAACACAAGCACTTTCTTGCCTTAAAAATTATACCATGTTGAAGAGCATCCTTGAGTTAATAATATTGCTAGAAAATTATGATTTTTGAATCAAAATTCATGGACTTGGAAATTTTTTTTCTTTTTCTTGAAGGGGCCGAAACCCCCCCCCCCCACCCCCCCTCTCTTGCTCTCTTTCTTTGTTTTATTTTCTTGAACATTCTTGAGTAAGAATGAAGACTTATCCCCTTCTTATATTATTTGATCACATGATGAATCACATGACCAATTTCATGGGCTTGGGCCTATTCTATGGCCGGCCACCCTTCAAATTTTTGGGCCTCATCTCTCTTATTTGTTTTTTTGAGCCCAATTGATTTATGAATCTTATTTGTAATTCCCGAAACTAATTTCCAAAATTCTAATTTTTGCCCTTAGCCTTCCTCCGTATTTCCGCATCAATATTTTTCATGGATATAACATATGTGTTAAATAAAATAAAAACATAGCCTTATTTTCTACAAGGAAAAATTATTCCAAATGCGCAAAACGCGGGATATAACAGGCCCGATCCATATATGATATAATAGTGTTAAGCAACATACGGCCCGATCTATATATAATAGTGCAGAGGTACGTATGGCCCGATCCATATATCATATAACAATGTGCACCAGCTGATCAGGTGGTAATGCGTATATAACGCCTATCCCTTTCCGCATACCACATATACATATAATATTCGTGTATATAACGACTTCTGGTCACGGTTTAATATGCATATGAATATATGACTGCAATGTATGTATAAACTGAGTACATAAAACTGTCGGAGTGACACATGGTCATACTATCTCCGATGAAGATCTTTTGAGCTAACATCATCACTATAAGAAATCTTAAGACCCATGAATAGAAGGAACAATCATGAGGGGTATAGGAACATCAAAGACTGACACACTCCTAGTGCTTCCAAGAGTAGAGTAATATGGAAGCTCATTTAATCGTTTGTTGGCTCATAATTATAGGATCGTGCCAAAATGAAGAAGGAATAGCCTTAACATACCTTAACGTCTCCTTAATCGTTTAACGTTCTCCTTCCACATTCACAAGATCTACATTAAAAAGGATCATACTAAGGTTAAGTCTTAAAGACACTCTTAAGTCCAAACTAGAATAATTCATGAGCTAGAGAAAATTGGGCAGCATTTCCTCTGTTTTATTCACTTCCATCATATTGCAAAAAAACTCCCAAAGAACTATAATAACATCCACAATATCACAACCAAGTAGTCACAATTCATTAAGTTCACAATTCATTCTCACATTCAACTTATACCAACAACTTCACACCAACCCTTTACACAATCGTACACAACACTTTCTTGTCATCATTATTACCCTTCATAATGAGATTATAATCATAAGATTCTAACAATGATAACCCAAGGTAAGTTGCTAGTCAAAATATTGTGAATTCTACATTTTAACTTCATCTTCTACTGTCTTCCCTCATCCAAGTTATCCTACAACCAAACATTCTTAAAAAACATTAAATAGTCATGGAAACTAACCTTTTATATCATAGTAATGGGCTTTGGATAGAGTTACCAACTTGTATGAAAACCCTAGCTTCAATACCAAAGAAAATCTTGAGTTCTACAAACCCTATTGAGCCTTCCAACACTTGGATCATTTGATTCTTGCTATTTGGTCTATAATCTCCCTTGGGTTTGTGTGGAATATGCTTGAGAGAAGTAACTAGGGCTTTTAAGACTTGGGAAACTGTTGGAAATGAAAAAATAGAACAAGGGTCATCTATTTATACAAAAAAGAAATAGCTGACCGTCTTGGTTATACGGACACTTATACGGTCCGTATAAGTGACCGTATAATGCCACCATGGAAACACCATTCTCTGCCATGGTTATACGGACCATTTATACGGGCCGTATAACTTTATACGGTTCGTATAAGTGGTCGTATAATCCATAATTTTCTGAAAACTTCTCTTGTCAATTCGTTTAACCTCAAATCCCTATTGAACCTTCTTGACACTTATAAAATACTTCATTAACCATCTAAGGGACCTCATATATGTTCCTCAATGTGATGCTAGATATTTCATAGCTCAAATGATGCGAAATTTCCCAAAATTGGCTCAACCTTAACTTTCTCTGGCAACTTACTTCCTTAACCTCAAATGCCTTTTGAATGTTAGTTAGAATCATCAAAAATCCTTCTTCACCTTACAAGGGATTCATGTCCACTTAAGGTTTACATTGGCATGTTCATAATGCGAGCGACACGAAATTCCAAGGTGTAACATTCTCCCCCGCTTAGAAACATTCATCCTCGAATGTTAGTCTCTTGGGAATTCTACAAAAATTTCGCCAGTGTTTTCTCTGTAATATTGCACTACCATCCTGTCACAACAACCCAAAATATTGCCTCACGAGGCTACAACAAAAACATCAGTGTCCATGGCCATACAGGACCCAGAAAGCATTACATACCTGGGGAAAATGGTGTCCCTGCCCGAGTCTCTTTTGGAGGTGGAAATAAAAAAGGGTACTTGAGCTTCATGCCTTCTTCCACTTCCAGGTCATTTTCTCTCTATTGTTATTTCTCCATAAGACTTTAACTGAAGCTACATCCTTGGTGTTACACCTCGGAGTTTCGGGTTGTTGCGTGGTGAATAGACTAAAGCAGGTAAGGGAGTATATGATGTCCCTACAAGTAAGAAGGGATAATTAATGATTCCAATTAAGATTCTAAAGACATTTGAGGCAAGAGAAGAAAGTTCGTCGAACAAAATGAAGTATAAGTTGTGTTCGGAAGGGTTTTGTTACAACCGAGCTAATGTTGATTTAGTAATGTATTTAGGAGAAGCTATAATGATCACTAGATGGTTAACGAAGTATTATACAAGTGCTAAGAAGGATCCATAAGGTTTGGAGGTCAAACGAAGCAACGGGAGCAATTTCGGAAATACGTGAGTTATACGACCACTTATATGGTCCGTATAACTTATATAGGCCGTATAAGGGTCCGTATAACCTGTCCAGAGAAGGGTCACTCCCTGGTGGTATTATACGGTCACTTAGACGGACCGTATAAGTGTCCATATAATCGTGTCGTATAAGTGTCCATATAATCATGTCGGGCAACTTTTATTTTTTTATAAAAAAAGGACCCAAGTTCTTATTTTTCATTTTCCTCATTTTACATATCTCAAGAGAGCTCTAGAACATTATCTATACCATATTATCACATATCCAAGCGAAATCAAAGATTAAGCACCAAGGATTAGTAGAATCAAGTGGGAAGGGGCTCACTAGGGTTTGTAGAAGTCAAGAACTCCTTTTGTGTTGAAGTTGGGGTTTTCTCAAGTGAAGTATCTTCATCCAAAGATCATTCATATACCATTAGAGGTGAGTTTTACATCTATTTCATGTTATTAAAAGTATTGAGTGCTTGAAACACTTGGATTAGAGAAGAAAATAAAATATGAGCTCAAATATGGAAATAATGGTATTTTGAGTAGTAACTTAATTTGAGTCATGATTCTTAGTAAGAGATGAGTATAATCTTGTTATTAATGATGCTAATAACGTTGAGGAAGTATTATATGAGAATGAATATGGTGTTGTGTTGTAGCTATGGTTGAGGATGATTTGAAAGGGAATTGTGAGGATTGAATAATGTGTAACTTGAAGAAGTTTATTGAGTATGATATTATGGGTGTTGTTATTAATGTTTGGAAGTTGTTTATTATATGGAGCAAGTCTTGGAAACAAAGGAAATGCTGCCCAATTTTTGTTAGCTCTTAGTCGCCTTAGCTTAGCCTTAAGCATGATTCTAATGACCTAATGTAATATCAACTCTAGTCGTTAAGAAGACATAAATGTATGTAAGGCTACTCCGTTTCTTTCGTCAAGGCATGACTCTTATATTTCTATCTTCTGTATATTCCATGACCTTCTTATATCCCAAAACTTGAAAGTTCATGATTCTAAAGAGTTTCTTATGAGATAGAGATGAGACATGTTCCATGATAATAATGATGCTATTTTAAATATTCTGAAGCCTATGATATGATGCTATTATGAGCTTGATAATCCTATTTTGTGATTTCATTGATGTTATTTTTTTTGTTATTGTCTCACATCATGACATTAGTTCCTCCAAGGTGGGACCTGGTGATAATGTTTGATACATACTATAATTGGAGGTTACCGACCATACGTCACACCGATAGAGTTGTAGCTTTCACTTGGGCTCTGATACATACCTTATGCTATTTTGTATATGATTACAACGTGCCTAATTGTCCTGGCAGACACACCACTGCAGTGGGCAGCTTACGCCCCGGACGCAGAAGGCCCGGACACGGGCTAATGATGATCACACCGTACCTATATAGTCGGGCAGCTTATATATATATATATAGCTATGATATGATATTTGTTTTTTTTAAAAAGCCAGCATGCAAGATCTGCCTTAAGAGGCAATTAGTTATAGGTTATCTCTTCACCTTATGCTCTCTTATTTCTTGATTATGCTGGTATACATGCCTTACATACTCAATATATTATTCGTACTGATGTCCTTTTCGTTTATGGACGCTGTGTTCATACCCACAGGTAGGCAAGGAGATGGCACAGACGGTTAGGATCTTACTCAGCAGATTTGCAGGAGCACTCCACTACTCCGGAGTTGCCACTTGTTGGTATATTCTTTTGTGCATGATTGGAGCATGGCGGGGTCCTGTCCCATCCTTATTATTTCAATATTTCAGTTAGAGGCTCGTAGATACATATGTGTGGGTAGTAGATGGCTCATGTTTTTCTTGGTGTATACCGTGTATATCATTTTGTAGCCTCATGGGCTTATCTACATGTATGTTTTAAGAGATATTTGAGGATCATTTCATGATAAGTTTTTTTATTGAGAATGATATATGTCCAGGATGAGTATGATAGGTAGCATGATGAGTGGTGCTCTGTAGCCAGCTTCGGGTACCCGTCATAGCCCACTAGTTGGGTCGTGATACTTGGTTCTGAGTGTCCGTACTTGCCTATCTAGAATAGCAATAGGAACTTCTTTGGAAGATAGTTGCTCGGTGATTTGAACATTATCTACAGGTACAATTCTGGAGGGATCACCAATGCACTTACAAAGCATCGACACATGAAAACTGGATGCACAGACTCTAGCGCAGAGGGTAGCTCTAACTCATATGCCATCTTACCCACTGTACGAACAATTCTGTATGGTCCGATGTACCGAGGGCTTAACTTACCTTTCTTGCCAAATCTCATCCCTCTTTTTATAGGTGAAACTTTCAGGAAAACCCAATCGCCTACTTCCAAATCCTAACTTGCGTCGTCGATAATCTACATAGGATTTTTGTCAACTCTGAGCTGCTAGCAATCTTTCCTGAATTACTTTCACTTTGCCAACTGCTTGTTGAATCAAATCTGGGCCAACTAACTAATTTTCTCCAACATCAAACCATCCTATAGGGGATCTACATCTTCAGCCATACAAAGCCTCATAAGGAGCCATCTGGATACTGGAATGATAAATGTTATTGTAAGAAAATTCAACAAAAGGCAAATGCTCATCCCAACTGCCTTGAAAATAAAGTACGCAAGCTCTCAACAATTCTTCAAGTGTTTGTATAGTATGCTCCGCTTGTCCATCTGTCTGCGGGTGAAAAGCGGTACTAAGACTCACCTGAGTCTCCAATCCATCCGGAAAAGATCTCCAGAAATTAACCGTGAACTGTGCCCCTCTATCTGAAATAATGGTTGTAGGGACACCGTCAAGTCATACAATGTCCTTAAGATAAAGCTTCGCATAATCTTCAGCTGAGTAAGTAGTTCTGACGGGTAAGAAATGAGCTAATTTTGTTAGCCTATCAACTATGACCCATATGGAATCGTACTTTCACTGAGTACGGGGCAACCCTCTAACGAAATACATATTAACTACCTCCCATTTCCATGTCAGGATCTCCATAGCTAGCAATAAGCCTTCAGGTTTCTGATGCTCTATTTTAACTTGCTGATAATTTGGACACTCAGCGACAAACTCTGCTACATCTCTTTTCATACCATCCCACCAATAAACTTCTTTCAGATCATGATACATCTTTGTTGAGCCCAGATGGATAGAATAGCAGGAATAATGGGCTTCCCCCATGACTTGCTGACGAAGGCCTGCAACATTAGGGACGCATAATCTACCTAGATAACTGAGCACTCCATTTCCTGTAATCACGGAAGGCGTCTTTTCTTTCAAAGGCTCTATATCCTGATAATGGATTAGAGCAGGATCCTCGCACTGACTCTCCTTTATCTCTGCCACCAAAGATGACATCGTTGTATCCTGAACTGTAACTCTTGTCTCGCCCGAGTCTATTAGCCGAACTCCAAGGCTAGCTAGTTGGCGAACTTCACAGACTCTCTCTCGTTTCTCCGGCTGCACATTGGTTAGACTACCCATGGATTTACGACTAAGAGCATCTGCTACTACATTGTCCTTCCCAGGATGGTATAAAATGTCAACATCGTAATCTTTTAGCAAATCTAGCCATCGCCTCTGACTTAAATTCATGTCCTTCTGCTTAAAGATATATTGGAGGCTCTTGTGTTCAATATAGATATCAACATGTGCACTATATAAATAATGTCTCCACAACTTCAAAGCATGCATCACCGCAGCTAGCTCAAGATCATGAGTTGGATAATTATTCTCGTGCTTCTTCAATTGCCTAGACGCATAAGAAACAACCTTACCGTGCTGCATCAATACACATCCCCAAATAATACCCGAAGCATCGCAATATATCGCATAGCCATCTATTCCTTCCGGAAGAGTCAAGATGGGTGCTGAGGTCAACTTGTCCTTTAATTTCTGAAAACTCCACTCACATGCATCTATCCACTGGAACATGGCTGATTTCTGAGTCAGTTTGGTCAATGGGGGTGACAAAGAAGAAAATTTTGTTACGAACCTTCCGTAAAAACCAGCCAGACCCAAGACACTACGTATCTCCGTTGGTGTCCTGGGCCTTGGCCAGTTCTTTACAGCTTCAATCATTTCAGTATCCAGTTTAATACTTGCATCTAAAATAATGTGGCCAAGAAAAGCCACAGAGTTCAACCAGAACTCACACTTGAAGTTAGCATCTTATAGACTCCGGGATATGGTGGTCTTATGGTACAATAATTGGATATCATTAAGAAAAGAGAATGCGCCTCCTCCCATTTGGCAAGAATTCGTAGATGCCTTTATCCGCCACTATTTGCCACCCGAGGTCCGCCGAGCTAAAGCAGATAGATTCCTAAATTTGAAACAATGAAATATGAGTGCCCGGGAGTATAGCCTTCAGTTTAATTCATTGGCTAGATATGCCACGACTATGGTGGCCGACATGGGAGATTGGGTACACAGGTTTGTGAGTGGCTTAGGGCCACATTTATTTAAGGATTGTTTGATGGCTTCGTTGCAAGATGGGATAGATATTTCCTGCATTCAAGCCTATGCCTAGAATTTAGAAGGACAACAACATCCACAAAGGGGTGATCGTGATATTGATAGAGGGCAAAATAAGAGGGCCAGATCTATGGGTGCCGCTAGCAACTACAGAGGGGGATCGAGGCAGTCATATTCTAAACACTCAGGCTAGTCGGCGACTAGTGCACCTCCTCGTGTTACGGGTAGGAGATTTGATCGCTCCTTTTCTTCAGGACAGGGTCAGAGTTCGAGAGCTTCAGGTCCCCAGTTTGGGGGTAATTATAGCCAGAGGAGACCACCGGTTCCACGATGTAGTCAGTGCAAAAAATTACATTTGAGGCCATGTCACCAGGGCACAGATGGTTGCTATGTTTGTGGACAGACTGGGCACTTGATGCGGGATTGTCCTTCAAGGTATGGTAGAGGTGGGGTTCAGCCCACAGGATTAGCAGTTGTTTCCTCTTCAGTACGCCCAGTAGGGCAGACTCCCGAGATTCCAACAGGTCGAGGTAGAGGCAGAGGGGGAGCATCTATTTCAGGTGCCACTCAACCCCGTATGTATGCTTTAGCCGGACAACAGGACCTTGAGTCCTCCCTAGATGTGGTTACAGGTATATTATTTGTATTTTTACATGATGTGTATGCATTGATAGATCCGGGTTCTACCCTATCTTATATTACTCTGCATGTTGCTGGTCGTATTGGGGTGAAACCCGAGCCAATTAAACCTTTTGAGGTATCTACTCCGGTTGGTGATCCAATGATAGCTAGACAAGTGTACAAAAATTATGTAATTTTGATATGTGACCGCCAGACTAAAGCTGATTTAGTTGAGTTGGAAATGTTAGATTTCGACGTGATTATGGGTATGGATTGGGTGGCCTCATGTTATGCTAATGTTGATTGCCGAATGAAAGTAGTTTGATTTCAATTTTCTTGAGAGCCCGTGCTTGAATGGAAAGGTAATACAGCGTCCCCAAGAGGTAGGTTTATTTCCTACCTTAAGGAAAGAAAGATGATAGCTAAGGGCTATATTTATCACTTAGTCCGAGTTCATGATACCGAAGCAAAGTCGCCAACTTCCCAATCTGTTCCGCTAGTGAATGAATTTCCGGATGTATTTCCAGACGAACTTCCAGGCCTTCCTCCGGAAAGAGAAATTGATTTCGCTATTGATGTGTTGCCGGACACCAAGCCTATTTCTATTCCTCCTTACCGAATGGCTCCGGCTGAATTGAAAGAGCTAAAGGCACAATTGAAGGATTTGCATGAGAAGGGGTTTATTAGACCCAGTTCATCACCGTGGGGAGCACCAGTCCTATCCGTGAGAAAAAAGACGGTTCCTTACGGATGTGTATTGATTATAGGCAGTTGAATAAAGTGACAATAAAGAACAAATATCCTCTCCGCAGGATTGATGATTTGTTTGATCAATTACAAAGTGCCAAGTGATTTTCCAAAACAGACTTGAGATCAGGTTATCACCAAGTGAGAGTTAAAGAAGAAGATATTCCCAAAACAGCTTTCAGAACGAGATATGGCCATTATGAATTTCGGGTGATGCCATTTGGGTAAACTAATGCTCCGGTAGTGTTCATGAATTTGATGAATAAGGTATTCAGGCCTCTCTTGGATCTATTCGTAATAGTATTCATTGACGATATTCTAGTATACTCTCGCACAGAATCAGAACATGCAGACCATTTACGTATAGTCCTTGGAATTCTTCGAACTCGAGAATTGTATGCAAAATTTTCAAAGTGCGAGTTTTGGATGAATTCTGTGACATTTTTGGGCCATGTTATTTCAGATAATGGCATTCGAGTTGACACTCAGAAAAATGAAGTTGTGAAGACTTGGCCAAGGCCTACGACGCCTACATAAGTCCGTAATTGTCTAGGATTAGCAGGTTGCTATAAACGGTTCGTAGAGGGATTTTCATCTATTTCAGCTCCATTGACGAAGCTAACCCAGAAGTCAGCTAAATTACAATGCAAATGATACTTGTGAGTGTAGCTTTCAGGAATTGAAAGATAGGTTAACTTCAGCTCCAGTCTTAACACTCCCAGAAGGGCCAGATGGTTATGTTGTATATTGTGATGCTTTCGGTATTGGGTTAGGATGTGTGTTAATGCAGCACGGTAAAGTCATCGCTTATGCTTCGAGGCAGCTGCGGAAACATGAAAAGAACTACCCAACTCATGATCTTGAATTGGCTGAAGTTATTCATGCATTAAAGATGTGGAGACATTACTTGTATGGTGTGCATGTCGATATTTATATGGACCACAAGAGTCTCCAATACATTCTCAAATAAAAGGAGTTGAATCTGAGGCAGAGGCGGTGGTTAGAATTAGTGAAAGATTATGATGTGAGTATTTTATACCACCCCGGAAAGGCAAATATGGTAGCTGATGCGCTTAGCCGCCGATCGATGGGCAGCCTATGTGAAGTTCCTCCGGAAAAGAAATAATTAATTCATGAGCTCCACCAACTAGCTAATCTTGGAGTACGTCCAATTGATGCAGGTAGTGCAGGAATTGGTATTAATAATCCCACAGTTTCGTCCCTGAATATGGAAGTGCAAGAGCGTCAATACGAAGATCCTCAGTTGAGCCATTATAGATGGAATTCTTAGATACCGAGGCAGGCTATGTGTTCCGAATGTTGCAGAATTACGTCACCGAATTCTAGAAGAAGCTTATTATTCTCGGTATTCTATTCATCCAGGAGCGACAAAGATGTATCATGATCTCAAGTTAATTTATTGGTTGGATGGAATGAAAAAAGACATAGCAGAATTTGTAGCTCAATATCCAAATTGCCAGCAAGTGAAAATCGAACATCAAAAGCTAGGAGGATTATTGCAAGCAATGGAAATCCCTACTTGGAAATGGGAAGTGATCAATATGGATTTCATTGTGGGATTACCCCGTTCCCGAGGCAAGTACGATTCCATATGGGTGATCGTTGACAGACTCACGAAAGCAGCTCATTTTCGCCTAGTCAGAACCACATATTCAACAGAAGATTATGCAAGGTTGTATCTCAAGGAGATTGTGCGACTCTATGGTATCCCGATATCCATTATCACAGATAAAGGGGCACAATTTACAGCTAAATTCTGGAAATCTTTCCAAGAAGGCTTAGGTACTCAAGTAAAGCTCAGCACGGTATTTCATCTGCAAACTGATGGGCAAGCCGAACTGTTATAACCCGTATTTCGTACGTTCGGAAAATTCAAGATAATGGGGAGAAGTTAAGAACAAGACTATGTTTCAAGAATTATTTAATATACGAGTTGTTGAAAATATTATTTATGAATATTGTTAGTGTGGAAATATTGAGGAAGACCAAGGGCAAAAAGGGAAATTGGCAAAATGGCATTATGTAATTTTGTGGAAAGGCTAGGGGCAAGAAGGTAATTTCATAAGATTCAAGAAAAGAAAAGAAAAAGAAGAAGAAAATTCTAGAAAAAGGAAAGGAAAAAAAAAAAAGAAAAAAATTAATTTAATTAATTAGTCTTCTTTTAAGAAGACTCTAGAGAAGAAAAGTCTAGAGAGGGGCATGTGCCCCTCACATGCTTGGATACATATATATATATATATGAGCTACCTTCTAAGGGAAGAACAAACAAAAAAAAAAAAAAAGGGGGCCATTTTCGGCCAAGAGCTATGGAAAACAAGACCAAGATTTGGCCATCAAAAAAATTGTTTCTCCAAGCAAACCTACTAATTGAAGGGTGCTCATTAACATGGAAGCGTTAGATTATCCGTTTTCATCCATGGCCAACTTTAGGCAAGTTGTGAAGTGAAGAAGAAAGGTAAAAGTTTAATCTTATTTCTCATATGTTATGGGAGTTTTGAACATGTTGGAATATGTAGAAATGAATAAAAATTCATGGAAGTGTGTATGTTGATGTGGCCGTGTAGGTGTATGTGTGTAGGAGTGATGAACTAGCTCTATTTAGCATGTTTGGTTGTTGTAGTGTGTGAAAATGAATGAAAATCATGAAGCTTGTATATGGGTGTGGTGGCCGAATATGGTCTCTTTGTGTGGTTATGAGTGAACAAATTTTAGTTAGTATTTTGGAGACACCTTAATGTGATTCTTGTGTAATTTTTGTATTAATGGAAATGTCATTGTTATGGTGTGGGTTGATTTGGAGGCTAATGTGATTTTAATGTGGTCCTTTGTGTTGATGAAAATAATGTTGCTAATGTATAGATTTTTGGTGTGGTTTATGAATTTGGAGGAAAAGAAATGTGTTGTTGATATTCCCTTGGACTTGGAAGGTTTCGGGTTGCCTTATGTTTTGGGTCGGGTTGTGTTGGAGAGTTTTGTGGATTGTTGGAAATGTTATGGAATCATGTTTGAATGGTTTTGGATTGATTATATATCTTGATTTAAACGTAATTGGAATGTCGTCGCATATTGCAAAAGAAGGTTGTTGAGGTTAAAGTGCGTTTACATTAATGGCCGATAATGTTAGAAGGTTTGTTGTCATTGTTGTTGATATTGTGGCCGGGTCAAATTCCCGGATTTGTTGTTGTTGATTTGGGGCCGAGCCGTATTCTCGGGGATGGTATATTTACAGGGGAGATGCTGCCGAAATTCCGACAGAATATAAGCAGATGTGTTTGAGAGGTTAAGGCAAGTATATGACCAAGGATCTGAATGAATGGATGAATTCTTTTGAATGAAGACTAACAAGTTGCACAAATGAGCGTAGCCAGTTGGTCGCGGCACAGGTATGTAAGGCTTACCCTTTCTTTCTTTTGGCATGTCCTAGAGCCAAGTAAGGTATGATGTGATATGCTGCCTTGGGGTAACTCTGTTCGGTGATTCTGAGTCTGATTATGTTTCTAACTCAGTTCTTGATACGAGTTTATGATTTTTGCTCACCCCTTGATATAAGTATTTTGATACGAGTTTTTGATACAAGCATTTTGATATAAGTATTCCGATATAAATATTTTGATATAAGTAATCTGATGTAAGTATTTTGGTATAAGTATCCGGATAAAGTATTATGATATGAGCCTTCTGAAATAAGTATTCGACATAAGCATTCTGAAACAAGATTTCTGATGTAAGTGTTCTATTATAAGTATTCTACTATGAGTATTCTGGTATAAGTAATTCCTGTGAGCTTTAATGTCTCTAACTTCCGTATACGATCTCGGATTGCCTTGAAATGTCCGAAGAGGTTTCGGTACTAAGATGTCCATGACCTTCCTATACGTACATATGATTCTGGGAGTTATATTTGATTTGATCCAAATGATATTCAGAAGAGTTTTGTTTCTGAAGTCCTATTGAATATGTTCCCGAGTCTGTTTACGATTCTGATTCGATTCTGGTTTGTTTTTGATATAAGTATGTCTGATATGATCCAGTTTGTTATACGATTGAGTAACGAGATAAGTATAAAGAGTTTTGTTTCTGAAAGAATTTTGTAGGTCATAATGTTCCTAACCTTCGGAAAAGATCGCAGAATTGCTCTAAAATGCTTATAGCATGTTCTGTACTTTATACGTTTGTAACTTTCCCATACGACGTCGGATTGGCCCGAAACTTGTTTCTGAGCTGTCAGATGTTGGTAAGTGCACGTATCTATCGGGTCTTGATTTGTGTGCATATGGTTTCGCACTACTCTGTTCGTGCAAGTTTGATATGTCTATCCACTGAGCCCGGGCCAGGACATGTTCTCGTACGTATTCCACTGCATTGTTCACCGAGTCCCTCTCACTTGCGGGCCGGGACACGTTATATGTATATGATGTTATGATGATATGAAGATGGTGGCCAGGATGGCATATGATGTTTTACTCATCGAGACCCGCAAGGGAAGGCCGGGACACGTTATATGTATCTACCGAGTCCCTCAATAGAGGGTCGGGACACGTTATATGTATACATGATATATGACATTGACATGCATGATTCTATTCACCGAGTCCCTCACGTGAGGGCCGGGACACGCTATGAATACATGATATATGATCTACCGAGTCCCTCATTAAAAGGCCGGGACACGTTACATGCATATATGATTTATGATCCTGACACGCATGATCTATGTTTGGAAAGTAAGCGTTTTGGCAATCTGTACGTTCTGAGTCCCTTCTGATATATGATATTATCTGTGTTTGGAAAGTAAGCCTTCTGGGTATTCTGTACTTTCAGTATTTCTTCTGACAGGTGACATCGGTATATGATTTGTGTCTGGAAAGTAAGCATCTTGGTATTCTAGTTAACGTACCCAATTTCTTTGTACCGTCTGTTTCGGTTATGGTTCTGTTTTCTGTGATTCATGCTTTACATACTCAGTACATATTCCGTACTGACCCCCTTTCTTCGGGGGCTGCGTTTCATGCCGCGCAGGTACTCCCAGATGAGTTGAAGACATTATAGAATATGCTCCAGCGAAGATGGCAAACTCCAATTGCTCCTGGAGGACTGCCGAGTCAAAACTATATGTGATATGGTTTTTGGTTAACGTTAGAGACTTTGCAGACAGCGTCATGGGTAATGGTTGCCAGTCTGTAAGCGGCTCCATCAGCCGATACGTCATTTTGTGTTATGTAGTAGACTTTATGTGATTACAGATTTTTGTTTAATCTTGAACGGTAAGAGGAAAATTTCGACAGCTTAATATGTATTTTACTTGTATTTGATTTTCTGGATCCCAAGGAAATAGGTGTGTAATCAGAGTCTGCGGGTTCGCTCGGCCGTAGGTGGGGTCGGGTGCCCATCACGCCCTAATAAGGTTAGGGTGTGACACGAACGTACTATTCAGACGTTAGAGGATATGATAAGAGCATGTGTACTAGATTTTGGTGGTAGTTGGGATGACCACTTACCTCTAATCGAGTTTGCATACAACAATAACTACCATTCCAGTACCCAAATGGCTCCGTATAAAGCTTTATATGGAAGTAAGTGTAGATCCCCATTTGGATGGTTTGAGATAGGAGAAGTACAACTAATAGGCCCTGAGTTGATTCACCAAGCGGAAGAAAAATTCAAGGTGATCCGAGATCGATTACTGACAGCCCAAAGTCGCCAAAAATCTTATGCGGACAACCACCGGCGAGACTTAGAATTTCAAGTTGATGATTTGGTATTCTTAAAGGTGTCACCAATGAAAGGTGTGATGAGGTTTGGCAAGAAAGGGGAATTGAGTCCTCGATACATTGGACCCTATAAGATTATCCGCAAGGTGGGTCAAGTAGCTTATGAATTGGATTTGCCTCGAGAACTTGAATCGGTCCATCTAGTTTTCTATGTCTCAATGCTCCGCAAGTGTGTTGGAGATCCTACGAGGATTGTTCCAATAGATGATGTTCAAGTGATAGAAAAGCTAGTCTAAGAAGAAGTGCCCATTGCCATATTAGACAGGCAAGTACGGAGACTTCGAAATAAGGAAGTAGCCTCAGTTAAAGTCTTATGGCAAAATAACAACCGAGAAGAAATGACTTGGGAAGCAGAGGAGAGTATGAAATCTAAATACTCGCACTTATTTCAGCCTCCAGAAGAGATCCACGATGAAACATCGGGATTACGAGGTATGTATGTTTTCTTTTTATGCATATGGGTCGTGTGTGGCCAACTTATATTGCTATTGTGTTATGGCCCTGTGAGGAAACGTTATTGTGGGTTATTCTAATAGGATGGTAGTGCCATATTATAGGGGAAACTCTGGCAAAATTTTCGTAGAATTCCCGAGTGCTTAACATTCGAGGACGAATGTTCTAAAAGGGGGGAAGAATGTTACACCTCGAAAAATTTCCCGTTAATGTAGAGTGAATAGACTAATGAAGGGCACGAGTTATACGATGTTTTGATAAGTAAGAAATAGCATTTGATGATCCTAATTGAGATTTCAAAGTCATTCGCAATAAGAGAAGAAAGTTTTCCAAGAAAGACAAAGTATACGTTATGTATTGAGAAGGATTTACGAGTACCGAGTTAGTGATGGCTTAAGGATGTTTTGAAGATGAGTTATAACGTCCCTTAGATTGGTAATGAGCTGTTAAACAAGTGTTAAGAAGGTTCCATAAGAATTGGAGATCAAACGAGTCGATGAGGATGAATTCCGGAAGGTTGGGCAACATACGGTCCAACATATTGGCCGTATAAAACATACTGGCCATATGTCTTGCCGTATGTTCTGTCCAGAATGGGTCTTGCACTGGACCAAATCTACGGCCAGACATACGGCCAGTAGAAAAGATACGGACCGTAAATTGGTCCGTAGATTGGTGTCGGGACAAATTTTTAAAAATGATATAAGGACCCAACCCCATCCAATTTATTTCATTTCTCCTCTCCACACTTCAGGAACATTCTAGAGAGCTCTCCACTCTTCATCCACAAGAAATCAAGAGAGATTTGTGATCAACTTCATAAAACCAACAAAATCAAGTGTATGAAACTCACTAAAGTTCATCCAAGCTAAGAAATTCCAATGGATGTGAACTAGGGTTTTGGTGTAAGAGGAGTATTTCCACTCAAGGATTATTCCTACACTATCTAAGGTAAGTTTTATGATATTTTCATGTTTTTTAAGGTAATGAGAGGTTGAAAGGCTTAGATTATGGAAGGAGATAGAAAATGGGTCACAAAGATAGGAATAATATGATTTGGAGTAGTAGGTTGGAATGAGTCATGAATATTGATATGTTGTGATTGTAAGTATTCTATAAGTGACATTTAGAATATGGGATAAGTATTATATGTGAGAAAACGTAATAGTGAACTATGACCATGATTATGGAGGAATTGATGTGGAATTGTGAAATGTGGATAATGTAGATAAATGATGATTGTTGCTTATAATATTGTGTATGTGGTTATGGATGTTTGGGAGTTGATATGTAATATGAGGAAAGTTGTATAAACAAAGTAAATGCTGCCCAATTTTCTCTAGCATTAGTAAGCACGTCCATATAATCGATTAGCTAATGTTGATGCGAATTCTCTTGAAGGTAGAAACTTGAGAATTGAAGGAGAACAATTAAGCTACAGAATTGTTAAACGAAAGAGGTATGTAAGGCTAATCCCTTCATTCTAAGGCATGACTCCTATGGCATGAATCCTCTTATTTTCCCATGATCTTCCTAAATAAAGGGAACTATGAGTCCATGACTGTAACGAGCTATATATGTATAAGCTAAAGAAAAGAGATACGATACGAGCATGATAATGATGATGATGAGTTTAAGTACAAAGAACCTTAAAGTGAGGTACGATGTCCATGAGGTTAATGACCCTAAGTATAGTTCCATTGGTGCTTTTCCTTGTGTGCACTCACCTTAAAATGTTAGTCCCTCCAAGGTGAGATATGACGATTATGATCACTCCATAACGTAGTCGGGAGTTCACGACCTCATGTCACCCCGACATAGCCATGGTTACCTTCAAGCTTTAATGTATGATTAATGATGAATGTATGATGATGCTAAGTTATGATAAGGTTATGATATGCCTAGGAGATGTGTGATAATGATAAGTTTATGTTGACTATATGACAATACGATTCCACTGTGCCTAGTTGGCCGGGCATGTCACCGCGAAAGCGGGCTGCATACGATTCCACCGTGCCTAAATGGCCGGGCATGTCACCGCTAAGGCGGGTTGCTATGTTTACACCGAGCCTAGAGGGCCGGGCATGACACCACTAGTGGGTGGCATATGATGGTTCCCCGGATGCGGGTTAATGATGATGATATATATGATACGATGATGTATGCGCTATGATGATACATATACTACGATTATATATGATATATGTGTGAAATGTATCCACCCTTAAAAGTTACGCAGGTTATATCTTCATCTTATGTCTTATGATTTCTCTATTACGTTCATTTCATTCATGCCTTACATACTCAGTACAATGTTCGTATTGACGTCCGCTTTCTTTGGACGCTGTGTTCATGCCCACAGGTAGACAGGGAGGTGATCCAGACTCGTAGGAGCTATTAGCTGACTTGAGAGCACTCCTTTGTTCCGGAGGTGCCATTGACTTATTCTTGTGTATATACATGTATTTTGGGCACGACGCGGTCCTGTCCCGTCCCTATGCCTAGCACTCTAGTAGAGGCTCGTAGATACACATGTGTGGGTAATGTGGTCTCATGATGTCCTTATTGTATGTATATTATTTTGATAGCCGAAGGGCTTTTGTATATAAAGGTAATTATGTTTCGAAGTGAGAAATGGTTTTCCTATGATATGAGTATAAGATTAATGAATGAACGCTTGATGTGTAAGATGGGTAAAGGTATGAGCGGTGCTCGGTGGTTAGCCCCGGCTACCCGTCATGGCCCCTAGTCGGGTCGTGACACCGTCATACACTTGTCTTAAGCCTTTAATTAAAATCCATTTAAAATCTGCCAAAATTCGGGATGCATCTCCCCTGTTTATATGCCTAGCCCGAAATCATAATCCAGCAACGAACAACAATAACAGCAATACCAACAACAATAACAGAAATACCAACATCAACCATAATATTATCAATACCAATATATTCCATAAAACATCCCACACGATATTTGTCCAATTTTTG
Source organism: Lycium barbarum (assembly GCF_019175385.1). Classification (NCBI taxonomy): domain Eukaryota; kingdom Viridiplantae; phylum Streptophyta; class Magnoliopsida; order Solanales; family Solanaceae; genus Lycium; species Lycium barbarum. Next base: position 62,470,517 of record NC_083343.1, on the reverse strand, counting down.
CACCAACAAATCCACTATACAATTATTCAACAGCTCTACTTCCGTAAATAAACTTTTATCCATATCAATAAGGAGAGATTCATACCTTATTCTCGCTAGTACCACGATATCTCCAATATTCACCTTGAATTCCAACTATGATTCACCACAATAAAATAGTACGATTGCAACTACGCGTTGTCCGAACTTATACATAATTCGCGTTAAAATTTTGTGGAGGAAAGGTTGGGAGAACTCCCTAGAAAGTTTTGGAGATTTTGAGAGGTGCTTTTGGATGAAAAATGAGGGCTGAAACTCCTTTTATAAGGTCCCAAATTCGGTTCAGCACTGTAGCAGTTATGTAGCAGCGCGACTATTGTAGCACATCGGTTACTGTAGCACGCATTTCTGCTATGTCAGCTAAAATTGCAACGTCCATAATTCTCAACTCCAATATCGTATCAATGAGCGGTTTGTTGTGTTGGAAACTAGACTCAACGATATTCATTTTAGTCTTTTTCTTTGCATCAAAACTTTTCATATACTAAAAGATATGCTTTGTCAAAGTTGGACCAAAATTTTTCCCCTCGTATTTTCCATAAAATCCAATGTCTCAATAGCTTATTTCTTCAACTCTATTTGGTCGTGAGACTTCCCGGTACTCCTCATATATCACTTTATCCATAAGTATACCTAATAATTATACCATTCCTTAAACCCGAAAGACGGCTCATCTTGATCATAATTCCATGTACTTGTACTTAAACGTAGCGAACGTTCATCTGGATGTACGGGATGTAACATTCTCTCCCCCTTTAAAAACATCTGTTCTCAAATGTTAAACTCTCAGGGATCTTATGAATAATTCGGCATAGCTTTCTCTGTAACTGCAATACTACCAGCATGTCTTGCGGTCGACCAACAACACAGTTCCACACAGAGCTACAACAATCAGTAATAACAACGGCCCCAATGATAGTAACTAGCAATATATGCATACCAGAAGGCCATGACGTCTCTGTCTGAACCTTATTCGGTAATGGAAACAAATGTGGCTATACGAACATCATATCTCTGTATACTATCCTTGCCAATATACTCTATACAATTAGGGAGCCCTCGTCAACATCTAGCTCATTGAGTGACATATATCGCTCCTTTACCTTTTCTAACCAATCATATCCCTTCTGAAGGAGTCATCGTCAACCTATAATACAACAGAAGTCGCCATTGAGGATTTACACCCTATGACTCAGCTCTATAGAATGATTTAAGATACAAAGAAGGGTAACCAACTTGAATGCCCTGCAGCTCCTGTTTATGAGTGTGGCGCGCTTCACACCCACAAACCAAGACTCTACTAGACACGGCTCGCAGACCAACCCTAGGATGAACTGCTCTGATACCAATTTTTCACCCCCCCCCCAACTTTTGTAAGGCATGACTGGCAAGCGGCACCTTACGGGAACTGAGCGAACCAGCTTATAACCTACGTTTTTTGTAACTTTAAAGGAAACATAATGTTACACCTTAGAAAATTCCCCGTTAGCGTACAATGAATAGGTTAGCGAAGAGTACGACGTATATGGTGATTTGGATAAGCAAGAAATAGCATTTGATAATATTAATCGAGATTCAAAGACATTTGACTGAAAGGAAGAAGTTTGGTAAAGAAAGTAAAGGATATGTTGCGTGCCGGGTAAGAATTATGAGCGACGAGTTAATGATGGCATAATGATGTCTTAGAGAAGGGTGATAACGTCCCTTAGATTGGTATTGAGGTGATAAACAAGTGTTAAGAAGGTTCCATAAGGATGGGAGATCAAACGAAGTGACGAAAATAAGATTCAGTAAACTGATGGGTTATACGGTCGATTATACGGACCGTATAATATTATACGGACCGTATAATATTATACGGACCGTATAATGGACCGTAGAAGTGCCACAGAATGAAGTTGCTGAAGGGTTGATTTCACGGTCGATTATACGGACCGTATAAAATTATACGGCCCGTACAATGTGCCGTCAAATTGACACAGAGAGGGATGGTCATTGGAGCAGTTTTACGGTCGATTATACGGACCATATAAACTTATACGGACTGTATAATGACGTCGGAACAGATTTCAAGTTTTAAATAACGGACTAAGTTCATTTATTTCATTTCCATTTTTCATTCTCAACAACTCAAGACCTCTCTACAAGCTTCCACACATTTCATATACAAGAACTCATGAAAAATTAATGATCAACTTCATCAATTCCACAAAACTAAGTGTGAGAAACACATCAAAGTTCATCCAAGTCAAGAAATTTCAAGAGAGGTGAACTTTGGTTTTGGTGCAAGAAGAGTAATATCACTCAAGACTTGTTCCTACACTATCTAAGGTATGTTTTATGGTATTTGCATGTTATTTAAAGTATGGAGAAGTGGAGACATTTGGATTGTAGAAAGATATAGGAAATGGGTCATGAAAGTATGAATAGTGACATTGTTGAGTAGTACTTAGGATGAATCTTGAAAATGGATATGTTGAGACTGTAAATAGGTTATGAATGACATGTAGAACATGCAACGAGTATTATATGTGAAAGAACACGATAGTGAACTATGGTCATTATTATGGATGAATTAAAGTGAAATTGTGAAATGGGGATAATATAAATGAATGATGCTTGTCGTTGATGATATTGTGAGCGTTGTTATGAATGTTTGGGAGTTGATATAGAATATGGGAAAAGTTGTATGAACGAAGGAAATGCCGTCCATTTTCTCTAGCGTTAGTAAGTCCGTTCTTATGATTTTTAGCTAGTGTCAATACGAATTCTCTTGAAGGTAGAACGTGTGCATTAAAAGAGAACAAGCTAGCAATAGATTAGTTAAATGACAAAGGTATGTAAGGCTAATCCCTTCCTTCAAAGGCATGAATCTTCCAAGTTTATCCATGATCCTCCTATACGATGGAGCTTATGATTCCATAAATATACCAAACTACATACGAGAATGATAATGATGATGATGAGCAAAAGTATAGAGATTCTATAGTTCATGATATGATGCTCCTATAACAATAATGATGTCGTTATTATTAACACTCACCTTATATACTATTTCCTTTGAGGTGAGGTAGGATACTCATAAATGTTCATAAGATAATCGGGGGTTCACGACCTTACGTCACCCCGACATAACCATAGTCACCTACAAAGTCTAATGTGTACTCCTATTGATAAATGTGAAATTATGCTAAGTCAGGATATGTCTATAAGATGATCAATAATGCTAGCTTGTAATATGCCTATGTTATGTATAAAAATGCCATGCCATGATAAGATTATGATATGTTCATGAGATGTGTAATAATGATGGGTTATGAATGACTATGTGATGATATGATTTCACCGTGCCTAAATGTCCGGGCATGTCACCGCTAAGGCAGGCTGCATATGATTCCACCATGCCTAGATGGCCGGGAATGTCACCGCTAAGGCGGGCTGCTATGTTTAGGCCGAGCCTAGAAGGCCAGGTATGATCACCACTAGTGGGCGGCATATGATGGTTATCTGGACGCGGGTTAACGATGAGGATTATGATGTGATGATACATGTGATGTGATGACATATGTGCCATGATTATGTAAAATATGATATATGTACGAAATGTGTTTGCCTATGAACCATATGCAGGTTATATCCTTCTCTTATGGCTCATGATCCTTCTATTATATTTGTTTCATTCTTGCCTTACATACTCAGTACAATGTTCGTACTGACGTCCATTTTCTTTGGATGCTGTGTTCATGCCCACAGGTAGACAAGGAGGTGAGCTTGATCCAGACTCGTAGGGGCTAATAGCAGATTGATAGCACTCCTTTGTTCCAGAGGTGCTTGATTATTCTTTTGTGTACATTTGTATATGTTGGGCATGACGGGGTCCTTTCCCGTCCTTTTGTCTAGCACTCCAGTAGAGGCTCGTAGATGCGCAGTGTGGGTTGTATAGTCTCACGAGATTTCTACTATGTATATATATAGTATTTTTATGGTCGAAAGGCTTATGCATATAAAAGTAATTATGTTTTCAAAATGAAAGATGATTTTCTTATAATTGAGTATAAATTTGATAAAAGAGCCTTAAATGAGTAATAGAACGAGAGGTGCTCGGTGGTTAGCCCCGGGTACCCGTCGCGGCCCCTAGATAGGTCGTGAAAAAAGTGGTATCAGAGCAGTTCAGTCCTAGGTAGTGTTTACGAGCCGTGTCTAGTAGAGTCTTGTTTATGGTGTGTTGCGCGCCATATCAATAAATAGGATGCTACAAGGCATTTAGGAAAAATGACCATCTTTCTTTTTATGAGATCGTGCGATAGAGCTGTGTATAAGATTTTATCCTCCCTAATAGTGTGTTGTGATTTCAGCAATTCCGCCAAAGGGAAAAACTACAGCCGCCCAGAAGGGCAAGAGTAGGACAAAAAGGCGGGTAGAAAGAGAGCCTCCGATGAATATAGAAGAAGGTGAATCACACAATGAGGCCTTATCTAATACTTCCTCCACCCCGCCTAATGTGGAAGAACAAGGGGGAGCTCCAGCTCCAATTCCTCCACCGGTTGCTTCGGGTCAACAAGTGACCGCGGCCATACACCTATTGACACAGGTTGTTGCCACTCAGGCACAGCAGCAAAATGTGGGCCCAAGTGATCGGTCAGCTAGTACCTGAGCCCATGACTTTATGAGTTTGAATCCTCCGGAGGGTCAAAGTCGGATGTAGACCCGCTAGGTTTCATAGATGAGATGTTGAGGACATTGAAAATTATTCATGCTTTCGAGACTGAATCTATGGAGTTGGCATTGTATAGACTCTGAGATGTGGCGGTATTGTGGTATAATAATTTGATAGCATCGAGACAAGAGAATGCGCCTCGACCCGTATAGCAAGAATTTGTAGATGCTTTTATCCGTCACTATTTGCCACCCGAGGTCCGCCGAGCTAGAGCGGATAGATTTTTGAATTTGAGGCAAGGAAATACGTGTGCCCGGGAGTGTAGCATATAATTTAATTCTTTGGCTAGATATGCCCCGACTATGGTGGCCGACATGGGAGATCGGGTGCATATATTTGTGAGTGGCTTAGGGCCACCTTTGTTCAGAGATTGCTTGACGGCTTCATTGCAAGAAAAGATAGATATTTCCCGAATACAACCCCATGCCCAGAATTTAGAGGGGCGACAAAAAGCACAAAGGGGTGATCGCGACATTGATAGAAGGCAAAGCAAGCGGGCCAGATCTATGGGGACAGGTAGTGACTATAGAGGGGGATCGAGGTAGACTTATTCCACACATTCAGGCCAGTCAGTGACTAGTGTGCCTCCACGATTTGCAGATAGGAGATTTGACCGCTCCTTTCCTTCAGGACAGGGTCATAGTTTTAGAGCTTCGGGTTCCCAGTTTGGGGGTGATTATAGTCAGAGGAGACCACCAGTTCCACGATGTAGCCAGTGCCGGAAATTACACTAAGGGCCATGTCGCCAAGACACAAATGCTTGTTACGTTTGTGGACAGACTGGGCATTTGATGCGAGATTGTCCCTCGCGATATGGTAGAGGTGGGGTTCAGCCAACATGTTCGGCAGCTGGTTCTTCCTCAGTGCGCCCGGTACGGTAAACTTCCCAGATGTCAGCAGGTCGAGGTAGAGGCAGAGGGGCAGCATGTACTTCAGGTGCCACTTAGTCCCGTGTGTATGCTTTAGCCGGATGACCGGATCTAGAGTCCTCCCCATATGTGGCTACAGGTATATTGTCCATATTTTCCCGTGATGTATATGCATTGATAGATCCGGGCTCTACTTTCTCTTATATTACTCCATATGTTGCTAGTTGTATTGGGGTGAAACCTGAGCCAATCAAACCTTTTGAGGTATCTACTCCGGTTGATGATCCTGTGACATAGACAAGTGTATAAAGATTGTGTAATTGTGATATGCGATCGCCAGACCAAAGCTAATTTGATTGAGCTGGAAATGTTAGATTTCGATGTAATTATGGGTACGGATTGGTTGGCCTCGTGCTATGCTAATGTTGATTCCCGAATGAAAATAGTTCGATTCCACTTTCTGGGAGAGCCCGTGCTTGAATGGAAGGGTAATGCAGCATCTTTGAAAGGTAGGTTTATTTCCTACCTTAAGGCAAGAAAGATGACAGGCAAGGGCTATATTTATCATTTAGTCCGAGTTCATGACACCGAGGCAAAGTCGCAAACTTTCAAATCCGTTCCGGTAGTGAATGAATTTCCGGATGTATTTCCTGATGAACTTCCAAGACTTCCTCCAGAAAGAGAGATTGATTTTGCCATTGATGTGTTGCCGGACACCAAGCCTATTTCTATTCCTCTTTGTCGGATGGCTCCGGCAGAATTGAAAGAGTTAAAGGCACAGTTGAAAGATTTGCTTGAGAAAGGGTTTATTAGACCCAGTTCATCACCGTGGGGAGCACCAGTCTTGTTCGTGAGAAAGAAAGATGGTTCCCTACGAATGTGCATCGATTATAGGCAATTGAACAAGGTGGCAATAAAGAATAAATATCCTCTCCCATGAATTGATGATTTGTTTGATCAACTACAGGGTGCCAAGTGGTTTTCTAAAATAGATTTGAGGTCGGGTTATCATAAAGTGAGAGTTGGAGGAGGAGATATTCCCAAAACAGCCTTCAGAACGAGATATGGCCATTATGAGTTCCGGGTAATGTCGTTTGGGTTGACTACTGCTCCAGCAGTGTTTATGAATTTGATGAATAACGTGTTCAGGTCACTCTTGGACTTATTTGTGATAGTATTCATTGATGATATTCTGGTATACTCTCTCACAAAATCAGAACATGCAGATCATTTGCGAATTGTTCTTGGCATTCTTCGAGCCCGGGAGTTATATGCAAAATTTTCAAAGTGCGAGTTTTGGCTGAATTCCGTAACATTTCTGGGCCATGTTATTTCAAATGATGGTATTCGAGTCCACACTCAGAAAATTGAAGCTGTGAAGACTTGGCCAAGGCCTACGACGCCTGCAGAAGTCCGTAGTTTTCTGGGTTTGGCAGGTTAATATAGAAGATTCGTAGAGGGCTTCTCATCAATTTCAGCCCCATTGACGAAGCAAACCCAGAAGTAGGCTAAATTTCGGTGGAACGATGCTTGTGAGCGTAGTTTCCAGGAGTTGAAGGATAGATTAAACTCAGCTCCAGTTTTAACACTTCTAGAAGGGTCAGATGGTTACGTGGTGTACTGTGATGCTTCTGGTGTTGTGCTAGGATGTGTGTTAATGCAGCATGGTATAGTCATTGCTTATGCTTCGAGACAACTGCGAATACATGAAAAGAACTACCCAACTCATGATCTTGAATTGGCTGCAGTCATTCATGCATTAAAAATGTAGAGACATTACTTGTATAGTGTGCATGTTGATATTTATACAGATCACAGGAGTCTTCAGTATATTTTCAAACAGAACGAGTTAAATCTGCGACAGAGGCAGTGGTTAGAATTATTAAAGGATTATGATGTGAACATTTTATACCACCTCGGAAAAGCAAATATAGTAGCCGATGCGCTTAGCCGCCGATCAATGGGCAGTTTATGCGAAGTTCCTCCAAAAAAGAAAGAGATGGTTCATGAGCTCCATCAATTAGCTAATCTTGGAGTACGTGTAATTTATTCGGGTAGTGCAGGGATTGACATTAATGATCCCACAGTATCGTCCTTGAACATGGAAGTCAAAGAGCATCAGTATGAAGATCCTAAACTATGCCATTACAGAGACATATCTCATGAAAGAGAGAAGTCTCCATTTGATGTTTCCACAAATGGAATTCTTAGATACCGAGGCAGGCTGTGTGTGCCGAATGTGGCAGAATTGCGTTATCAAATTCTAGAGGAAGCCCATTATTCTCGGTATTCTATTCACCCAGGTGCAACCAAGATGTATCATGATCTTAAATTAATATATTGGTGGGATGGCATGAAGAGAGACATAGCGGAATTTGTAACTCAGTGTCCAAATTGCCAACAAGTAAAAGTAGAACATCAAAAGCCAGGAGGTTTATTGCAAGCAATGGAAATACCTACTTGGAAATGGGAGGTAATCACTATGGATTTTATCGTGGGATTACCCCATTCCTGAGGCAAGTATGATTCCATATGGGTGATTGTGGACAGACTCACGAAAGCAGCTCATTTTCTTCCGGTTAGAACTACTTACTCAGTAGGAGATTATGCGAGGTTGTATCTTATAGAAATTATGCGACTTCATGGTATTCCACTAAGTCCACAATATATTGGACCTTATAAAATTACCCGCAAGGTGGGCCATGTAGCCTATGAATTGGACTTGCCTTCGGAGCTTGAATCAGTCCATCCAGTCTTCCATGTTTCGATGCTCCGCAAGTGTGTTGGAGATCCTACGAGGATTGTTCCGATTGATGATGTACAAGTGACAGAAAAGCTAGCATACGAAGAAGTGCCTACTGCCATCCTAGATAGGCAAGTGCGAAGACTTCGAAATAAGGAAGTAGCTTCAATCGAAGTCTTATGGCGAAACAACAACCGAGAAGAAATGACTTGGGAAGCGGAAGAGAAAATGAAATCCATATGTCCACACTTATTTCAATCCCCAGAGGAGACTCAAAATGAAGCCCCAACAGTATAAGGTATGTATGCTTACTTTTCATGTTTTTGGTCGTGTGTGGCAAATTTATAAGTTCTATTGTGTTGTGGCCTTGTGAGACAATGATATTTTGGGTTGTTTTGACAGGATGGTAGTGCTATATTACAGGGGAAACTCTGGCAAAATTTTCTCAGAATTCCCGAGTGTTTAACATTCGAGGACAATGTTCCAAAAGGGGGGAAGAATGTTACACCTTGGAAAATTCCCCGTTAGTGTACAGTGAATAGGTTAGCGAATAGTACCAGGTATATGGTGATTTGGATAAGCAAGAAATAGCATTTGATGATCATAATCGAGATTCAAAGACATTTGACTGAAAGGAAAATGTTTGGTAAAGAATGTAAAGGATATGTTGCGTGTCGGGTAAGAATTACGAGCGACGAGTTAATGATGGCATAATTATGTCTTAGAGAATGGTGATAACATCCCTTAGGTTGGTATTGAGGTGATAAACAAGTGTTAAGAAGGTTCCATAAGGATTGGAGATCAAACGAAGTGACGAAAATAAGATTCAGTAAACTGATGGGTTATACGGTCGATTATACGGACCGTATAATAGACCGTAGAAGTGCCACATAATGAAGTTGCTGAAGGGTTGATTTCACGGTCGATTATACGGACCGTATAAAATTATACGGCCCATACAATGTGCTGCCAAATTGACACAGAGAGGGATGGTAACTGGAGCAGTTTTACGGTCGATTATACGGACCGCATAAATTTATACGGACCGTATAATGACGTCAGAACAGATTTCAAGTTTTAAATAACGGACCAAGTTCATTTATTTCATTTCAATTTTTCATTCTCCGTAGCTCAAGACCTCTCTAGAAGCTTCCACACATTTCATATACAAGAACTCATGAAGAATTAATGATCAACTTCATCAAATCCACAAAACTAAGTGTGAGAAACACATCAAAGTTCATCCAAGTCAAGAAATTTCAAGAAAGGTGAACTAGGGTTTTGGTGCAAGAAGGGTAATATCACACAAGACTTGTTCCTACACTATCTAAGGTAAGTTTTATGGTATTTGCATATTATTTAATGTATGGAGAAGTGCAGACACTTGGATTGTAGAAAGATATAGGAAATGGGTCATGAAAGTAGGAATAGTGACATTGTTGATTAGTAGTTGGAATGAATCATGAAAATGGATATGTTGAGATTGTAGATAGGTTATGAATGACATGTAGAACATGGAATGAGTATTATATGTGAAAGAACAGGATAGTGAACTATGGTTATGATTATGGATGAATTAAAGTGAAATTGTGAAATGGGGATAATATAAATGAATGATGCTTGTCGTTGATGATATTGTGAGAGTTGTTATGAATGTTTGGGAGTTAATATAGAATATGGGAAAAGTTGTATGAACGAAGGAAATGCCGTCCAATTTTCTCTAGCGGTAGTAAGTTCGTTCTTATGATTGTTAGCTAATGTCGATACGAATTCTCTTCAAGGTAGAACGTGTGCATTAAAGGAGAACAAGCAAGCAATAGATTAGTTAAAAGACAAAGGTATGTAAGGCTAATCCCTTCCTTCAAAGGCATGAATCTTCCAAGTTTATCCATGATCCTGCTATACGATGGAGCTTATGAGTTCGTAAATATACCAAACTACATACGAGTATGATAATGATGATGATGAGTAAAAGTATAGAGATTCTATAGTTCATGATATGATTCTCCTATAACGTTAATGATATCGGTATTATTAACACTCACCTTACATACTATTTCCTTCGAGGTGAGGCAGGATACTCATAAATGTTCATAAGATAATCGGGGGTTCACGACCTTACATCACCCCGACATAACCATAGTCTCCTACAAAGTATAATGTGTACTCCTAATGATAAATGTGAAATGATGCTAAGTCATGATATGTCTATAAGATGATCAATAATGCTAGCTTGTAATATGCCTATGTTATGTATAAAAATGCCAAGCTATGATAAGATTATGATATGTTCATGAGATGTGTAATAATGATGGGTTATGAATGACTATGTGATGATATGATTCCACCATGCCTAAATGGCCGGGCATGTCACCGCTAAGGCGGGCTGCATATGATTCCACCGTGCCTAGATGGCCGGGCATGTCACCGCTAAGGCGGGCTGCTATGTTTACACTGAGCCTAGTAGGCTGGGAATGATCACCACTAGTGGGCGGCATATGATGGTTACCCGGACGCGGGTTAACGATGAGGATTATGATGTGATGATACATGTGATGTGATGACATATGTGCCATGATTATGTAAAATATGATATATGTACGAAATGTGTTAGTCTATGAAACTTATGCAGGTTATATCCTTCTCTTATGGCTCATGATCCTTCTATTATATTTGTTTCATTCCTGTCTTACATACTCAGAACAATGTTCGTACTGACGTCCGTTTCCTTTGGACGTTGTGTTCATGACCACAGGTAGACAGGGAGGTGAGCTTGATCCAGCCTCGTAGGGGCTGATAGCGGATTCATAACACTCCTTTGTTCCGGAGGTGCTAGATTATTCTTTTGTGTACATTTGTATATGTTGGGCATGACGGGGTCCTGTCCCGTCCTTTTGTCTAGCACTCCAGTAGAGGCTCATAGATACGCAGTGTGGGTTGTATAGTCTCACGAGGTTGCTACTATGTATATATATATTATTTTGATGGCCAAAAGGCTTATGCATATAAAATTAATTATGTTTTCAAAATGAAAGATGATTTTCTTATAAATGAGTATAAATTTGATAAAAGAGCATTAAATGAGTAATAGAATGAGAGGTGCTCGGTGGTTAGCCCCGGGTACCCGTCACGGCCCCTTGCTGGGTCGTGACACATAACACCAAGGTACCTTGAACCTTAGGGGTAGAAGCCCAAAAGATAACATAGTTACGTCTTCAAACTAATCTCGAGTGCATATGCCGGTAAGGCTAGCAATAATAATGATACAACATAGTATAAGTCGAGATGATCACAAAACATCTAACTATGCATATTTGTCTACGAGCCTCTACAAGAGTACATGACATAAAGTGGCCAGATCAGGGCCCCGCTAAACCCATGCAAATGCATATGTAGCCAAGCTAACCCACAGGGCAACTCTGAAGTAAGTGGAGCGCCACGACTCTGCCTGCTTAGCTGGTGTCCTTACTGAAAGATCCATCAAGCTGTATCTCAAGGCCTGCGGGCATGAAACACAGCGTTCACAAGAAGGGACATCAGTATGAGCAATGTACTGAGTATGCAAGGCGGAAAGTGCAACAACCACGTAGCAAAGATGAGAAGAATAATAATCAACCTGGCATTTCTGAACTACCGATGGAAATCTAGCGTATGTACACATACCTCTTCATCTTCTTGCAATCTTTACTAAGTCTGTATACCAACCATGGCCCTGGTTAACTTATCATCAAACATTATCCGAACATATGTTGTAGCGTGCAACCCCATCCATATATAATACATGTCTCTCTACACTCTCGCATGCTTAACCATGTATATGTACATTACTGTGCCTTTATCTTACTAATCATCCTATACTAACCGCCCAACATATCAGTGGTAATTATCCGATCGGCTGCAATCCGGTAGTAATAATTGCCAGTCAGATTATCGCTCGACGGTGGAGGAAAACTACCCGACTGATGAGCGCTAACTGCTCGACCGACCGTAGCACAGTGGTAACTGCCCGACTGGCTATAGTCCAGTGGTAAATATGTATCTCTACCTAACTGGCCGTAGCATGGTGGTAATAACTGCCCAACCAGCCGTAGCATGGTGGTAAATACATAATTGCTCATCTGGTCGTAGACCAATGGTAAATATAATCAACATCATGATCAAACCTCTATGAGTAACCTCTATGCTCTTCTAATGGCCGCCATTTATTCGCTAATGTCCACATAATCATATAGCACATCTATGGGCCACAACATATCGATACATGTGCCGCGGAATGTGTAGTCCGATCCAATGTCTCATATAGAATCCCTTTATATAATTCTCATACTCATTCCTTATCTATTCACTTCTAAGCTCTTCTCGTGACCATCAATCATTTGTCAACGCTTATATTGTCATAAAAAACTCATAAACATATTGCTAGGCCCTTAAGACTTCTTCCCGCTTGACTAAACATTAGCCAAATCCTGATATACATCATAAGTCTCTCTTCAAGCATTAAATACCTCATTGGGAATACTTCTCTAGCACTCTATTCATGTCCCACAAAATATTCCTTAAGACATATTCTTAAACTCGTTGGATTGTTATTACTATGGAAATATCGTCATCGCAATATCTCACCTAGAAGGAACAAGTATCATAAGGTTAGATCCATCACAATGAATAATTTCAAAGGCCATGAATAATCTCAATAATATCATTAGGATCATGAGATTCATAGGCTTCTACCATTTGTGGAAGCAACGATATTATGGACATAGTACAAAGGTTTATAATAGGGAATCATGCCTTAACAAAAAAAAAGGTTTAGCCTTAACATACCTGGAATCTTGCTCCTTGTCCTTCCCACTTATCTCCTGACTTGTAATCTACATATAAAACCGTTCATACTATTATTAGGCTCACCATCATACACATATCTTAATCCTTTAATTAAAATCCATTTAAAATCTGCCGAAATTCGGTCTGCATCTCCCCTGTTTATATGCCTAGCCCGAAATCATAATACTGCAACCAACAACAATAACAGCAATACCAATAACAATAACAACAATACCAACATCAAACATAATATTATCAATACCAATATATTCCATAGAATATCTCACACGATATTTGTCCAATTTTTTCACCAACAAATCAACTATACAATTATTCAACAGCTCTACTTCTGTAAATAAACTTTTATCTATATCAATAATGAGAGATTCATACCTTATTCTCGCTAGTAACACGATATCTCCAATATTTTCCTTGAATTCCGACTAAGATTCTCCGCAATAGAATAGTACGATCTCAACTACGCGCTGTCCGAACTTATACTTAATTCGCGTTAAAATTTTGTGGAGGAAACGTTGGGAGAACTCTCTAGAAAGTTTTGGAGATTTTGAGAGGTGTTTTTGGATGAAAAAAAAGGGCTGAAACTCCTTTTATAAGGTGCCAAAGTCGGTTCAGCACTGTGGCAAATATTGTAGCAGCGCGACTACTGTAGCACATCGGTTACTGTAGCACGCGTTTTTTCTATGTTAGCCAAATTTACGATGTCCATAATTCTCTACTCCGATATCGTATGGAGGAGTGGTTTGTTGCGTTGCAAACTAGACTCAACAAACTTAATTTTAGGCTTTTTCTTTGCTTTAAACCTTTTCATATACTAAAAGATATGCTTTCTCAAAGTTGGACCAAAATTTTGCCAATCATATTTTCCATAAAATCCAAGGTGTCAATAGCTTATTTCTTCAACTCTATTTGGTCGTGAGACTTCCCGGTAATGCTCATATATCACTTTATCCATAAGTATACCCAATAATTATACCATTCCTTAAACCCGAAAGACGACTCATCTTGATCATAATTCCATGTACTTGTACTTAAACTTAGCGAACGTTCACCTGGAAGTACGGGGTGCAACATTCTCCCCCCTTTAAAAACATCCGTCCTCAAATGTTAAACTCTCAGGGATCTTATGAATAATTCGTCATAGCTTTCTCTATAACTGCAATACTAACAGCCTGTTTTGCGGTAAACAAACAACATAGTGCCACATAGAGCTACAACAATCAGTAATAACAATGGCCCCAATGATAGTAACTAGCAATATATGCATACCTGAAGGCCATGACATCTCTGTTTGAACCTCATTCGGTAATAGAACAAATGCAGCTATATGAACCTCATATCTCTGTATACTATCCTTCCCAATATACTCTATACAATAAGGGAGCCCTCGTCCATATCTAGCTCATTGAGTGACATACATCGCTCCTTTACCTTTTCTAACCAATCATATCTCTTCTGAAGGAGTCATCGTTAACCTATAAAACAAAATAAATCAGGATTGAGGATTTACACCCTACGACTCATCTCTATAGAACGATTTAAGATACAAACAAGGGTAACCAACTTGAATGCCCTGTAGCTCCTATTTACAAGTGTGGCGCGCTTCACACCCATAAACAAGATTCTACGGGACACGACTCGCAGAACCCTAGGACGAACTACTCTGATACCAATTTTTCACACCCCAACCTTGGTAAGGTGTGACTGGCACTCGGCATCTTACTGAAACCAAGCGAACCAGTTTATAACCCACGTTTTCTGTACCTTTCAATGCAACATAAGACGAAGGTACCATGAACCATAGGGGTACAAGCCCAAAAGATAACATACTTACGTCTTCAAACTAATCTCAACTGCATATGCCAATAAGGCTATCCATAATAACGATACAACATAGTATAAGTCGAGATGATCACAAAATATCTAACAGTGCATCTCTGTCTACGAGCCTGTACAGGAGTACATGACATAAGTGGCCAGAACAGGGTCCCGCTATACCCATGCAAATGCATATGTAGCCATGATGACCCACAGGGCAACTCCAAAGTAAGTGGAGTGCCACGACTCTGCCTGCTGAGGTAGTATCCTTACTGAAAGATCCTTCAAGCTATATCTCAAGACCAACGGGCATGAAACGCAGCGTCCACAAGAAGGGATGTCAGTACGAGCAATGTACTGGGTATGCAATGCGTAAAGTGCAACAAAATAGCCACATAGCAAAGATGAGAAGAATAAGAATCAACCTGGCATTACTGAACTACCGATGGAAATCTAGCGCATGTATGCATACCTCTTCATCTTCTTGCAATCTTTACTAGGTCTGTATACCCTACCATGGCCCTGGTTAACTTATCATCAAACATTATCCGAACAAATGTTGCGGAGTGTAACCCGATCCATATATAATACATGTCTCTCTATACTCTCGCATGCTTAACCATATCTATGTACATTACTATGCCTTTATCTTACTAATCATCCTATACTAACTGCCCAACTGATCAGTGGTAACTACCCGATCGGCTGCAGTCCGGTGGTAATAATTGGCAGTCAGATTATTGCCCGATGGTAGAGTGAAACTGGCCGATTGATCAACGCTAACTGCCTGACCGGCCGTAGCACAGTGGTAACTGCCCAACTGGCTGCAGTCCAGTGGTAAATATTTATCTCTGCCAAACCAGTCGTAGCACGGTGTTAATAACTGCCCAACCAGCCGTAGCATGGTGGTAAATACAGAACTGCTAAACTGGTCATAGACCAATGGTAAATGTAATCAATATCATGATCAAACCTCTACGAGTAACCTCTATGCTATTCTCATGGCCGCCATTTATTCGCTAATGTCCACATAATCACATAAGACTTATAACACATCTCTGGGCCACGATATATCGATACATGTGCCGCAGAATGTGCAGTCCGATCCAATCTCTCATATAGAATCCCTTTATATAATTCTAGTACTCATTCCTTATCTATTCATTTCTAAGCTTTTCTCGTAACCATCGGTGACCCGTCCACGCTTATATTGACATATAAAACTCATGAACATATTGCTAGGCCTTTAAAACTTCTTCTCGCTTGACTAAACATTAGCCAAATCATGATATACATCATAAGTCTCTCTTCAAGGATTAAATAACTCATTAGGGATCCTTCGCTAGCACTCTATTCATGTCCCACAAAATATTCCTTAAGACACATTCTTAAACTCGTTATATTGTTATTACTGTGGAAATATCGTCATCACAATATCTCACCTAGAAGGAACAAGTATCATAAGGTGAAATCAATCACAATGAATAATTTCAAAGGCCATGAATAAGCTCAATAATATCATCAGGATCATGAGATTCATAGGCTTCTCCCATTTATGGAAGCAACGATATTATGGACATAGTACAAAGGTTTATAACAGGGAATCATGCCTTAATAAAGAAAGGGTTTAGCCTTAACATACCTGGAATCTTGCTCCTTGACCTTCCCACTTATCTCCTGACTTGTAATCTACATTTAAAATCGTTCATACTATTATTAGGCTCACCATCATACACTTTCTTAATCCTTTAATTAAAATCTGCCGAAATTCGGGCTGCATCTCCCCTGTTTATATGCCTAGTCCGAAATCATAATACAACAACCAACAACAGTAACAGCAGTACTAACATCAACCATAATATTATCAATACCAATATATTCCATAAAATATCCCACACGATATATGTCCAATTTTTCCACCAACAAATCCACTATACAATTATTCAACAGCGCTACATCTGTAAATAAACTTATATCCATATCAATAAGGAGAGATTCATACCTTATTATCGCTAGTACCACGATATCTCCAATATTTGCCTTGAATTCCAACTAAGATTCACCGCAATACAATAGTATGATCGCAACTACGCGATGTCCGAACATATACTTAATACGCGTTAAAATTTTGTGGAGGAAAGGTTGGGAGAACTCTAGAAAGTTTTGGAGATTTTGAGAGGACTTTTTGGATGAAAAATGAGGGCTGAAACTCCTTTTATAAGGTCCTAAAGTCGGTTTAGAATTGTAGCAAGTACCGTAGCAGTACTGTAGCACATAGGTTACTGTAGCACGTGTTTCTGCTCTGTCAGCCAAACATGCAATATCCATAATTCTCTACTCTGATATCGGATCGACGAGCGGTTTGTTGTGTTGGAAACTAGACTAAACGAACTTCATTTAAGGCTTTTTCTTTGCCTCAAAACTTTTCATTTACTAAAAGATATACTTTCTCAAAGTTGGACCAAAATTTTTCCCCTCATATTTTCCATAAAATCCAAGGTCTCAATAGCTTATTTCTCCAACTCTATTTGGTCGTGAGACTTCCCGGTACTCCTCATATATCACTTTATCCATAAGTATACCTAATAATTATACTATTCCTTAAACCCGAAAGACTGCTCATCTTGATCATAATTCCATGTACTTGTACTTAAATTTAGCGAACGTTCATCTGGAAGTACGGGGTGTAACATTATCCCCCCTTTAAAAACATTCGTCCTCGAATGTTAAACTCTCAGGGATCTTACGAAAATTTCGGCATAGCTTTCTCTGTAACTGCAATACTACCAGCCTGTCTTGCGGTAAACCAACAACACTGTGCCGCACAGAGCTACAACAGTCAGTAATAACAATGGCCCTAATGATAGTAACTAGCAATATCTGCATACATAAAGACCATGACATCTCTGTCTGAACCTTATTCAGTAATGGAAACAAATGCGGCTATATGAACCTCATATATCTGTATACTATCCTTTCCAATATACTCTATAAAGTAAAGGAGCCCTCGTCAACATCTAGCTCATTGAGTGACATACATCGCTCCTTTACCTTTTCAAACCAGTCATATCCCTTCTGAAGGAGTCATCGTCAACCTATAAAACAACAGAAGTCGGGATTGAGTATTTACACCCTATGACTCATCTCTATAGCACGATTTAAGATGCAAAGAAGGGTAACCAACCTGAATACCCTGCAGCCTCCTGTTTATAAGTGTGGCGCGCATGACACCCATAAACAGGACTCTACTGGACATGGCTCATAGACCAATCCTACAACGCACTGCTCTGATATGAATTTGTCACACCCTAACTTTGGTAAGGCGTGACTGACACTCAGCACCTTACAGGAATCGAGAGAACCAGCTTATAACCCACGTTTTCTGTATCTTGAAAGGCAACATAAGACCAAGGTACCATGAACCTTAAGGGCAGAAGCCCAAAAGATAACATACTTACAACATCAAACTAATCTCGAGTGCATATGCCGGTAAGGCTATCCATAATAATGATACAATATAGTATAAGTCGAGATGTTCACAAAACATCTAACTGTGCATATCTATCTACAATCCTCCACATAAAGTGGCCGAAACAAGGCCCCGCCATACCCATGCAGATGCATATGCGGCCATGCTGACCTACAGGGCAACTTCAAAGCATGTTGAGTGCCACGACTCTGCCTGCTGAGCTGGTATCCTTACTGAAGGATCCGTCAACCTATATCTCAAGACCTGCGGGCAAGAAACGCAGCTTCTATAAGAAGGGACGTCAGTAAGAGCAATGTACTAAGTATGCAAGGTGGAAAGTGCAACAAAATAGCCATATACTAAATATGAGAAGAATAAGAATCAACCTGGCAATTCTGAACTACCGATGGAAATCTAGCATATGTATACATACCTCTTCATCTTCTTGCAACCTTTACTAGGTCTGTATACCCTAAAATGGCCCTGGTTAACTTATCATCAAACATTATCCGAACATATGTTGCAGCGTGCAAACCGATCCATATATAATACATGTTTGTCTATACTTTCGCGTGCTAAACCATATCTATGTACATTACTGTGCCTTTATCTTAATAATCATCCTATACTAACAGCCCAACTGATCAGTGGTAACAGTCCGACCAGCTGTAGCTCGATGGTAATAACTGCCTGTACGATTATCGCCCGACGGTAGAGCGCAACTGCCCGATTGATCAGCGGTAACTGCCCGAACGACCGTAGCACGGTGGTCACTACCCAACTGGTTGCAGTCCAGTGGTAAATATGTATATCTACCTAACCAGCTGTAGCACGGCAGTAATAACTGCCCAACCAGGCGTAGCATGGTGGTAAATACATAACTGCCCAACAGGTCGTAGACTAGTGGTAAATATAATCAACATCACGATCAAACCTCTACAAGTAACCTCTATGCACTTCTCATAGCCACCATTTATTCGCTAATGTCCACATAATCACATAAGACTTATAACACATCTCTGGGCCACAACTTATAGATACATGTGCTGCGGAATGTGCAGCCCGATCCAATCTCTATTATACAATCCTTTTATATATTTCTAGTACTCATTCCTTATCGATTCACTTCTAAGCTCTTCTCATGACCATCCATCATCCGTCAACGCTTATATTGTCATATAAAACTCATAAACATATTGCTAGGCCCTTAAGACTTCTTCCCGCTTGACTAAACATTAGCGAAATCCTGATATACATCATAAGTCTCTTTTCAAGCATCAAATACCTCATTAGGGATCCTTCGCTAGCACTCTATTCATGTCCCACAAAACATTCCTTAAGACACATTATTAAAATCGTTAGATTGTTATTACTATGGAAATATCGTCGTCGCAATATCTCACCTAGAAGGAACAAGTATCATTAGGTGAGATCAATCACAATGAATAATTTCAAAGGCCATGAATAAGCTCAATAATATCATCAGGATCATGAGATTCATAGGCTTCTACCATTTGTGGTTGCAACGATATTATGGATATAGTACAAAGGTTTGTAATAGGGAATCATGCCTTTATAAAGAAAGGGTTTAGCCTTAACATACCTGGAATCTTGCTCCTTCACCTTCCCAGTTATCTCCTAACTTGTAATCTACATATAAAACCTTTCATACTATTATTAGGCTCACCATCATACACTTGTCTTAAGCCTTTAATTAAAATCCATTTAAAATCTTCCGAAATTCGGGCAGCATCTCCCCTGTTTATATGCCTAGCCCGAAATCATAATCCAGCAACCAACAACAGTAACAACAATACCAACATAAACCACAGTATTATCAATACCAATATATTCCACAAAATATCCCACACGATATTTGTCCAATTTTCCACCAACAAATCCACTATACAATTATTCAACAGCTCTACTTCCGTAAATAAACTTAGATGCATATCAATAACGAGATATTCATACCTTATTCTCGCTAGTACCGCGATATCTCCAATATTTTCCTTGAATTCTAACTATGAATCACCACAATACAATATTATGATCGCAACTACGCGCTGGTCGAACATAAATCCAGAGATTATACTTAATTCGCGTTAATATTTTGTGGAGGAAAGGCTGGGAGAACTCTCTAGAAATTTTGGGAGATTTTGAGAGGTTTTTTTGGATGAAAAATGAGGGGTAAAACCCATTTTATAAGGTCATAAAGTCGGTTCAGCACAGTAGCAGGCACTGTAGCAGTGCGACTATTATAGCACGTCGGTTACTGTAGCACGCGTTTCTGCTCTGTCACCCTAACTTGCAATGTCCAGAATTCTCTACTCCGATATCGTATCGCCGAGCAGTTTATTGCGTTGGAAACTAGACTCGATAAACTTCATTTTAGGCTTTTGCTTTGCTTCAGAACTTATCATATACTAAAAGATATTCTTTCTAAAATTTTAACCAAAAATTGTCGCTCATACTTTTCATAAAATCCAAGGTCTCAATAGCTTATTTCTTCAGCTCTATTTGGTCGTGAGACTTCCCGATGCTCCTCATATTTCACTTTATCCATAAGTATACCTAATAATTATACCATACCATAAACCCAAAAAATGGCTCATCTTGATCATAATTCCACGTACTTGTACTTAAACTTGGTGAACGTTCATCTGGAAGTACGAGGTTTAACAACTGCTCGAGGTGGATGCTCCGCTCCCCCCTCAATCTCGTCATGTTGGTGACTCGAAAGCTTGCCTTGAAGGGCGTACTGCAGAAAAATTACCAGCCATAGACCCGGTAGGCTAAACCATGCTCCCACTCTCTCTCATCGGACACTACTGCATCCTATGACGTGGCTTGCCGCATAACAATCATCTGATCCTAGTCGATACTGACTTATATGTAACTTGCCACACTGGGAACACCGTGGCAAAGGGGGTCTCATCTGGCCTAACTCCAGTCTATGCTGAGAACCCGAAGCTATAGAACTCTGACCCGCTCCGGAAATAAAAGACCGATCAAATCTCGAACCTGAAAATCACGGAGGCGCACTCCCTGCCGAATGGAATGGATATTTGGGATACTGCTGTCTCTGTCCTCCCCTGGACTCACCCTCTGTATCTAATGATCTGGCCTTCTTGCCATGGCCCCAGTCACAGTCACGCTCTATCCTCCGCTTATGCTTGTGGTTCTCAAAATTCTGTGCATATGCCTGTATACTGGAGATATCCATGCCCGGCTATAATGCGGCAGTCGTACAAGTATCTATCAAATGGGGCCCTAGACCAGCCATAAAGCGATGAACTCTGTCTTACATATCAGCCACAATGGCTGGGGCATACCTAGCCATAGAATCAAAATACACACAATACTCTTGCACACTCATACTACCCTGCTCAATATGCAGAAACCTATCTGCTCGGGCTTGCCTGACCTCTGGAGGTAAATAATAGTGAATAAAAGCATCTGATAACTCTCGCCAAACAGCTGGAGGGGCATTCTCTCCCCTAGATAGCTCCCAAGTCTGATACCACTGTATTGCAATATCACGGAGCCTATACGAATCGAACTCCACAGACTCAACCTCATCCGCATGCATAACCCTAAGGTCCTCTGCATACCATCAGTAAAGTCCTGGGGGTCCATATTTTGCTTTATCACTGAAAACTCTGGTGGGTCTAATCCGAGGAAAGTCTTAATCCTCGAACTACTAGCCCTATCTACCTGATCAACACCAACCCCCTGCCACTGAGCCTGGGTGGCTACCAATCTAGTTGTTCCATCTCGTACTTTCTTACGTTGGATTTGTCATAAGTTAATTGACATAAGTTCAAGGACAAGATTATTTTTTGAGGTTATAAGTATTTATGCTATGTTTAACAAGTCATAAGTAAGTGTCGTGAAAGTTAAAGTCTAAACCACTCGGACAAAATAAGTTTCGTCGAGGATTTGACATTTATTGAATAAAATGGGGTCCAGGCTATAATATCCCATATTTTAGGACTAGGAAATTGAACCTGAGCCCGAAGGATTTGGTCATATTCAAACATGCAAATTAAGAGCTCGGTGTATAAAAGGATGAAGTCCCAAAATGATTTAAGACGGTAAAGTGTGACAACGATGATAGGAAATAATATTTTATGTTTGGCAAATGAGGTTATGAACTAGTACTATATTACATGAGTATAATAATGAGTATATAAGTACTATTTATGTGGATTGAGATCAAGAAATTTATTATGTGGGTAATTGGTCAAATATTAAAATAAATTGGGAGAGTAATTAATTAGTTGGTATTAATTAGGTATATGGGTATGTTTTATATAGATTGACGATGAAGTGTATAGCCCCCACTTAGACACATGGAAGGGCAGCAAGTGATGGCATATAAGTTAGTCTAGAAAGGTAGGCCTTCCACGTGCAAGAAAAAAAAAAGGTGGCATTACTTCTTGAATCATATTTAATTAGAAAGAGAAGGAAGTCCATCATCTATTTTTAGAAATGGTAGCAACATAATTTCATTAGCTACTAGCAGAAACCTTACTCTTCCTTTTTACAAGCAAGAAGCAATGTTTATATATATTCCAATGGGAAACATATGGTCCCTCTCGCGAGAAACTTAGCGGGTTTTGCTCACCGCTTTGGTTTCGTTTCGTTGTTCCGTTTTCATCAAGTTGTGGAATCCGGGCTTTATTCGAAGTGAAGTAAGGTTGAAGAAGAGTAGTTCTTGGTATATAAGGTAATAATTCTCCTCTACTAAATATATTTGAGTTCGTCCAGTTCATAGCTAATTTGTGGGAATTGATAAAATAAACACGAACTTGTGAATAGAATCGTCATTTGGAAAGAGTTGAGTTTGTGGGCTATTTTCTTGTTATAATCATATGATATAAGGCTAGAATTGGTAGTAAATGACTTCCTTATATGTGAGAATATTATTAAGTTAAGAAAGGAACATACAAAAGGTGATATGGGTTTGTACAGGTCCTAAATCGAGCTTGTCGCTCGTTATAAAGTATTATGAAGTCGCTATGGATATATATGCTGTGTTGTTTAGAGTTATTTTGTTGTTTGGGTTGTTGTTGTGATATATGGAATTGGGAGAAACTACTGATATAGGGGAGATGCTGCCCGTTTCATTATAGTATCAATTCAGGACCTCTAATTCAGGTAAAACATGCAATACTGAAATGGTGGAACACTCCTGTTAAATCCAATCTGAAGACCTTATATCAAGCAGTTCCAGCCTTCATTTTGTGGCATCTATGGAAGGGTAGAAATACAAGGAGGCATGGAGGTTCTATCACTGTGAACAAGGTTATATATGAGATCAACAGAGGTATATTGTTATTGGCACAAAACCTATTTCCTGTCCTGAAGCGATTTCCTAAAAGGTGGCCTTTCTTTGTGCAATATATAGAAAACCTTAGAAAGACATTTGTTCACAAGGAAGTAACATGGTTACCACCAGAAAGGTGGAAATACAAGTGCATTACAGATGGTGCCTCAAGGGGTAATCCAGGTCCAAGTTCAGCAGCTTTCTGTATTAGAGATCATAATGGAGATTTAGTGTATGGAGCAGGGAAAAGATTGGAGGATACTACTAATGTAATAGCTGAAGCAGTTGCAATTGAAGATGGAATACAATATTGTGTAGATCATCAGCTATTACCTTTGATAGTAGAAACTGACTCTTTAACTATGCAGAAGATATTAGATGGAATATGGGAAGTGCCATGGAGGATATCATTGGTAGTTAAAAGAATTCAAAGGCTTAGAGAAGGAAAGAATATCGATGTGGCTCATGTGCTAAGGGAAGGAAACAGCCTGGTAGATGTTTTCACTAACCTTGTTTTTGATTTTGCGGGTACCATGCAATTTCATAATTTTCAGGAAGTCCCATCAATAGGTAGAAAGATAATCAACATGGAAAAAACCAAAACTCGAAACATTAGAATAAGAACAAAGGAGCAGTTTTGAATAAAGGGAGGGAATAAACTGAATATAATGCAGTCTTCAGTGTGTGGTATTAATGTTATGTTCAATCTACTTAAGGATGTACTATATCTAGTTTGTTTTTTATTAGACTGATATTGGATTGACTTGGAGTTTGAAGGCTGGATCAGTACTACTTCAATGAATACAAAAAGTGCTACCCAGAAGGTGCATCACAACACAAGGAGCAATCATCTTGATGGATCAGTATGCAGGAGGATTCAGCAGTCTATGCAGACTTGTGTTGATCTGTGAACTTGGTCATATGGTGAAGCTGTACAATTCCTACAAAAATTCTACTGGAAGAAGCTTATTACAACCAAAAGCCTGAGGTTCTACTTCATGAGTTCTTGATCCATTCTATCTGTGAGACTTGTAGATGTGAAAAATGGATACAAGACAAGGCCTTGGAACTAATTGGCTTTCTTCTTGACATGTTATTAGGATTAGAATAGTTTTTACCATTTCCCTTTTCTTAGATTTTTTTCTCTTTTCTTTTTTTTTGCTTGTACAGTTTGAATTATTGTAATAAATTTCCACCTTTTATGGTGGCTTTAATTAAAAAAAAATTATATCATAGGAATGAGCTTCGGATCAAGTTACCAACTTGTATGAAAACCCTAGCTTCAATACCAAAGAAAATCTCTAGTTCTACAAACCTTATTGAGCCTTCCAACACTTGGATCCTTTGATTCTTGCTATTTGATCTATACTCTCCCTTGGGTTTGTGTGGAATATGCTTGAGAGAAGGTTCTAGGGCTTTTAAGACTTGGGAAAATATTGGAAATGAAAAAAATAGAACAAGGGTCATCTACTTATACAAAAAAGAAAACGTTGTCTGTCTTGGCTATACGGACACTTATACGGTCCGTATAACTTTATACGGTCCATATAAGTGACCGTATAACGCCACCATGGAAACACCTTTCTCTGCCATTGTTATACGGACCATTTATGCGGGTTGTCTAACTTTATACGGGACGTATAAGTGGTCGTATAACCCACAGCTTTCCGAAAACATCTCTCGTCTATTCGTTAAACCTCCAATCCTTATGGAACCTTCTTGACACTTATAAAACACTTCATTAACCATATAAGGGACCTCATATCTTTTCCACAAGGTGTGCTATGTATTGCATAGCTTAAATGATACGAAATTTCCCAAAACTTAGCTCGACCTTAACTTTCTTCGACGACTTACTTCCTTAACCTCAAATGCTTTTTGAATCTTAATTAGAATCATCAAACATCATTCTTCAACTTACAAGTGCTTCATGTCCACTGAAGGTTTACATTGGCATGTTCATAATGCGAGCGACACGAAATTCAAAGGTGTAACAATGCGAGCATTTACCTTCCCACCTCGGTAAGCGAACCCTCCACCCAACAATGAAAAAATACACAAATGAAAGAAATTAAGCAACATAATAGAATAAATATGTAAGTCTTCCTATATTTATATATGAGTAGTAGAATAGTGCGGAATAATAATAACACCCCCATGGTCTAGTCTGAATAACACAAGAGCATCTAGAAGGAGAATAATACAAATCTGGAATATCAATACATAAAGTTTTTATGTCTCTGAATAGAATAAGACATAAAGATAGAAAAGTCTTCAAGGTAGCGGACGGCCATGCTCACCCAGGAAACTCAAAGAGAAAGCTGAAGCGACTATTAGCCACGTGTCATGGAAGTGGATCCGACCTAATACTCTGCATTCATAAAAGAGTGCAGTAAGTGCAGGTCAGTACAAAACAACAGTACTGGCAGACATCATCGGCCGACTAAGCATAGCTAACACAATCCAGATAATAAAGCAGATAAGCAGATAAAACAAAAAGTATAAGTCACAAGTAATCGAATTCAAGTACACATCATTGCCGAAGCAAAGCTTGTAATCCCAAATGTGTCAAGTATTAATATATCATGTTCGAATCGAACATCACAAATACAGCACCAAAACATCTTAGAATCATGCCAAAATGCAATGCAATACAATGCAATAAATGCAATGCCATGCAAATGTTGTGTACACATGTACTCGAGACGGAAATATTGACGTCTCGGTAGCACAACCCAGTGTGACTCGCGAAGTCTAAGCGCCACCCATCTCGGATCTTTGCCCAACAGACAGACGGGACCCCGGATGTATGCCTGTGGGGGTTCTCACCGACACCACTCTAGAGGACCCGCGGAGTCCATGCACTATCAACGATTCCTGAACTAACATCGAATATTAGCCATGTAATCAACGATTCCGGAATTAATCATCCAACATCGGCCATCTAACGTCTGTCACGACCCAGCCCCGTGGGCCGCGACAGGCACCCTACCTGGGTACCCAGACCCAAATCGCATATTTATTTCCGAATCCAAACTTATTTCAGAATTTTCAAGAAGTTATATCAAACATAATTTATATCGAGATTATGTCTTATGCGGTCATATCAAATCAAACTCAAACAAAGCGGCGGGATAGACATCGCCGGTCAAAATACAAATATATACAAAGGGCCATTTGGGGCCATCATATCAAACAGACCGCTTTAAGACCCGAAAGCAAAATCAGACAATAAACACATAGGACCCTCGCCCCACATATATGACTACAGGCCTCTACGAACTCAAAACAAAGACATGTGGCGAGACAGGGCCCCGCCGTACCCAAATAGTCAGATATACCAAATATATACAAAGCAAAAGAGTCTGTACCAAAAGTGGACTCCGGATCGGATAAGAGTACTCCGGAATAGCAAGAAGTGAAGCCTACTGCGGAGGATCACCGATATCTGCACCTGCGGGCATAAAACGCAGCCCCCGAAGAAAGGGGGTCAGTACGAAATATGTACTGAGTATGTAAAGAACGGAGTACAGAATTATAGATCAAAACCGAAAGCAAATCAAATGTCAAAGTGGGGTACAAACTGGTATGTCAAAATCTGTATCAAAATCATATACATATGTTTTATGCAAATAAAATCATGCAAACGCTTAAGAACGTGGTCGCCACTCCGACGCTGGCGCCACACACAGCATAACACCAGAAGGTTTCAAATCTCCGTACATCTCCGAACATAATCACGATCATCGGTGAGCGTATCGCGTCCCGAGCCATATCACAGCACAACTCCAAACGGAACCGGGCCCTATGGCGAAGCCTCGGGAACCGTAACACAGCATACGGCCGAATTTATCATACAGCGCACGAATCAAAACCGGCCCGGGAACCGGTGAACGAAGTCATAATAAGGCACGAGCGGAGTCGTGAGCAAACAAATGCAAATCGTATTTCAAAATAGTGTTTCAAAACAAAGTAAACTCATAAATCATATCCTATTACAAAATAGTCGAATAGTCCAAACATACCCCGTGGAAGGATGTTCCAAAGATCAGAAGTGGTACGTTCAACTCTATTCTCAAAGATGGCCCGAAGGGCAAATCGGGCATTTTGGGGTAGCGGACCCACCTCGAGTCGAAGTGAGGTGGCGAACATATTCTTTTTCGAGCAGTAATATGCCAAAGGTCATACATAATCATTCTAGGTTACCCGACCACATTTCGATAGGTTTCGGACGAATAATGGCATTCTAGCCAAAAGGGAGCCTTTAGGCTTCAATCGAATTGAATGAATAGTAACTTTCCTGTGGATCGGGTTTCGAGGAGCAGAAATGCTCCGGAAGGTCTCATATTCAACTAACACACTAAGATATGCCAAATAAAGAATTGGGAAGCTTTACATACCTCACAGACGTCGTAAGCTCCTCCAAAAGTCCCGTCCCGTTTCGTCAAAAATCTGCAAATGGTCAAAGTTACCAATTGAGATTCTTAGGCTCAAAAATGCCTTTAACTCCGTATTTGCCTACCGAAATTTCGGCAGCATTTCCCCTATAAATCTAACATCCCCGAGGCGTAGCTCGGCTCAAATTAACCAACCACAACAGCCCACACATCAACCAAACAATGTAAGCAACAATCAATGCACTCTAGCTTCAAAGTCCTACATGATTTCTTAAGTTGGCAACTTTCCATTCAAACTTTCAAAATTCCAATTCTATATCTACATATTTGTATTCATTCCCACATTCAAACTTATACAACCACATTCTCATTACAATTCAAACCATACACGAAATTGCACCAAAATCAATTAATTTCCATAGTTCTTCAAAATATCAAAATTTCACGACGAACATGCTAACTAACGTCGTTTCATTCCGAATTCATCCACATCATTAAAAAGTCATATCTAAAGTCTCTAGTACCCAAAATATACATTGATATACATAAAGATACCAAGGATATACACTTTCCGATAATATCCGAATTCGTTTTCCACCGCCAATTTAATTCAACAATCAATCATTTACGATATAAGGATCACAACAACACATTATACCAACTTAACCAGGATCAATTCACACCAATTTTTCTCTCTATGGCTCACGGCCAAACACACTACAAACACACACCCACGACTTTCTATTTACGTTAAAATTACGGGATCTCCATCTACTTCCAATGCTTAACACATTCACATCAATTCTATAACATAAAAGGGTAAGAATTCTCACCTTTTCTTGAAAACCCGACTTGTCGAAAACGTCGTCCTCGTGCCAAGCTAATTATACCACGACGGAGAGCGTCTTGAGTACTTCACAAATATGAGAAGAACAAGATTTTTGGATCACAAAGAAGCTTGGAATTTTTTTTCTTTCTTTTCCTTTTTGGTTCGGCCGAATGCCTCTTTCTAGAGGTGTTCTTGATTTTTTTTTTCTATTTAGTGATAATTTCTAAGTATGATCTTAGTATATATCCACTTATGGGGTCATGTGCATAGCACATGCCCCTTTAAAAATGGATTTGGGCCACACTATGGCCGGCCCCCATTTGATCTTGGGCCTTATTTTTGCATTGCATTTTTCTTGGCCCAATTCGAGAAAAGTCCCGTTTTGTAATTTCCGAAACTAATTTCCGAAATTCCAAATTTATCCTCGGCCTTCCCCGGGGTCTTAACATTAATAATTCCATAACCAACATAGTCATATTCACTAAAATCAAATTATGTCCTTATAACACACAAGTCGTAATTGTTTTCTCAGTTTCCCATTATACGAAATCACGGGACATAACATTCTTCCCCCCTTAAGAACATTCGTCCCCGAATGTTAAACTAATCTTATAAGGTCTTATGATCAAGGCAGGAGTGTCCCTTTTTAATGATGACATACATAATTCATTTTATCAATCAACACAACAAACTGAAAAAGAAATTGGATTACTTGCGGATGTCGGAAACAAGTGGGGATATTTCTTCTTCATCTCGTCCTCCGCCTCCCAAGTCATCTCCTCCCGATTATTGTTGCGCCACAGGACTTTGACGGAGGGCACCTCTTTAGTGCGTAGTCTCCGCACCTGTCGATCCAGAATAGATATAGGCTGCTCGTCATAAGATAACTGCTCCGTCACCTGAATGTCGTCAACTGGGAATATCCTGGCAGGATCACCAATGCATTTCCGCAACATAGACACATGAAACACCGGTTGTACGGCCTCCAAGTCGGATGGTAAGTCTAGCTCATAGGCGACCTCGCCTATCTTTCGCACGATCTGATACGGTCCAATGTACCGGGGGCTCAACTTACCCTTTTTACCGAATCTCATGACACCCTTCATGGGCGACACCTTCAGGAATACCCAGTCGCCAATCCGGAACTCTAACGGTCGACGTCGTCTATCTGCATAAGCTTTCTGTCGACTATGGGCAGCCAATAATCGTTCTCGAATAAGCTTTACCTTATCTACAGCTTCCTGGATCACATCTGGCCCAATCAACTTAGTCTCGCCCACGTCAAACCAGCCAATAGGAGACCTGCATCTCCTGCCATAAAGGGCCTCGTACGGAGCCATCTGAATGTTGGAGTGATAACTGTTATTATAGGCAAACTCAATAAGCGGCAAATGATCGTCCCAGCTGCCCCTGAAATCAATAACGCAGGCCCGCAACATATCTTCGAGCGTCTGAATAGTGCGCTCGGCCTGCCCGTCGGACTGAGGGTGGAAAGCTGTACTGAGACTCACCTGAGTCCCTAATCCCTCCTGAAATGACCTCCAGAAATTTGCTGTAAACTGGGTACCTCGGTCAGTAATAATAGACATCGGGACTCCGTGAAGTCTGACTATCTCTCTGATATACAATCTGGCATAGTCCTCAGCCGAATAAGTAGTCTGAACCGGAAGGAAATGGGCTGATTTCGTCAGCCTGTCAACAACAACCCAGATAGAGTCGTACCTGCGTGGAGTGCGCGGTAATCCAACAACAAAATCCATATTAATCATCTCCCATTCCCAGGCTGGAATTTCCATCTCCTGTAATAATCCACCGGGCTTCTGATGCTCGATCTTAACTTGCTGGCAGTTCGG
The DNA here is from genome assembly GCF_019175385.1 of Lycium barbarum. Lineage (NCBI taxonomy): Eukaryota > Viridiplantae > Streptophyta > Magnoliopsida > Solanales > Solanaceae > Lycium > Lycium barbarum. Next base: position 62,439,609 of record NC_083343.1, on the reverse strand, counting down.
GCACTGACTAACAAACTCAGCAATATCTTTCTTCATGCCGTCCCACCAATACAAACACCTGAGGTCCCGATACATTTTAGTGGAACCAGGATGAACAGAATACCGTGCATTATGGGCCTCGCCCATAATCTGCCGCCGTAAGCCCGCAACGTCCGGTACACAGAATCTGCCGTCATATAATAATACTCTGTCAGGCGAGATCTCAAACTGAGTCTTTGATTTACTAAGGGCCACATCTCTGTACTGAATCAAAAGAGGATCCTCAAACTGGCGCTGCTTTACCTCCTAAATAATAGATGACTCAGCAACTGGACGAACAGAAATCCCAGAATCTCCAGAATCCACCAAACGAACTCCGAGGCTGGCCAGCTGATGAATATCACGAACCAAATCTCTCTTATCAGATGGAACATCAGCCAGACTGCCCACGGACTTGCGGCTAAGCGCATCAGCTACCACATTGGCTTTCCCCGGATGGTACAGAATATCAACGTCGTAATCCTTTAGTAACTCAAGCCATCTCCGCTGCCGCAAATTTAGTTCCTTCTGTCTGAAAATATACTGGAGACTCTTATGGTCCGTATAGATATCAACATGGACCCCATATAAATAATGCCGCCAAATCTTCAGAGCATGAATCACCGCGGCCAACTCGAGATCATGAGTGGGATAGTTTTTCTCGTGCGGTCTGAGCTGCCGGGAAGCATAGGCTATGACTCGACCGTGCTGCATCAATACACATCCTATCCCAATACCAGAGGCGTCACAATAGACAACATACCCGTCAGATCCCTCTGGAAGAGCCAGAACTGGCGCTGTAATCAATCTCTCCTTCAGCATCTGAAAGCTGCGCTCGCAGGCATCTGACCACTGGAATTTTGCTGCTTTCTGGGTAAGCCTCGTCAGTGGTGCTGCAATGGAAGAGAAGTCCTCCACGAACCTGCGGTAATACCCAGCCAATCCAAGAAAACTACGCACCTCTGTCGGTGTAGTAGGCCTGGGCCAATTCTGCACAGCCTCAATCTTCTGCGTGTCAACCCGAATACCATCTGCGCCGACAATATGGCCCAAGAATGCCACAGAAGTCAACCAGAACTCACACTTAGAGAATTTAGCATATAACTTCTGCTGACGGAGGATGCCAAGTACCGTCCTCAAATGATCTGAATGCTCCTCGACTGATCGCGAGTAAATCAGGATATCATCAATAAACACAATAACAAACATATCCAGGAAAGGCCGAAATACCCGGTTCATCAGATCCATAAATACTGCTGGAGCATTAGTCAGCCCGAAAGACATAACTCTGAACTCATAATGCCCGTACCGAGTCCTGAAAGCAGTCTTCGGGATATCTGACTCCCGTACTCGCACCTGATGATAACCAGAACGCAGATCTATCTTTGAAAAGTGTCTAGCACCCTGCAGCTGGTCAAACAAGTCATCAATCCGGGGGAGGGGATATTTATTCTTAACAGTCACCTTATTCAGTTGCCGGTAGTCGATACACATCCGCAATGACCCGTCTTTCTTTCTGACAAACAGCACCGGCGCTCCCCAGGGTGAGGTGCTGGGTCTAATAAAGCCCTTATCCAGCAAATCTTTCAGCTGCTCCTTCAACTCCTTCAGCTCAGCTGGTGCCATTCTGTACGGAGGAATAGATATAGGCTGCGTATCCGGCATCAACTCAATAGAAAAATCAATCTCCCGCTCAGGCGGAAGGCCAGGAAGCTCGTCAGGAAAAACATCTGGAAACTCGCTGACGACCGGAACAGACTGAAGGGTAGGTACCTCCGCGGCAGTATCGTGCACACGAACCAAATGATAGATATACCCCTTCTGGATCATCTTCTTAGCCTTGAGGTATGAAATAAACTTACCCCTCGGCGATGCTGTAGATCCGAACCACTCTATGACTGGTTCCCCTGGAAACTGAAAACGGACTACCTTTTTCTGGCAGTCGACATTAGCATAACAGGAAGACAACCAGTCCATGCCCATAATGACGTCAAACTCCAGCATGTCTAACTCTATCTAGTCAGCTTTAGTGCTACGATCATAAATGGTCACAGAACAATCCTTATAAATCTGTCTCGCTACAATAAAATCCCCAACTGGCGTAGCTACCTCAAACGGTTCTATAGGCTCAGACACTATCCCAATCTTACTAGCAACGAGCGGGGAAATATACGATAAAGTAGAACCAGGGTCAATCAATGCATATACAGATCTGGAGAAAACCAGCAATGTACCTGTGACGACGTTTGGCGAAGCCTCCTGATCCTGGCGGCTGGCCAAAGCATATATGCGGTTCGAGGGACCGCTAGAACCTGAAGTGCCACCGCGGCCTCGACCGCGTCCTGCCGTTGCTGAAATACCTCGCCCTCCAGGGCGTGCAACTGATGGAGCAGAAGAAGAACCGGCGGCTGACCCTGTCTGCTGAGCAGCACTACCAGAACCGCTAGCCAATGGACAATCTCTCATAAAGTGGCCCTGACCGCCACAAGAAAAACAAGCTCCCGTCGCTCGGTAACACTCCCCGGGATGTGACTTCCCGCAATGAGGACAACGGGGCCTGGGTGGTCTGGCCTGGCTGGGACCCCTGGGTACCTGTGAACCTGCCACTCTGGAGCTCTGACCGGCCCCAGACGGTCCTGTACTATCGAATCTCCGGCTACCTGACTGAGTACCCCGGCCGGAGGGAGGAAAATATCTGTCAGACTGCTGCTGCTTCTGAGGCTGTCCGCCTCGAGAATCCCCTGAATAACCCACGGATCTAGCCCTCTTGGGCGGCCTCCTGTCTCGATCTCTGCCAGCAGGATCAGATCTGCGACGGTCCTCCATACCCATCGCATAGGCCTGAAGCCGGGAAATGTCCATGTCTGCCTGCAATGACACTGCCATACAACTATCAACCAAATACCGGTCCAATCCCATAACATATCTGTGCATCCGATCGGACATATCTGCTACCACGGCCGGTGCATATCGGGCCAGAGAATCAAACTCAAGGTTATACTCGCGAACACTCCGGCCCCTCTGCTGCAGACGTAAAAATCGATCAGCCCGTGCCCGCCGTAACTCTGGGGGCAAAAAGTGGCGGGTGAATGCTGTCACAAACTGATCCCAAGTGGCTGGAGGGGCACCCTCTCCTCTAGACAGCTCCCAAGTCTCGTACCAGTGGGTAGCCACATCTCGAAGCCGGTGCGAAGCCAGCTCAACTGACTCAGTCTCTGAAGCCCTGACCAAGTCCAGTGAGCGTCGCATCCCCCGAATAAAGTCGTGGGGGTCCTCGTCGGGCTTAGACCCGAAGAACTCTGGAGGGCCACATAGCAAAAACTCCCGAACTCTCAGGCTGTCCCGCCTGTCATCATCATCGTCGTCCCTCCGCCCGCGCCTGCGAGCCTGTCCTGCTACCAGTGTAGTCAACAGCTGTACAGCCTCCCTCAGGGTCCTATCCTCCGCCCCTGGCTGAGGAGCTGGAGTCTCAGGTGCGGGTACACGGACCTCTGGAGCTGCTGAAGGTCCTGCTCCAGGCTGTACTAGTGGGGGTGTAGCAGACCCCTCAGAATGAGGCACATCCTCAGGCAAATCATAGACACGAGCCCGGGTAGCTCGCTGTGCCTGGCTAGTCTCTCCAATCCTCGCCTTGCCCTTCTGGGCCGCCGTTGCCTTCTTCGGAGGCATCACTGCAAACACAAAGGCGAGTCAGGTCAAAATCATCCTAATAGCACAGCTCTATCGCACGATCTAAGATTCCAAAGAAAGTGACATACTAAATGCCCTGTAGCTTCCCGTTTATAGATGTGGTGCACAACACATCGATAAACAAGACTCTACGAGACACGGCCTGTAGACATTCCAAGGACAAACTGCTCTGATACCACTTTTGTCACGACCCAGCCCCGTGGGCCGCGACAGGCACCCTACCTGGGTACCCAGACCCAAATCGCATATTTATTTCCGAATCCAAACTTATTTCAGAATTTTCAAGAAGTTATATCAAACATAATTTATATCGAGATTATGTCTTATGCGGTCATATCAAATCAAACTCAAACAAAGCGGCGGGATAGACATCGCCGGTCAAAATACAAATATATACAAAGGGCCATTTGGGGCCATCATATCAAACAGACCGCTTTAAGACCCGAAAGCAAAATCAGACAATAAACACATAGGACCCTCGCCCCACATATATGACTACAGGCCTCTACGAACTCAAAACAAAGACATGTGGCGAGACAGGGCCCCGCCGTACCCAAATAGTCAGATATACCAAATATATACAAAGCAAAAGAGTCTGTACCAAAAGTGGACTCCGGATCGGATAAGAGTACTCCGGAATAGCAAGAAGTGAAGCCTACTGCGGAGGATCACCGATATCTGCACCTGCGGGCATAAAACGCAGCCCCCGAAGAAAGGGGGTCAGTACGAAATATGTACTGAGTATGTAAAGCACGGAGTACAGAATTATAGATCCAAACCGAAAGCAAATCAAATGTCAAAGTGGGGTACAAACTGGTATGTCAAAATCTGTATCAAAATCATATACATATGTTTTATGCAAATAAAATCATGCAAACGCTTAAGAACGTGGTCGCCACTCCGACGCTGGCGCCACACACAGCATAACACCAGAAGGTTTCAAATCTCCGTACATCTCCGAACATAATCACGATCATCGGTGAGCGTATCGCGTCCCGAGCCATATCAAAGCATCACTCCAAACGGAACCGGGCCCTATGGCGAAGCCTCGGGAACCGTAACACAGCATACGGCCGAATTTATCATACAGCGCACGAATCAAAACCGGCCCGGGAACCGGTGAACGAAGTCATAATAAGGCACGAGCGGAGTCGTGAGCAAACAAATGCAAATCGTATTTCAAAATAGTGTTTCAAAACAAAGTAAACTCATAAATCATATCCTATTACAAAATAGTCGAATACTTAGTCGACATAAGGTTTCATTTTGCAAAACGATTCCAAAATGGTCCATATAGTTCAAAACCTGGATTAGTGCATCGAATAGTCCAAACATACCCCGTGGAAGGAGGTTCCAAAGATCAGAAGTGGTACGTTCAACTCTATTCTCAAAGATGGCCCGAAGGGCAAATCGGGCATTTTGGGGTAGCGGACCCACCTCGAGTCGAAGTGAGGTGGCGAACATATTCTTTTTCGAGCAGTAATATGCCAAAGGTCATACATAATCATTTCTAGGTTACCCGACCACATTTCGATAGGTTTCGGACGAATAATGGCATTCTAGCCAAAAGGGATCCTTTAGGCTTCAATCGAATTGAATGAATAGTAACTTTCCTGTGGATCGGGTTTCGAGGAGCAGAAATGCTCCGGAAGGTCTCATATTCAACTAACACACTAAGATATGCCAAATAAAGAATTGGGAAGCTTTACATACCTCACAGACGTCGTAAGCTCCTCCAAAAGTCCCGTCCCGTTTCGTCAAAAATCTGCAAATGGTCAAAGTTACCAATTGAGATTCTTAGGCTCAAAAATGCCTTTAACTCCGTATTTGCCTACCGAAATTTCGGCAGCATTTCCCCTATAAATCTAACATCCCCGAGGCGTAGCTCGGCTCAAATTAACCAACCACAACAACCCACACATCAACCAAACAATGTAAGCAACAATCAATGCACTCTAGCTTCAAAGTCCTACATGATTTCTTAAGTTGGCAACTTTCCATTCAAACTTTCAAAATTCCAATTCTATATCTACCTATTTGTATTCATTCCCACATTCCAACTTATACAACCACATTCTCATTACAATTCAAACCATACACGAAATTGCACCAAAATCAATTAATTTCCATAGTTCTTCAAAATATCAAAATTTCACGACGAACATGCTAACTAACGTCGTTTCATTCCGAATTCATCCACATCATTAAAAAGTCATATCTAAAGTCTCTAGTACCCAAAATATACATTCATATACATAAAGATACCAAGGATATACACTTTCCGATAATATCCGAATTCGTTTTCCACCGCCAATTTAATTCAACAATCAATCATTTACGATATAAGGATCACAACAACACATTATACCAACTTAACCAGGATCAATTCACACCAATTTTTCTCTCTATGGCTCACGGCCAAACACACTACAAACACACACCCACGACTTTCTATTTACGTTAAAATTACGGGATCTCCATCTACTTCCAATGCTTAACACATTCACATCAATTCTATAACATAAAAGGGTAAGAATTCTCACCTTTTCTTGAAAACCCGACTTGTCGAAAACGTCGTCCTCGTGCCAAGCTAATTATACCACGACGGAGAGCGTCTTGAGTACTTCACAAATATGAGAAGAACAAGATTTTTGGATCACAAAGAAGCTTGGAATTTTTTTTCTTTCTTTTCCTTTTTGGTTCGGCCGAATGCCTCTTTCTAGAGGTGTTCTTGATTTTTTTTTTTCTATTTAGTGATAATTTCTAAGTATGATCTTAGTATATATCCACTTATGGGGTCATGTGCATAGCACATGCCCCTTTAAAAATGGATTTGGGCCACACTATGGCCGGCCCCCATTTGATCTTGGGCCTTATTTTTGCATTGCATTTTTCTTGGCCCAATTCGAGAAAAGTCCCGTTTTGTAATTCCCGAAACTAATTTCCGAAATTCCAAATTTATCCTCGGCCTTCCCCGGGGTCTTAACATTAATAATTCCATAACCAACATAGTCATATTCACTAAAATCAAATTATGTCCTTATAACACACAAGTCGTAATTGTTTTCTCAGTTTCCCATTATACGAAATCACGGGACATAACAACGTCACTCAACTAAAAGAGTTTTATCAAGTATCAATTTCACTACATCAATGACTCCAAAAGTAACATCGGATATCGGCCATCTCACGTCACTCAAGTAAAAGAGTTTTATCAAGTATCAACAGTATCACAACAGTGTATCATGGAAATGAGAGTGCGTACAATGCATGAATCAACATCAATAATCATGCTCAATATCACAAGTACTAACAGTGGGTATGCCAACAATATATCTAAATCACAAGTACCAACAGTGGGTACGCCAACAATATAACTGAATCACAAGTACCAACAGTGGGTATGCCAACAATATATTCAAGTACAAATGCCAACAATGGGTATGCCAACTATACCATAATCAAGATGATAAAATAGACTCCAATATCTATCAACTCATGGCATCAAGTCGACACAATAGAACAATCAAATCAATCACAACGAGGTGGCTAGCCCCAACACACAACAAGGCCCAACCTAAGGCAATATCCAACCCGACTTTATACCCGAAGGTTCACATGCTATCTCCAACAATATAATCTAAATATGTGCTTGGCTATATGAAGTCTCACCAAAGGTAAGCCATAACCTACCTGGATGAACGAACCGCAACACCAACAACTCACTTCTTTGCCTTGCCTTTCTGCCGAACCTCAGAACCAAAGTAGTCTAAGCATATTAGAATTCTTGATTAGAAATCATGAAGAATGATGCTATTATTGCTACTTATCAATTTAGGGCAATTGTATGTCTAGAAAGTGGTGAAACGGGCCCACAAGGGTAAAACGAGAAATTCGGAAGGAAAATTCCAAATTAAGTGCTAGGTGATCATAACCCAACCACTAATTGCTGATTTAGCTGAATGATTAGCCTAATTTTTGATTTCAAGTAAAACCCCCAAATTGGGTATAAACCCTAATTATTCGATTCCGAAATTCAACACTCGGAATGGAAGATATATGATTAACAAGCTTAGATTCATCAAAATATAACATAAATCCCATCAATTTATCCTTATTAAGCCTAAGAAAAATGTTCATCAAACTCTCTTTCAACTTCCATCACTAAGGGATTATTAAAGGGAAGGGGGAATCTATGATGATTATGATTAAATGACGTGTAAAGGAACAAGCAAGAGTTACCTCCAAGAATATCTCCAAGAACTGTTCCCCAAAGCTCTAATTTCGAAATGGGAAATAATGAGGGTCTAAGGGCGTTTAACACTTCATTAATTTTACAAACTGTCTGTCACCCTTTTAGCGGCACTGGGACCGCCCCAGCAGTGCCACTTCAGCGGTCATTTGACCTCTTCATCGGTAAAGGGAAAAGCAATTGGATTGCTCCAGCGGCTGGTGTGCCGCTCCAGCGTTACCGTTGCCGCGGTGCTGCGCCGCCAAAGCGGGCACCGGGCATCAGAAAAATCCCTAAGTTTCACCAATTGATCCGATTTTTTGACTAGTTTTTTAGGCCATCTGCTCACATACCATAAACATAGACACACATAAAAACATGCTACAAATGCACTCGTGGCCTCAGAATTCCCAGGGGAGGTCTCGTTGACCGAGTCAACCTCCGATGCCTTAATTTGAATTCCCAACCCAAGTCCCAAAATTTATCTAAGTACATTGGGAATCGAACCAAATACACACACAGGTTCTAAATAATGATCTGGACCTCTCGAAATCAACAGAATTTCAAAAAAGGTCTATCTACCGAAAAGTCAACTTTGGGTAAACCATTTTTCACTTTAAGCCTATATTTTACAAAAGTTGGCCGAATCCAATCTAAACACCTCGAGTAGCGAGCAAACAGTCCCTTCGGGTAAAAAATGAGCTAATCAATGCTCGAGACAGGGTGAAAATGCCAAAAAGGCTATAATGACAAAACGGGTCGTTACATCAGATGCCAATTAGACCGTCGCTCGTCCTCGAGCGAAGAAAAGAACAGAAACGGGAAATACCTGAATCAATAAACAACTGAGGATATCGGCTATACATGTCGGACTTAGCCTCCCAAGTAGCCTCCTCAATGGACCGGTGCTTCCATTGCACCTTCAAAGAAGCAATCTCTTTCGACCTCAACTTTCGAACCTGCCTATCCAAGATCACGATAGGCTCCCCCTCATAAGTCAAATTCTCATCAAGCAATATAGAATCCTAACAAACAATGTAGGTACGGTCGGCATAGTACTTCTTCAGCATCGAAACATGAAAAATAGGATGAACCCCTACCAAGCCTAGCGACAATGCCAACTCATAAGCTACATCACCTATATGGTCAATAATCTCAAGCTGGCCAATATAGCTAGGGCTCAACTTGCCCCTCTTACCAAACCTGATAACACCCTTCATGGGTGAAATTGTCACGACCTAATTGGAGGGGCATGATGGGCACCTGGAGTTGGCCTACCGAGTACCTCTGAACATACACTCCATAATCATTTCTAGGTTGGCCATAAGCTAGCTCATATGTATCATACTCTGTAAGGATGGATATCACAATATAATGGCACATTACTATGTAATTACCAGCAACCATGCCCATAAACATAAGTCGTCAAGGCTGTCTTAATACTATACACCAATATGTACTGACGAGGCTACAAGATATCTAGATACATGCATCAGTCTATGAGCCTCTATATATATAGAATATAAGAATCCATAAGGATGGGGCAGGACTACATCGTGCCCAAGTATGTACATAAAAGGGAAGTACCAATAAGCTGCAGCTCCGTGACAACTGGAGCCCTTCTGGAATTTCGCTGATAAAGCTCCTAGGGGGCAGGTTTGTCTATCCGTCCACCTGCGGGCATGAACGCAGCGTCCACAAGAAATGACGTCAGTACGAATAATGTATTGAGTATGTAAGGAATGAATAACATCATAATAAGAGATGTGAAACACAATCATGAAATAAAGAGATAACCTATACATCTGGTTGCCTCTTAAGGCTGATGTCATGCGTGCTAACTTTAACTTTTTAAAATAACATTATATATAAATACAAGTAAACTGCCCGACCATATAGGTACGGTGTTATGCTGCTTAGCCATATAGGCACGGTGTTATCATCATTAGCCCGCGTCCGGGACGTAAGCTGCCCACTGCAGTCGTGTGTCTGCTAATAGGCGGCGCAGTGTTATACTGACCGACCATGTAGGCACGATGTTATTAAAATACGTACATAATTATAAAGCATGCATGAGAGCCCAAGTAAAAGCTTCATCTCTATCGGAGTGACGTAAGGTTGGAAACCTCTGATTTATATTATGGAATAATCATCATCACTATATCTCACCGCGAAGGAACAATTCATAAGGTGAGATCAACAACAATGAGCAATTCAAGAAAATCATGAAATAAACTCGATAATCTGATAATAGCATTAAAATCATAAGCTTTGGAATTTCTAAAATTAAAATCATCATCATCATGCTCATCATAGAAAACATCTCATCTTCTGTATCCTTATAAAGCAGACTCAACCTTAACGTCATAAGAAAATCTTGGAATCATGGATCTCTTACATATGAGGATAAGGACAATATGGAACACATCTCATCTTTAGTATCATAACAAGCTTTTAAGAATGATGAACTTCTAACTTTTGGAAGTAAGAAGAGTGTGGAAACATGTATTGAATCACAACATAAGAATCATGCCTTTTGAAAGAAAGGGACTAGCCTTAACATACCTTATTGATCTTTTACTAGTTAACGCTTATTCTTCCGAGCTCATAAATCAACATTCAAAAGAATTTATACTACCGCTAGACTTATCGTCATATGCCTATCTCGAGTATTTAAATCAAACTCCTTTAGAATCTACCAAAATTCGAGCAGCATCTCCCCTATTTATATCCCTAGCCCAAGATCACAATTTCAGCAACCAACACAACCACACCAACAACAACACCAATAACATCATCCTCAATACAACAATATTCCATAAACATCCCACACGAGGTTTATCTAATTTTTTAACCATCAAATTTGCTATACGACTATGAAATAACTTTTTCTCCATAATTGAACCTAAATCAATACCAAAAAAAAAAGATTCATACCTTACTCCTGCTAAAACTGTGATATCTTCAATATTCACCTTGAATTCCAACCTAGGTTCACCGCAATACGATATTATAATCGCAAGTATACGCCGTCAGAACTTGAATCTAGAGATTAAACTTGATTCGCGATAAAATTTGAAGTTTGGAACTTGGGAGAAGTGTCCAAAGAGTTTGAGGGGTTTTGGAAATGTTTTGGATCAGAAATGAGAGTGTGAGCCCCCTTATATGATGTTCCCGATTCTGTCCAAACCGAATTAAAAAATGCTCAGCGCGTTCGCGCCACCTTGGGCGCATTCACGCTGAGTCATCTTCTACACATTCGCGCCACCCCCAGGCGCGTTCGCACAAAGTTAATCCCTGCTCTGCCAGCCTATCTTAGAATGATCATAATACTTGATACCGATGTCCGATTGGTGCACGGTTTGTTGCGTTAGAAACTAGACTTTTTGAACTTCTTTTTGGGGTTTTAACTCCTCATATACTAAAAGATGTCCTTTCTCCAATTTGGGCAAAAATTGCCCCTCATAACCATAAGTTAAGCACACATGATCTCGTACATCTTTGGACGTAACTCCAATGTCCACAATATAACAACTAACGCCTAGTGAGTCCCAATGTATAAACTTACGAGGTGTAACAATCCTCCCCCCTTAGGAAAATTCGTCCTCGAATGTTAAGCTCTTAGGAATGTCTACGCAAATTTTTCCAGAGTTTCCCATATATTTGTATTACTACCATCTTGTCACAACAACCCAAAATATATAATGCCTCACAGGGATACAACATCACTACCCATAATGGGCACACACGACCCAAAAGTTATTTCAAGAACCATTACATACCTGAAGGTGCTGGTGTCTCAGTCTGGAACTCATCTGGAGGTGGAAATAAGTACGGATATCTAAGCTTCATATCTTCCTCTGCTTCCAAAGTCATTTCATCTCTATTATTATTTCTCCACAGAACTTTAACCAAAGCTATATCCTTGGTCCTAAGTCTCCGAACATGCCTATCTAAAATGGCAGTGGGTACCTCTTCATAGGACAGTTTCTCTGTAACTTGGACATCATCTACAGGCACAATTCTGGAGAGGTATCCCACACACTTCTGAAGCATTGATAAATGAAATACTGGGTACACTGCCTCCAAGTCCGAAGATAGATCTAACTCGTAAGCCACTTGGCCTACCTTGCGCACAATCTTGTAAGGATCGATATATCGAGGACTAAACTTGCCCTTCTTGCCAAATCACATTACACCTTTCATCGGTGAAACTTTTGGAAATACCCAATCGTTAACTTTAAATTCTATGTTCCGCCGACGATTATCTGCATAGGATTTCTGACGACCTTGCAATGTTAGCAATCAATCTTGGATAAGCTTGATCTTCTCCACTCCATGCTAGATTAAGTTTGGGCCTACCAAACTTGTCTCCCTACTTTGAACCATCCAATAGGTGATCTACATTTTCTCCCATAGAGAGCTTCATATGGGGCCATCTGAATACTGGAGTGGTAGCTATTATTGTGCGCAAATGTTATGTCCTGTATTTCGTACATTCGAATAGTTTAAGGAAGTCGTGGTATGTTAAGGGCAAGACTATTTTCCAAAATTATTTTAATGCACAAGTTGTTTATTAGTATGGAAATATCGAGAAAGGCTAAGGGTAAAAAGGGAAATTCATAAACTGGTTCATGGTAATATTATGAAAGGCTAGGGCAAAATGGGAATTTCACAAAAACTCAAGAAAGTTCTTGAATGGTCATGTGGCCGTCCAAGTTGAGGTGGGCCTTGGCCCACATGGATGAATTATGTGTATATATATATATGACTTATTAGTCATATTTATCATTACCATTACACTTAGAAAATTCAAGAAGTTTGGAGCAGAAGAAAAAGAAAGAAAAAGAAAGAGAAGGAGCCATGTTCGGCCATGGCTATGAAAAATTGGTTCCATGGAGTTGATCAAGAAAAATTATTTTCTTCTAGTATTACAACTAATTGGAAGGTCCTCTTTAAGATGGAGTAATTGTTGGAGTAAGCAAAGTATTCGTTGTGCGAGTTGTGGACTCTAGCCGAGGAAGAAGATGTGTGGAGAAAGATATGTGTTCAATCTTATTTTACATGTGTTATGGATGATTTGTGAATGTTGTAGTATGTAGAAATGGATGAAATTCATAAAAATATGTATGTGTGTGGTATGGCCGAATAAGATTGATGATGGTAGAATGTGATGAATTGATTTTTATTTAGTATTTTGATTGTTGTAGTTGTGGATTCCATGATGAAAATGAAGGTTGGATGAATTGAAATGAAGTTGTAATCGTTGAGAAATTATTGGAGGAATTAATGTGATTCTAATATGGTTTCTTGTAATTATGAGAATAATGTTGCTAGTGTGTGAATTATGGGTATAGTTCATGAATTGAAGGAAGGAAATGTGTTGTTATTGTTATCGGGTGGAATGGCATATTGGTTAGATTATTTTAAATATTGTGTGAATTGTTTGAAGTGTTCTTGAATCATGTTAGAATGATTTCGGATTAACACTTGAATGTGAGATCATTGGTGTTAGCTTGACTATATGTGATTGAATTGAATATAAATGAAATGCCGTTGAATTGTGTGACAAGGGTTGTCAATGTTAGAATATATTTTGGATTGATTGTTGAAGTTGTTAGTATGAGTGTTGGTATTGTTGTTGATAATTTGGCCGAGTTGAATTCTCGGATTGCTAATTGATAATTTGGCCGAGTTGGATTCTCGGGGATGGATGTATTTACAGGGGAAATGCTGCCGAAATTTCGGTAGATTATAAGTGAATTTATTTGAGGAACTAAGGAAAGTGTATGACGACGAATCTAATGATTGTGTGAATTCTTTTGAATGTAGACTAGCAAGCTTGGATAAATAAGCGTAGCTAATAGGACGTGGAACAGGTATGTAAGGCTTACCCTTTCTTTCCTTTGGCATGATCCTTATGAAACGAGCAGATGACGTATATGTATGATTTCAAAGAAATTCCTATTCTTAGAGCCACTAGGATGGATAATATTCTTGACTTTCGTAAGCTATTTCATATGGTTTTGATGCGTATCTATGATGTCCAAAGATCTATTTGATATGTTTCCCAATGGCATTCGAGAGATAATTGATATGACTAATGTCTTGATTTTCAAATGATAGCACGTTTGATTATTCCATTGAGTCTTTGATATATTTTGATACGTACTTATGGTTCCAAAGGCTCTATTTGATTTGATCCATCACGATATTCGAAAGGTACCTAACATGATTGTTGCTTTGATTTTCCAAAAATGGCTTCTGAAACGTTCGTAGAAGGTTCTGTACTAAAACGTCCATAACTTTTTCATACTAACTCGAATTGACTTGAAACGTATTTATGACTCTCAAGTGTCGATTTATGTACGTACCCATCGAGTCTTAAAGTTGTTTTGTGTGCATATGGTTTTTCACGACTCTGCTCGTGCATGCCTCAATGTATCCTTCACTGAGTCCCGGGCCAGGACATGTTCTCGTGCGTACTCCACTGCATTGTTCACCGAGTCCCTCTCACTTGCGTGCCGGGACACGTTATATGTATATGTATATGATGATATGATGATACGGGGATGGCGGCTAGGATGGCATATGATGACTCTATTCACCGAGACCCGCAATAGAGGGCCGGGACACATTATATGCATATAAGATATATGATGTTGACATGCATGATTTTATCCACCGAGTCCCTCACTGGAGGGCCGGGACACGTTATATGTATACATGATATATGATGTGGATATGCATGATTTTTATTTAAAAAGGGCAAGTGCTCCGATGTTTTTAAAAAGTCATACTTGATTCTGGTAAATCTCTGTTTCAGTTATGATCCTCTTTTCTGTATTCCATGCTTTACATGCTCAGTACATATTCCGTACTGACCCCCTTTCTTCGGGGGCTGCGTTTCATGCCGCGCAGGTACACCCAAATGAATAGAATCCATTATAGAGGATGTTCCAGCAGAGTTGGCAAGCTCCATTTTTCCTTGGAGTGTTGCCGGGTTAGAGTATTATGCTATGATGTCTTGTTCGGAGTTAGAGACTTTGCAGACAGAGTCGTGGGTATAGAATGTCAGTCTTTTAAGCGGCTCCACCAGCCGATGTGTCATTATGTATTATGTTACAGATTCTTTATGATTACAGGTTCTACTTGATTTGAGTATGACGAAAAGAAAGTATCTGAAAGCTTTACTATGTATTTCATTCTTATTTGATTTAAAAAGGCCAAAGATATTATGTGTGTACTAAGGGTCAGAGGGTTCGCTCGGCCCTAAGTAAGGGTCGGGTGCCCATCACACCCTAGCGAGATTAGGGTGTGACAGCAAATTCAATGAGTGGAAAATGATCATCCCAGCTACCTCCAAAATCCAACACACAGGCCCTTAGCATATCTTCGAGGGTCTGGATAGTGCGCTCAGCCTGCCCATCAGTCTATGGATGAAATGTTGTACTAAGCTTCATTTGTGTTCCCAAACCTTCCTGAAAGGATCTCCAAAAATTTCCTGTAAATTGAGCTCCTCTATCAGTAAAAATGGATACCAGAACACCATGAAGTCTCACTATCTCTTTGATATATAATTTTGCATAATCCTTTGATGAGTACGTAGTTCTGACTTGCAAGAAATGAGATAATTTTGTGAGTCTATCCACAATCACCCATATGGAGTCATACTTACGTCGGGAATGAGGCAATCCTGTAATGAAGTCCATATTAATCGCCTCCCATTTCCTAGTTGGAATCTCTATTGCTAGCAGTAATCCTCCGGGCTTCTGATGCTCCGTCTTGACCTGTTGGCAATTAGGGCATTGGGCTACAAACTTTGTTATATCTTTCTTCATTCCATCCCACCAACATACATGCTTAAGATCATGGTACATCTTTGTTGCTCCTGGATGGATGGAATAACAGGAATAATGGGTTTCTTCCACAATCTGTCGTTGTAGTCCTGCAACATCAGGAACACATAACCTACCTTGATACTCTAGGACTCTATCTGCGGAAACCACTTTTCCTTCTGAGGATGCACATCTGTATAGTGAGCCACCATGAGGTCCTCATATTGGTGCTTCTTCACCTCCACTAGTAAAGATGACACCATTGGGTTCTGGATAGTAACTTCCGCACTGCTCGAGTCCAGTATGCGAACTCCTAGACTAGCTAATTGTCTAAGCTCACGGGTTAACTCCTTCTTCTCTGATTGAGCATCACTTAAACTACCCATATACTTGCAACGAAGAGCATCGGCTACTACATTTGCCTTTCCCGGATGATACAAGATACTCACATCATAATCTTTTAATAGCTCCAACCACCGACTTTGCCGCAAGTTCAATTCCTTCTGTTTGAAAATATATTGGAGACTCTTATGATCCGTATAAATGTCCACATGGACACCATATAAGTAATGTCTCCACATCTTTAATGCATGAATAACCGCAGCCAACTCTAGGTCATGAGTCAGCTAATTTTTCTCGTGTTTCCGCAGTTGCCTTGAAGCATAGGCAACAACTTTCCCTTGTTACATCAGCACACAGCCTAGCCCAACGCCTGAAGCATAACAATAAAAAGCATAGCCCTCCGACCCCTCTGGAAGTGTTAGGACTGGGGCTGAAGTCAACCTATCCTTCAACTCCTGAAAACTCCGCTTGCAGGCGTCTTTCCATTGGGATTTAGCCGATTTCTGAGTCAACTTCGTCAGTGGCGCTGAAATAGAAGAAAATCCTTCTACAAATCTCATATAGTAACTGGCTAACCCTAGGAAACTACGGACCTCTATAGGCGTTGTAGGCCTCGGCCAATTTTTCACAGCTTCAATTTTATGGGTATCTACTCGAATACCGTCAGCTGAAATAATATGCCCCAGAAAAGTTACAGAAATTATCCAAAATTCACATTTTGAGAACCTGGAATATAACTCCCGAGCTCGAAGAATTCCAAGGACAATACGTAAATGTTTTGTGTGCTCCACTGCCGATCGAATATATACCAAAATATCATCAATGAACACAATCATGAACAAATATAGGAAAGGCCTGAATACGTTATTCCTTAAATTCATGAATATCGCCAGAGCATTAGTCAATCCAAATGACATCACCCCAAACTCATAATGACCATATCTAGTTCTGAAAGTTCTCTTTGGGATGTCCTCTTCCTTCTCTCTCACTTGATGATATCCCGATCTTAGATATATTTTGGAAAACTATTTAGCACCATGCAGTTGGCCGAATAAATCATCGATTCTTGGAAGTGGGTATTTATTATGTATCATCACCTTGTTCAATTATCTGTATTCAATACACATCCGCAAGGAACCATCTTTCTTCCTTACGAACAACACCGGCGCTCCCCATGGAGACGAACTAGGCCTAATAAAGGCTTTTTCAAGCAAATCTTTCAGTTGTGCCTTTAACTCTTTTAATTCGGCAAGGGCCATTCGATAGGGAGGGATAGATATGGGATTAGTATCTGGAAATACATCAATGGTAAACTCAATTTCCCGTTCCAAAGAAAGACCTAGCAGCTCGTCTGGGAACTAATTCATTACCAGAACAGACTGGAGAGTTGGCGGTTTTGCTTCTATGTCTTGAACCCGGACTAAATGGTAAATATATCCTTTAGCAATCATCTTCCTCGCTTTGAGATAGGAAATAAACCTACCTCTCGGGGAGGCTGTATGACCTTTCCATTTTAAAACTGGTTCTCTCGGAGATTGAAATCAGACAATCTTTGTTTTACAATCGACTTTGGCGTAACAGGAGGCTAACCAATCCATACCCATAATAACGTCAAAGTCTACAAACCACAACCACACAACTCCTATTTGCTCGCTTAGTTATTCTGGTTCCCCTACCGGTGTAGACACCTAAAAAGGTTTGATTGTCTGAGGTTTCACCCCAATACAATTAGCAACATAAGGTGTAATATATGACAAAGTAGACCCCAGATCAATTAATGCATACACATCATGATAAGATACTGACAATATACCTGTGACAATGTCAGGGGAAGACTCAAGATCTTGCCGTCCCGCCAGAGGATATATACGACTCTGAGAGCCGCATGTACTGGGTGACCCTCCCCTACCTCTACCGCCACCTACTGGTGCCTGCAAACCTTGCCTTACAGGGCGCCCGGACAATGAAGAACCTGCTACTAATACTGTGGGCTGGGTCCTACCTCTGCCAGCCATCGATGGACAATCACGTATCATATGCTTGGTCTGACAGGAGGCATAGCAAGCATCCAAACCCAGGCGACACTGTCTCGAATACGACCTACCACAATGATTGCATCGTGGTAGGGGTGGCCTCATCTAACCTGACTCACCTTTATACTGGGAGCTCGAAATCCTGGAGCTCTGACCCGGACTGGAACAAATGGGGCGATCAAATCTCTTGCCCGCAAATTGAGGGGGTGCACTGGTCGCTAATTGGCCCGTATGACTGGAATATTGCTTCCTTTGACTCCCACTGAACTCGCTAGCAACACCAAGAGATCTGGCCCTCTTAGTGTACCTCATATCAAGATCACGCTCGCTCCTTTTCGGCTGCTGCTGCTCTTCAAAATTCTGAGCATGGGCCTTAATACGAGCAATATCCATCCCGTCCTGGAGCGAAGCTGTCAAGCACTCCTTAACCAAATACGAACCCAAACCACTCACGAATCGGTGTACACGGTCTCCTATGTCGACTACCATGGCTGGGGCATACTTAGCCAAATAATTAAAACGGAGACTGTATTCCCGAGCGCTCATATTACCCATCTGAGATTCAAGAACTTGTCGGGTAAAGCCCGTCGAACTTCCAGTGGAAAATAATGTCGGAGGAAGGCATCCACGAACTCCTACCATGCTGTCACGACCCAGCTAGGGGGCCGCGACGAGCACCCGGTGCTACCCCACCCGGACACCCCCTTATCGTACATAACATAACATCTAGGTGAACCATAAGTCAATTCGTGCTTTTCTTATCGTTTATCATATTGATCCCATTAGACGACCATCATCATTTAACATATCATAGGCATCTATGCCACATCATAAGTACAAGGCCGACGAGGCCAAAAAAAGATATACAAAACATGGGCCGACATGGCCGAACATCTCTACCCACATACACATGACTACGACCCTCTAAGAGCATGACATATCACATTAGCGGGACAGGACCCCCGCTATGCCCATAATTTTATACACAAAAGAATGAGTACCCAAAAGCTGCGGCTCCGAAAGAAATAGAGCCCTGCTATGCAATCTCTGGATAAGCAGCAATGGGTCCAGTCTGTTTCCCTGTGCACCTGCGGGCATGACGCAGCGTCCACAAACAAAAGGACGTCAGTACGAAGAATGTACTGAGTATGTAAAGCATGATGAACATCAATATAGAAGCATAATAGACAACTTAGGCAGAAACATAGGAGGGGAGACAACAATATCATCATCATGGCACTTACTTGCTTTCCATAAGGGCATTCCGTTTCTATTGCGTATCCGTATACATACATCCACATCCGTACTTAATTACTCCCATAATCATTTACATCTCATATACATAACATATTCACATATATACATACATATACATAGCTTGCCCGACCATGAAGGTTCGGTGTTTCATACATACTTGGCCAACCAAGACTCAAGGTCATACATACCTAGCCCTACCAAGGCATCAGGGTTATCCGTACCATCTGCAGGAGTGTGCGCACGTTACGTAATCCTATACATATTTATACATATTCATATACATATATTCTTACCCGGCATCACAAGCTCGGGGTCATATTATAGCCCTTCATAGGCACACGAACATATAATAGCTCATAAGCATCTCTAGCATCATTTCTATCCTCATCGTTATCGTTACATCTAGGTCATAGGCTTACTAGCTCAGAAGGTCAATCATTTGAAGGAATCGTAGACTTATAAAGGATTTAGACTTTGGGCCAAAGAACCATGCCTTATGAAAGAAGGGTTAGCTTTACATACATTTTCGTCGAACTGTTATACACTTGCACGTACTCCTTGGATGCTCACGTTTCTACCATTATTAAAGTCGTACCATAATTAGAATCGACAATTAGCACACATGGATAAAACTAGAGAAAATCGGACAGCATTTCCTTTATTTATACGACATTCCTCCATATCGTAATTCACCTTCCAAACGTCAACAATACATTCACAACATCATAATAATAGCCTTTAGTCATCTACATCATCCACATTCTTAATTCACTTCCATTTATCCCTATTTATGGTCACAACACCCAACTTCGTCAATTCATATACAATGTCTATTTCATGATCTTAACGTCATTTATAACACATTCATATCACAACACAACAACAATCATGATTCAATTCAAACTATGTCTCAAAAACGTCACTATTCATCATTCATAACCCATTTTGCTATTCTCTTCTAATGACCAAGCATTTTAACTCTCAAATACCTTAAACAACATATAATATCATGAATCTTACATTAGATGCTGTAGGAACAAGCTTTAGTTGATAATATTCCACTTTGAGCAAAACCCTAGTTTTTCTCCATTTGGATTTGTTCACTTTAGATGATCTTTGATGGGTTCTTACTCTTGATTCACTTATTTAATGTTGTTGATGGCTTATAATGCTTGCAAACTAGTATAATAAATGTAAAGAGATATTTTAGAGAGAGGGATGAAATGTTGAAATGATTTCATGAACTTGGTCCTTTATTTAATAACATTCCCCTGATCTGTCGGGTTCCATTATACGGTCCGTATAATGGTTATACGGTCCGTATAATAGACCGTGAAATGGGTCTGCCTGCACCTCCTTCACTGTGACCATTTGACGGTTCGTTATACGGTCCGTATAAATTTATACGGTCCGTATAACTGACCGTCAAAATTCCACCAGCAACCAGCCTCCACTGTGATGGTTTTACGGTCCATTATACGGTCCGTAAAACATTCTACGGTCCGTAAATGAGCCGTAAAACTCATCAGTTCACTGAACTTATTCTCATCACTGCGTTTGATCTCCGATCTTGGCAGAACCTTCTTAACACTTGTTCAACACTTCAATACCAATCTAAGGGACGTTATAACGCTTTCCCAAAATGCCCTTAAGTCATCATTACCCCGATACTCGTATTTCACTAGTTCATTCACTTTTGTACCAACGGAAGATTTTTCGAGGTGTAACATTCTTCCCCCCTTAAGAAGATTCGTCCTCGAATGTTAAGCACTCGGGGATTCTATAGAAATTTCGCCAGAGTTTCCCCTATAATATGGCACTACCAACCTGTCACAACAACCCATAATATCGATGCCTCACAGGGCCACAACACAATAGCATTTAAAATTTGGCCACACATGACCCAAAAGCATAAAAAGGAAATCATGCATACCTTATGATTTTGACGTCTCATCTTGGCCCTCGTCCAAAGGCTGAAATAAATGTGGGTATTTGGATCGCATATTTTCTTCCGCTTCCCATGTCATTTCCTCTCAATCGTTAGTTCTCCACAAAACCTTAACTGAGGCTACTTCTTTGTTTCTCAGCCTCCGTACTTTCCTATCTAACATGGCAATGGGTACCTCTTCATAGGTCAATTTCTCTGTCACTTGCACATCATTTACTGGAAGGATCCTAGTAGGATCTCCAATACATTTCCGAAGCATCGAGACGTGAAATACTGGATGGACTGACTCCAGCTCGGTAGGTAGATCTAACTCATAGGCCACTTTGCCTATTTTGCACACAATTTCATATGGCCCAATATACCGGGGACTAAGCTTCCCCTTTTTGCCGAACCTCATGACGCCCTTCATTGGCGACACTTTCAAGAATACCCAATCTTTCACCTCGAACTCTAAGTCTCTTCGACGGTTATCCGCATAGGACTTTTGACGACTTTGAGCCACTAACAACCGATCTTGTATGAGCTTGACTTTCTCTATGGCCTGTTGGACCAAGTCTGGCCCTATCAATTTAGCTTCTCCAGTTTCAAACCACCCAATTGTGGATCTACATTTTCGCCCATATAAAGCCTCATACGGTGCCATTTGAATGCTAGAATGATAACTATTATTGTAAGCAAATTCAATGAGTGGCCAATGATCATCCCAACTTCCTCCAAAATCTATCATACATGCCCGTAACATATCTTCGAGAGTCTGGATGGTGCGTTCAGCTTGCTCATCAGTGTGTGGATGAAATGCCGTGCTAAGGCTAACTCGGGTCCCTAAACCCTCTTGGAAAGACTCCCATAATTTAGCTGTAAACTGAGTCCCTCTATCGGAGATGATAGATACTGGAACACCATGGAGTCTCACTATCTCCTTAAGGTAAAGCTTGGCATAGTCTTCTGCCACATAGGTCGTCTTGACCGGTAGGAAATGGGCTGACTTGGTGAGTCTATCCACAATCGCCCATATAGAATCATGTTTACGTCGAGAACGGGGTAACCCTGTAATGAAGTCCATATTAATCACTTCCCACTTCCAAGTTGGGATTTCTATAGCTCGCAACAGTCCGCCCGGCTTTTGGTGCTCTATTTTCACTTGTTGACAGTTGGGGCATTGGGCTACGAATTCTGTTACATCTTTCTTCATCCCATTCCACCAACACATATACTTAAGATCATGATACATTTTCGTCGCTCCGGGGTGGATAGAATAACGGGAGCAATGAACTTCTCTCAATATTTGGTGGCGTAGACCTGCCACATCGGGAACACATAATCTGCCTCGACATCGAAGGACTCCATCTCCTGAAACATCAAATGATGACTCCTCTTTGTAAGGGAGTGTATCTCTGAACTGCACTAGCATAGCATCCTCATATTCCCGCGCTTTCACTTCCTATACTAGCGACGAAACTGCTGAATTCTGAATAGTGGTCCCCCGGCTACCTGAGTCCATCACTCGGACTCCTAGGCTAGCTAGTTGTTGGAGCTCACGAGTCATTTCTCTCTTCTCTTGTCGCAATTCACATAGACTTCCCATGGATCTGCGGCTAAGAGCATCAGCCACAACGTTGGCCTTTCCGGGGTGATACAAGATATCAACATCATAATCTTTTAGCAACTCCAACCATCGTCGTTGCCGCAGATTCAACTCTTTCTGCTTGAAAATATACTAGAGACTCTTATGATCTGTATAAATATCCACATGGACACCATATAAATAATATCTCCATATCTTTAATGCATGGACCACGCATCCAATTCTAAATCATGTGTTGGTTAATTCTGCTCATGTTTCTGTAACTGCCTTGAAGCATACGCAATCACCTTATCGTGCTGCATCAATACACAGCCTAGCCCAACACCTGAAACATCACAATAAACGACATACCCCTCCAATCCCTCTGGAAGTGTCAAGACTGGGGCAGAAGTCAATCGCCCCTTTAACTCTTGGAAACTACGCTCGCAAGCATCTGTCCATTGAAACTTTGTCGATTTCTGTGTCAACTTTGTGAGTGGTGCAGAAATAGAGGAAAAACCTTCAACGAGTCTCCTGTAATAACTTGCTAAGCCCAGAAATCTACGAACCGCTGTAGGAGTTGTGGGCCTTGGCCAAGTCTTCACGGCCTCAATCTTTTGGCTATCCACTCGAATACCATCGGCTGCAACGATATGGCCCAGAAATGATACCGAGTTCAACCAAAACTCACACTTGGAGAATTTTGCAAACAACTCTCGAGCTCGAAGAACTCCAAGGACAATTCGCAAATGATCCGCATGCTCGTCCTCGGATCTAGAATACACTAAGATATCTTCGATGAATACAATTACAAATAGATCCAGAAAAGGTCTGAATACATTGTTCATTAGGACCATAAACACTGCCGGGGCATTAGTTAACCCAAACGACATCACTCGAAACTCGAAGTGACTGTATCTTGTTCTGAAGGCCATCTTAGGGATATCTCTTTCCCTGACTCTCACTTGATGATACCCAGACCTCAAATCAATCTTTGAAAACCACTTGGCACCTTGTAATTGATCAAATAAGTCATCGATCCTCGGGAGAGGATACTTGTTCTTAATCGTCACTTTATTCAATTGCCGATAATCGATGCACATCCTCAAGGAGCCATCTTTCTTTCGGACAAACAGTACGGGCGCTCCCCGCGGGGACGAACTAGGCCTAATGAAGCCTTTTTCAAGCAAGTCTTTCAATTGCTCCTTCAACTCTTTCAACTCTGCGGGTGCCATTCTATAGGGAGGAATAGATATGGGTTTAGTGTCTGGCAACACATCAATCGCAAAATCGATCTCTTGCTCGAGAGGAAGGCCTGGAAGCTCTTCCGGGAACACATCCGGAAATTCGTTCACCACTGGAACTGACTGTAGAGTCAGCGACTCAGCTTCTACATCTTGAACTCGCACTAGGTGATAAATGTACCCTTTCGTGATCATCTTCCTTGCCTTTAGATAGGAAATAAACCTACCTTTTGGTGATGCCGTATTTCCTTTCCATTCTAAGACTGGTTCTCCCGGAAAGTGGAAGCGAACCATCTTCATTCTACAATCAACATTGGCACAACAAGAAGCCAACCAATCCATGCTCATAATGACATCAAAATCTACCATCTCTAGCTCATGCAAATCAATCATGGTACGACGATCACAAATCACAATCACACAATTCCTATATACTCGACTAGCTATTACTGAGTCACCCCCGGGTGTAGACACCTCAAAAGGTTTGATAGACTCCGGCTCAATTATAAATCGACCCGCAATATATGGAGTAACATATGATAATGTGTAGCCCGGATCAATCAAAGAATATACATCATGAGAGAATACCGATAATATACCTGTGACCACATCAGGAGAAGACTCAAGATCTTGGCGTCCAGCCAAAGCATAAATACGGTGCTGAGAACCGCTAGTACTGGGAGCTCTGCCCCTACCTCTACCATGGCCGACTGGCGCATGTGAACCTTGCCCCGTAAGGCGTACAGATGCCGAAGATCCGGCTACCGACCCTGATGGCTGGGTCCTACCTCTACCATGCACTGAGGGGCAATCACGCATAATATGGCCCGGTCGACCACATGAATAGAAAACATCTGAACCCAATCGGCACTGACTCCAATGCGACTTCCCACACTGGGAACATCGTGGCACAGGCGGCCTTGACTGGCTTGAATCACCTCTGAATTGGGACCCTAAATAACTCTGACTCGGTCCTGAATGAACAGATCTATCAAGGCCTTGGCCGGAAAACCGTGGAGGTGGACTTGTCATGGAATAGCCCGAATGGCTGGGAAACTGCTGCCTGTGTCCGCCTCTGGACTCTCCCCTCGAACCCGAAGGTCTAGCCCTCTTGTTATGCCCCCTATCTTGCTCCCGTTCATTTCTCCGCTGCTGTAAATGTTCCTCTAATTCCTGAGCATGTGCCTAAATGCGTGCAATATCCATGCCATCCTGAAGGGACGCAGTCAAGCATTTATCCATCAAGTGTGGCCCTAGGCCTTTCACAAATCGGTGCACCCGATCGCCCATATCCGCTACCATGGCCGAAGCTTACCTAGCCAAGGAGTTAAAGCGGAGACTATACTCTGTAGCACTCATGTTACCTTGCCTCAAATTCAAGAATTTATCGGCCGTAGCTCGCCGAACTTCTGGAGGCATGTAATGACGGAGAAAAGCATCGACAAACTCTTGCCATACCGGCGTAGGTGCATTGGCTCCCCATGGAGCCATCCAAACCGTATACCACTGGATTGAGACGTCCCTCAATCTATACGATGCTAGCTCCACCGACTCGGTGTCGGAAGCATGTATCAATCGGAGCGTCCTCAACATACCGTCAATGAAGTCCTGAGGATCCTCCTCCGGTTTCGACCCAAAGAATTCCGGGGGTTTCAAAGCAATGAAGTCACGGGCCCTTGCACTAACAGCCCTGTCACCTTGCCCTGCGCTTGGCCTCTGAGTCTGGGCCGCAATCAACTGAGTCAACAAATTAATGGCCTCTCTCACATCTTGGCCCGAAGCATTCGGTGGAGGAGCTGGAGCTGGGGCTGAGGCTCCCACGTGCTCCTCGGTAATAGGCACTGTCTGGGAGGACTGAGATTGAGCCGCACTCTGGGACTCATCTTCCTCTACTACCGGTGGCGGTGCTCTTTCAGCCCGCTTTTCTACCACCGTCTTGCCCTTTAGGGCTGCTGTAGTCATTTTCTTTTTAGGCATCTCTGAAATACACAACACACGATTTAGGAACAAGAATTTCTTACATCATAGCTCTATCGCATGATTCTTATGAAGAAAGAAGGTCATATATTCCTAAAATGTCCGCAGCTTCTTGTTTATAAGTGTGGCGCGCAACACACCCATAACTAAGACTCTACTAGACACGGCTCGTAGACACATCCTAGGACTGAACTGCTTTGATACCACTTTTGTCACGATCCGGCTAGGGGGCCGCGACGAGCACCCGGTGCTACCCCACCTGGGCACCCCGTTAACGTACATAACATAACATCTAGGTGAACCATAAGTCAATTCGTGCTTTTCTTATCGTTAATCATATTGATCCCATTAGACGACCATCATCATTTAACATATCATAGGCATCTATGCCACATCATAAGTACAAGGCCGACGAGGCCAACAAAAGATATACAAAACATAGGCCGACATGGCCGAACATCTCTACCCACATAAACATGACTACGAGCCTCTAAGAGTATGACATATCACATTAGCGGGACAGGACCCCCGCTATGCCCATAATTTTATACACAAAAGAATGAGTACCCAAAAGCCGCGGCTCATAAAGAAATGGAGCTCTGCTATGCAATCTCTGGATAAGCAGCTATGGGTCTAGTCTGTCTCCCTGTGCACCTGCGGGCATGACGCAGCGTCCACAAACAAAAGGACGTCAGTACGAAGAATGTACTGAGTATGTAAAGCATGATGAACATCAATATAGAAGCATAATAGACAACTTAGGCAGTAACATAGGAGGGGAGACAACAATATCATCATCATGGCACTTACTTGCTTTCCATAAGGGCATTCCGTTTCTATTGCATATCCGTATACATACATCCACATCCGTACTTAATTACTCTCATAATCATTTACATCTCATATACATAACATATTCACATATATACATACATATTCATAGCTTTCCCGACCATGAAGGTTCGGTGTTTCATACATACTTGGCCAACCAAGGCTCAAGGTCATACATACCTAGCCCTACCAAGGCATCAGGGTTATCCGTACCATCTGCAGAAGTGTGCGCGCGTTACGTAATCATATACATACTTTATACATAGTCATATACATATATTCTTACGCGGCATCATAAGCTCGGGGTCATATTATAGCGCTTCATAGGCACACAAACATATAATAGCTCATAAGCATCTCTAGCATCATTTCTATCCTCATCGTTATCGTTACATCTAGGTCATAGGCTTACTAGCTTAGAAGGTCAATCATTTCAAGGAATCGTAGACTTATAGAGGATTTAGACTTTTGGCCAAAGAACCATGCCTTATGAAAGAAGGGTTAGCCTTACATACCTTTTCGTCGAACTGTTCTACACTTGCACGTACTCCTTGGATGCTCACGTTTCTACCTTTATTAAAGTCGTACCATCATTAGAATCGACAATTAGCACACATGGATAAAACTAGAGAAAATCGGATAGCATTTCCTTTATTTATACGACATTCCTCCATATCGTAATTCAACTTCCAAACGTCAACAATACATTCACAACATCATAATAATAGCCTTTAGTCATCTACATCATCCACATTCTTAATTCACTTCCATTTATCCCTATTTATGGTCACAACACCCAACTTCGTCCATTCATATACAATGTCTATTTCATGATCTTAACGTCATTTATAACACATTCATATCACAACACAACAACAATCATGATTCAATTCAAACTATGTCTCAAAAACGTCACTATTCATCATTCATAACCCATTTTGCTATTCTCTTCTAATGACCAAGCATTTTAACTCTCAAATACCTTAAACAACATATAATATCATGAATCTTACCTTAGATGCTGTAGGAACAAGCTTTAGTTGATAATATTCCACTTTGAGCAAAACCCTAGTTTTTCTCCATTTGGATTTGTTGACTTTAGATGATCTTTGATGGGTTCTTACTCTTGATTCACTTATTTAATGTTGTTGATGGCTTATAATGCTTGAAAACTAGTATAATAAATGTAAAGAGATATTTTAGAGAGAGGGATGAAATGTTGAAATGATTTCATGAACTTGGTCCTTTATTTAATAATATTCCACTGATCTGTCGGGTTCCATTATACGGTCCGTATAATGGTTATACGGTCCGTATAATAGACCGTGAAATGGGTCTGCCTGCACCCCCTTCACTGTGACCATTTGACGGTTCATTATACCGTCCGTATAAATTTATACGGTCCGTATAACTGACCGTAAAAATTCCACGCAACCAACCTCCACTGTGATGGTTTTACGGTCCATTATACGGTCCGTAAAACATTCTACGGTCCGTATAATGAGCCGTAAAACTCATCAGTTCACTGAACATATTCTCATCACTTCGTTTGATCTCCGATCCTGGCGGAACCTTCTTAACACTTGTTCCACACTTCAATACCAATCTAAGGGACGTTATAACTCTTTCCCAAAATGCCCTTAAGTAATCATTAACCCGATACTCGTATTTCACTAGTTCATTCACTTGCGTACCAACGGAAGATTTTTCGAGGTGTAACACATACTAGGGGAGGTGCATTTTCCCTTCGCGAAGACATCCAAGTGTTGTACCAGTGGACGGCTACATCCCGCAGTTTATAAGAAGCTAGTTTAGTTGACTCAGTATCAGAAGCATGTATTATCCGTAGCATCCTCAACATCTAGTCTATAAATCCCTACAGGTCTTCATCCGGCTTCAACCCGTAAAATTCCAGAGGATTCAGGATGATAAAGTCGTAGGCTCGTGCACTAACCGCTCTATCACCTTAGCCCGCACCCTACCGCTGAGCCTGAGCGGCAACCAACTGGGCCAGTAACTAGATAGCCTCGGTTATCTGCTGGCCTGACGCACTTGGTGTAGGGACTGGAGCTGGAGTTGAAGCTCCTTCATGCTCCTCTAGTAGGGGTGGAGTAAGAGAAGTCCGAGGTGGAACCTCATCAAGATTATCCAGCCTTTTCTAAATCATCTCTTAGTATCATAAACCCTTTCCAAATTCTTCTTTTTACCATATCGATATCGACTTCCTAATTACTATTACCATCGATTCGGTAGTCGACTTATTTCTCGAGGTCATCCATATTGGAAACTTAGTCAAATCCTATCCTTACTATTGACACAACCTTTCAAAACATATTACAAACCTATACCTCATTCTCTTTTTCTATTTCTCGGAAAATTTGGGCAGAGTTTTCTCTGTACTTCTTACTATCCCAAAGCATGCACGCAGGAAATACCAACAATGCCTCACAGGGCCAACATTTATACGTATATATCATATCGTATCATAGCCACACAGAGCTCCCAATATCAACAACAATATAAAAATGATGAACATAACTCGTATGCCCTACTCAAACTGCACCTGTTATACTTTCTCTTTCAATTTTCAACTTTACATTTCAATCGCACTTCCATACCTTACTCGACATATACCTTTCGTACCTTTGCTTACCTGCGTACTTTGGAACTTCCAATATCGTCAAACACTTTCTTCTGTCGATGCCGTTCTTCAGCTAAAATCAAATGTTAGTATAAAGAATTTCATTTCCTATGACTGGGCTCTATCGCACGATCTGTGATATGAAAGAAAGGTAACATCCTAAATGCCCTGTAGCGTCCAGTTTATAGATGTGGTGCACAACACACCAATAAACAAGATTCTACTAGACACGGTCTGTAGACACTCCAAGGACGAACTGCTCTGATACCACTTCTGTCACGACCAAACCCCATAGGCCGTGACTAGTGCCCGAATTGGACACTCATGTCACTTGTTAACTATAATCATTTATAACTAGTATGTCATGAACTTATTTGTATAAAAAGGTATGGTGTTGTTTTAAAGCTGTCAAAATATTTTTTTTTGTATGTCGTAGGCACCTGTCTCCTGAATAATTAAAATTTTTAAACAACAACATATATATATTCCTACGCAAGCCGACAAGGCTGCCACGATATGCAACATACCAAACATACATATATATGCAAGCCGACAAGGCTGCCATTACGAATGGGTACGCCCCAAACATATGTCATAATCATAAAACGCGTCAACAACCATAAACAGACCCACACAAATGTCCACAGACCTCTAAGAGTAATGACCGTATCATATGGCGGGACAGGGCCCCGCCGTACCCAAATAAACTCATATGAATTCAACATAAGGGAGTTATACCACAAGCTAGGCTCCGGAACAAAGGAGCAGTCAAAATAGCTGAATAAGTGTCCTAAGCTGGCGGATCTCCGAAATGAACGTCTGTACCTGCGGGCATGAACGCAGCCCCCCAAAGAAAGGGGGTCAGTACGGAATATGTACTGAGCATGTAAAGCATGAAACATAGTGATAGACTCATACTGAGATAAGATGTATAGGACTCAATGCAACTAACAGAATTTCATAAAGACTTGCCTTTGAACATATTTCATCTGTATCATTCTCATATCAATGTCAATATAGTGTTTTGTAATCAAAGCTGCATAATCATTCTGTATATAACATGTATACGTGTCCCGGCCCTCTAGTGAGGGGCTCGGTAATTAAAATCATAGTATCATAAACATGCACATAGACGTGTCCCGGCCCTTTCGTAAGGGACTCGGTAATAAGGAATATATATGCCCTCCTGGCCACCATCTCCATATCATCATATCATCACATCATCATATCATCATATATATATAACGTGTCCCGGCCCTCTAGTGAGGGACTCGGTGAATATAGTCAAAGCATCATAAACATAAACATATACGTGTCCCGGCCCTTTAATGAGGGACTCGGTAATAATATAGTAGATGTGCGCACGAGAACGTGTCCTGGCCCGGGACTCAGTGAAGGATATAGCGATAAGCATGAGCAGAGTAATAAGCAACCACATATATGAAATGCATCTTTTGAGACTCAATAGATAAGCAACTAACCAGCTCTAAAGTATTGGGATAATAATCATATTCAATTCTTTTCAACTCTCATTATAAGCCATAGCAAGGAACGTTTCAGCTTTCATGTACATGTATCAATTTTCATGATGTAGCTTTTGAAAATCAAGTATACTTCTATTCATGCCATTCTTTTAAGAGTAGGAACTTCTATACATCATTCATTAGTCAATCATGTAGTAGGCTCGTGACAATAGCATTAAGGAAATATAGAATCATAAGTCATGTATGGAACTAGAGAATAGAATTTACCCCAAGGTTCATATCATTTCATACTTACGTCTAGGACATGCCAAGAAAAGAAAGAATAAGCTTTACATACCTTTAGCGTTTAGTCGTATTGTAACTTGTACTTGCTGCCCAAAAACACTTATCCTATATCAAGACATCAAGAGCTACAATTAGTCTACGAGGGAATTCAATACGTCCTTTAACGTCAACAATCCCTTTCAAACATTTAGACGACGTTTCGTTCGCATTCAAATCAACTACATACAACCACCCCAACATCAATAATCATATGTTCAATACCAATCCGGACAGCCCACATAACATTCCAAATAGCCCACATTCACAACATTCCATAACGATTCACATACGGCTACTACATTCTCAAGTTACTCCTAATAATCCGTAGCCTTAACGTTTTCGTGTAACAACGTTACAACAACCCAAACAACGTAAATACAATATATATTCTTAACTATCATTAGTATTTCCAATTTAAAGAATACAACATGTCCAAAACAGTTCCTAACCACAACACGCCCAAAACAGTCCCTAACCAATCAACACGCCCAAAACAGTCCCTAACCAACAACATAAAGGTGCCCGGAATTCTTGCAAACGTTTACGAGCATACCAAGCAAACCACATATGATTCTTACACATTATTTCATGTCTTCATTTCATATAATTTCAGTAAAATACGACCAGCAGTCACAAGATAAATATATCACCAAATTCGTACGCAAATAGCTACATTGTCGACACTAAAACCTTACAACGACAACAACATGTTTAATGACATTACTTTCATGATCCTTGGAACTGTTTTAGCATCATTTACATTCTTATAACAGCCCACAATTCATTCCAATTTCGACCTGAATCATTGCACTTCACTTTCACTAAACATTCACAACAAGAATCAACACTCAACACATACAAATTCACCTCTAGCACTAAAACAGTCCACTGTTTTGGACTGCTTATATGCTTCAACATAATTCATTTCTTTAACACCTTAATTCACATATTCAACATGCACACAATACACCACAATGTCCATAACAACAACAATCAAAATGTGACACAAAACAGTCCACAAATTCCTCTAAAACAGCCCCTCACACGGCTTCAACACAACTACAACAACTTCATGATTTTCATTCATTTATCCATACTACAACACATTCAATCCATTTCCAATACATGTACAAGAATATTAAGCATCATTTCACCTAAGTTTATAGCACACAGCCCACTTCAACTTCAACAACAACAGTCCCTAACTTACGATAACATCTAAGTCCATATATCGCTTGTATATCAACGTTTCCTCCATGTATACACCATATTAAACCTTTAATCCAAATTAATAACATGAGTAGGAGGTTGAAATTACCTTTAACAATCAGAATCTTCAAGAATCTTGTTCCTCTTTCCAGCTTCTTGCTTAACAACACAAGGAAAACTTAGGCTACAACTTCTCTTTAACAAATATCATGTGAAGGGTCTAGGATTTAGCTTATATGATGGCTCAATTAGAAAGGGGGTTTGGGAGAGAAAATAAGGGTTCTTGGATCTGTTTAAGTCGTGTGAAGTGATATAGGGAAAAGTGGTGGCTTATATATTAAGTTTAATGGCCCTCATGGGCCGAAATATGAGTGTTTGGGTCGGGTCCAAACTTGCTGCCCTGCCAGCCCAAATTGAATCGTCCATATCTCCTTATCCCGATATCATTTTGATGAGCGGTTTGTTGCGTTGGAAACTAGACTCGATGAACTTAATTTTAGGCTTTTGAAACACCTTAAAACTCCTCATATGCTAGGCGATATGCCTCCTACAATATAGGCTAAAATCGGGTCCGAAATTTTTACTGAAGTTGTTCCGATTCATTTCGTTTAACTTCTAATCCTCTTCCAACCTCATGTAACCTCTTATACATACATATACACACTCATATACATACTCATAACATGATTTCAAATCCTTTAGGTTACCATGTCACCTCGGGATACTTAAGGCAACCATATATATAACGATATTCTTACTAACTCGACTAACTTTCCTTGAACCTTCATAACTCATTTGTTTCTTGTTTTACTTCAAGTAGCACGGATTATTATGGAGTGTAACATTTACATCTTTGCTAACTTCTCCGCAGTTTAGGAAACTTGAACTGGAACAAAGTGAGCGGACTTAGTCAATCGATCAACTATCACCCAAATAGAATTAAACTTTCCAAGGGTCTTCGGAAGACCTGTGATAAAATCCATGGTAATCCTCTCCCACTTTCACTCTAGAATGGGCATCCTCTGAAGCACCCTACCAGGTCACTGGTGCTCATATTTTACCTGCTGACAATTCCCGCACTTAGCCACATAATCAACTATATATCTCTTCATCCGACGACACCAATAGTGCTACCTCAAATCACGGTACATCTTAGTCACCCCCCAGATGAATGGAATAGTGAGAGCTATAAGCCTCAGATAAGATCAACTCAATTAAGTCACTAACATGAGGAATGCACACGCGTCCTCTAATCCTCAGAATGCCCTCAGAATCAATTACGGCCTCCTTGGCCTCATCTCTCAAAACTCTATCTCGAATCTTGCTCAACTGAGCATCCTCAAACTGATGAGTCATGATCCGATCCACCAAAGACAGCCTAGTCTCTATACAAGCCAAAACCCTGCCCGAGGCTGAAATATCAAAACAAATGAAACTGTTGGCCAGAGTCTGAACCCCCATGGCTAAGGGACACTCAGAAATAATCAATCGAGCTAAATTCCCCATACTCACTGCCTTGCGACTCAAGGCATCATCTACCACATTGGCTTTCCCATGATGGTACAGAAAATAGATTTCATAGTCCTTCAGGAGATCCATCCATCAACGCTGCCTGGAATTAAGATCTCTCTAGGTAAACACATGCTGAAGACTACCGTGATTGGTGAAAACCTAACAATGAACACCGTACAAATAATGCCTCTTAAATTTCAAAGCAAAGACCGCGGCTAACAACTCCAAATCATGTGTAGGGTAATTCTTCTCATGAACTTTTAATTGTCGGGAAGCATAAGCTATCACTCTACCCTCCTGCATTAACACTGCACCCAAACCCATAAGGGAGGCATCACAATAGACAGCAAAATCTTTACCCTCTACAGGAAATGCTAAGATAGGGGCTGTAGTCAAAAGAAGCTTGAGCATTTGAAATCTCTTCTCACAATCACCCATCCACTGGAAGGGAACATCTTTCTGAGTCAATCTAGTGAAGAATGAAGCAATAGCAGCAAAACCTTTCGCAAAGCGACAGTAATAACTGGCCAAACCCACAAAACTACGAATCGCGGTAACAGTACTGGGTGTCGCCCAACCCCTCACAACCTCAATCTTCTGTGGATCAACCATAATCCCATCATTCGACAAACCATGGCCCAAGAATGCTACAGACTCCAACCAGAACCCATACTTAGAAAACTTAGTAAACAGGCTATGTTTCTTCAACAGCACAAGAACAGAACAAATATAGCTCTCATGCTCCTCTCCACTCTTGGAATACACCAAGATGTCATAAATAAAAACAATCACAAAGGAATCAAGGAATGGCCTAAAGATGCCATTCATCAAGGCCGTAAATGCAGTCGGGGCATTGGTAAGCCCAAAAGACATCACCAAAAACTCATAGTGACCATATCTCATTCGAAATGTTGTCTTCGAAATATCCTCTGCCCTGATCTTCCGCTAGTGATAGCCGGAATGCAAATCAATTTTTGAAAACACCAAAGCACCCTGAAGCTGGTCAAACAGATCATCAATACGAGCCATAGGACAATTGTTCCAAATAGTGACCTTGTTCAACTGGCGATAATCAATACACATCCTCATGATCCCATCTTTCTTCTTCACAAATAACACAGGAGCAACCTAAGGGGAGATACTCGGTCTAATGAACCCCTTGCTGAATAAATCCTGTAACTGCTACTTAAGCTCTCTCAACTCAACAGGTACCATCCGATATTGCAAAATATAGATAGGACGAGTGTCCGAATCCAAGTCAATACATCAATCAATGTCGCGATCGGGTGTCATAACCGGATGATCTGACATGAACACTTCTGCGAACTCGCTCACGGAGCTAAATAAGCTAGACACCTCTTCCTTACTAACTTCTTTGCCCGAAGGAAGGAAATGATCTTCTTCGTAGCGGGACTAGGAGTACCTCTCCACTCAAGCCTACAGATGCCCGGTATGACTAAGGTCACTGTCTTGGCGTGATAGTCCAAGATCACATGATAAGGAGAAAGCCAAGAAATCCCCAGTATAATATCAAAATCCACCATATCAAGAATCATCAAATCTACCCAAGTGTCATACCCCATAAAAGTAACCAAACGAGGCTGGTAGACTAGATCAACAACCATAAAATCTCCGATCGAAGTACACACATGAACAAGTATATCTATGCTATCGCAAGGCATATCCCAACCAATGGCATGAAATGCAGATACATACGAATAGGTGGGTCCAGGATCAAATAACACAGATGCTGCTCTATGAATGATAGAAATAATACCTGAAATCATAGCATCTGAGGCCTTTGCTTCGGGCATAACAGCAAATGAGTAACAATGGGCTCCACCACGCCCAGTCTAGGATCCCCTCTCGTACTCTGAGAACCACTTCTAGCGGGCTGGGAACCACCTCTAGAACCATGAGAAGTATCTCAGCCTGACTGAGTACCGCCCCACAGAGAAGTCCCACCATGACCACCAGGTGATATAGGAGTCCTCGGCGGCTGATGATCCCACCTGGGTTGAGAACATCTCCTAGAAACATGCCTAACCTCTCCATAAGAATAACAGGTAAGAGGAGTTGAATGCTGATGCACAGAGACTGAAGACTCGGATGAAGCAGCCCTGTCTATTGGTCTAGAGAACGAACTCTCAGGAGCTCTCTGCCTGGGTGGCTCACTGGGGAAGCCTGTAATGCTGAATGCATAGAGCAACCGGAATATGGCTGATGTGGCCTCGTAAATTGATCGGCGCCCCTCAAACTAGAACCACCATAACTACCAGTCTGACGTGGCTTCTTGTCACCACCACCAAAAGCATGAGCCTTAGCGCCCTCAACCATAAAAGCATGCTCGATAATGGACTGGAAGGAAGCCCCCATAGACTCTATCTGAAGGCAAAAAATCTGTAGAGAGCCTATTAGTAGCAAAATGCTAGATCCTATCCGACTCAGTAGGGATCTACGGAGTAGAATAACGGGCCAGATAGAGATAATGGGTCACATAGGACTCCAAAGACATGCCCCTCTGCTCAAGATGCAAAAAGTCCTCCCTACATGCCTCGCGCAAAGACCAGGGCACATACTTCTCAAGGAAGGTCCTGTAAAACTGAGTCCAAGTCAAGGGAGGGGAACCCTCAGGTCTGCACGCCACGAAATACCACGAAACTGGTAGGACACGTAATGAACACCGTGGGTCTCCACTATGACTATATGGTGTAGCAACGCATGCATATCAAGAATAAACTCATAAGAATCCTCATACGAAGTACCAGAGAACCTCGGCGGCTCTAACTTCTGGAATCTCTCAACAAGGTCCTAATCAGAAGCAGTCATAAAAGCGCCCTTCATGGGCCTAAGCTCATCACCAGGAGCGGGTATCATATCAATGCGAGGAGCCACAACTGTGGCGGGATATGATGCCCGCGTAGGTCCTTGCTCAAGGGTATACGCCCCAATCCTAGTCTGTGAACCCCCGTCGGGAGTAGTCACACTGGCTGCCGCCTTCTGGGCATCAAGATGAAGTAACACCCTAGCCATAGTATCTTGCATGGCCTGACCAGAAGTAACCTCGGGCTGTGTCTGTGCTGGAGCCATATCCTCGGGCTCAGGAGATGGCGATATCTCTCGGCGCTGTCTTACCGTAGGAGCCCCGCCCCTATCTGGGGCAGCCCTGCAGCCTCCCGCTCTGCTGCGCCCTCTGGTTGTGACTCGCACTCGTGTGCCAGCCGTAGTTGCTGGCTCAGGCACCTAACCTCGGGCTATATTAGCTCGAGTCCTCACAATCTGTGAGAGAAAAGATAAGAGTCAGATAACAATTGTATCTTTCCAGATACCATTTTGAATAAAGTTGCACGAAAGAAAGAAAGAAAGTGAGATTTCCTAAATGTCTTATAGCCTGTCGCAGATAAGTGCATAGTTCATCGTACCGATCCACAAGACTCTACTAGAGACGCTCGTTCATTAAAGACTAGCTAACCTAGGGCTCTGATACCAACTGGTCACGACTTATTTTGTCTAAGTCGTGTGGGCACTTACTGTCACGACACATTTCAGCCTAGGTCATGCGGGCACCTACCTTTCCCACCTTGATAGGAGAACCCTTAACTCAATATTCACAATAATAGAAAATAACGGAAGAAATTAAAATAACATAGGTCTCACAATATAATATAATGTTAACAAGTGCGGAAGTAAATGAAATCCACCCAGTATCTGGTCTGGTCATACAAGGGCATCTAAATCTGAATACTAAAGGTCTGAATAATAATACATAAGTAGTCTCAAATCATTTCACTGAATGAAAAGCAAGACATAGGTAATAAAAGCGTCTTCGAGGTCAGCGGACGCCATGCTCACCCTGGAAAACTCAAGTGGAAGATGAAGAGTCGATTAGCCATGAGTCAGAGAAGTAGATCCGACCTAATACTCTGCATTCATAAAAGAATGTAGTAAGTGCAGGTCAGCACAAAGAACAGTACTGGTAGGCATCACCGGCCGATCAAGCATAGATAATGCAATTCAGAAAATAAGTAAATAGCAAGGAATCCAACAAGTATAAGATAATAGGATCACAACCAAGTGTTCGTCATCGCCTACGTAAAGCCTCTAAACCCAAGTACACCAAGTCCGAAATATATATATCCAATCCAATCATCAAAGTCAATCACCATAAATCGAAATCAAGCCAATGCAATGCAATAATGGAATGGATGAGATGTAATGCCATGCCAATGAGGTGTACACATGTATTCCGGACACAAATATCGACGTCTCGGTAGCACAACCCAGTGTGACTGGCGAAGTCTAAGTGCCACCCGTCCCGGATCTTTTCCTAACAGACAGACTGGACCCTGGCTAATAACTCACATGGGGAGTCTTACCGGCACTACCCTGGCGGACCCAAAGATCCCATGCACTAACAACAATTCCGGAATAACATCGTCGGTCATCGGCCTCTCACAATCACTCAAGTAAAAGAGTCATTCAATCAACGATACCGGATAGTGACCGACTATCGGCCATGCATCATGAATATGACGGCATGTATGCAATGCACTTATCAATGATTTTGAAATTGAACCTCGGACATCGGCCTTCTCACAATCACTCAATGAAAAGAGTTTATCAAACATCAGTTTCATACAATCAACGATGCCAGAATGCATCTTCGGACATCGGTCCTTAAAATCACTCTAAAAAAAGCAGTTTATCATATATCAATTTACTCAATCAACGATACAGGATCATCACTGGGTATCAACCATGCATCATGAATGTGTGAGAATGAGTGTAATGCATACATCAAGTATTCAACAATCAAGTTCAATATCACAAGTACCACGAAGGAGTACGCCATCAATGTATCACATCACAATACCATCAAGGGTATGCCAACAATATATCAATATTACTAGTACCAATAATGGGTACTCCAACAATGTATCACAATGCAAATAGCAACAATGGTGTGTCAACCATATCTCAATAAATATAGTAACACAGATTCTGATATTCGCCACTACTCGTAGCATCAACCATCAAAATGGATCCAACACATATTAGGGGCCAACCTAAGGCAATATCCAAGCCAACTTCATACCCAAAGGTTGTTATGCTGTCTTCGACATTATATTCTAAATATGTGATTCGCTATGCATGGTCTCACTAGAGGTAAGTCATAACCTACTGGGACTACCTAACCGCAACACCAACAAGCCACTCTATCGCCTTTCCCTTCCTCTGAATCTCAGAACCAAAGTAGTCTAAGCATAAT
Organism: Lycium barbarum; assembly: GCF_019175385.1. Taxonomy (NCBI): domain Eukaryota; kingdom Viridiplantae; phylum Streptophyta; class Magnoliopsida; order Solanales; family Solanaceae; genus Lycium; species Lycium barbarum. The sequence goes on along the minus strand of NC_083343.1, from coordinate 62,400,197 downwards.
TGAATTCTAAATTAGAAATCATGGAGAATGATATTAATATTGCAACGATATAAATTAGGTCCATTTTAACCCTAGAAATTAGGGAAACGGCCGACAAGAGCGAAATGAGAAATTCGCGGGTAAAATACCAAATTGAATCCTAGGCAATTATAACCCAATTATTGATTGCTGATTTAACTTAAGACTTGTCCCAAATCTGATTTCAAGTAAAAAACCGCCAAATTAGGTATGAACCCTAATTCCTCCAAATCCAAAATTAAATGTTAACAGTGGAAGATATAGCCTTACTAAGCTTAGATTCATCACATTTTAACATTAACATCATCAATTTATCAAGTATAATCTTAGAGAAAAATCTCCCAATACCCTCCTTCAAATTCCATTTCTAATGGATTGAGAAGGGAAGGGGAAAATCTAAGATGATTGTGATTAAAGAGGAGTAAAGGATTAGACAAAGTTTTACCTCCAAGAATTCCTTCAATTTATCTCCAAGAACAGCTTTCTCAAGCTCCAATATTGATATATGAAATAATAAGGGTCTAAGACTCATTTAATAGATTTAACTGCCCCATCACCCGCTACAGCGGTGCCGCCATCGCGGTGCTGGTGCCGCCAAAGCGGGCACTAGATACCAGAAACTTTAGCCCAATATTTTCCTTCGGTCCAATTTTTCAACTAACTCCCGAAACTGTCTGCTCTCATACCAGATACCCAGTCCCACATAAAAACGTGCTACGAATGCACTTGTGGCCTCAAAATTTCCAACGGAGGTCTCGTTGATGAGTCAACCACCGATGCCTTAATTCTTATTTCCTGTCCAACGTCCCGAAATGTATCTAAATGCGTTGGGAATAGAACCAAAGGCACACACAAGTTCTAAAAGACTATTCAGACATCTTGAAATTGACGAAATTATGAAAAATGTTCGTTTCCCTAAAAGTCAACCTCGGGTCACTCCGTTTTCACTTCAAGCCTATATGTTTCTCAAAGTTTCCTGAATCTAGTCTAGATACCTCGAGAAGTGTATCAACGATTCCCTAAGGTCCAAAGGGCGCTAAACAATGCTCTGGAGCGGGCGAAAGTGCCAAAAGAAGGATAACGACCGAACGGGTCGTTATATCAGATACTAATTAAACCATTGCTTGTCGTGGAGCAAAGAAAAGAAGAAAAGTTGGGAAATACCTGAATCAGTGAACAACTACCGATATCGGCTACGGATATCAGACTCGGTCACCGAAGTAGCTCTTCCACATGACAGTGCTTCAATTTCACTTTCACAGAAGCAATCTCCTTGGACCTTAACTTTTGAACCAGCCTATCCAAGATAGCGATAGGCTCCTCCTCATAAGTCAAATTCTCATTAAGCAATATAGAATCCCAACGGATAATGTAGGTTCCGTCAGCATGGTATCTCTTCAGCATCGAAACATGGAAAGCCGGGGGAACTCCCGCCAAGCCTGGCGGCAATGCCAACTCATAAGCTACATCACCGATACAATCCATGATCCCAAACGGGCCAATGTATCTTGGGCTCAACTTTCCCTACTTATGAAACCTCATAACACAATTCATGGGTGAAACCTTTAATACAACCTGATCACCAATAGCAACCTTCAAATCCCGAACCTTGCGGTCCGCATACATCTTCTGCAGGCTCGGAGTTGCCCCGAGTATGACCTGAATAACTCTCACTCTACCAAGGGACTCTCTCAATAGATCTGTGCTCCCAGGTCGAGCCTCGAAACATCGAACCAACCGACTGGAGATCTACACCTCCTACTATATAAGGACTCAAAAGGCGCCATACCAATACTCGAATGATAACTGTTGTTGTATGCAAACTCCACTAAGAGAAAGTGTTGATCCCAATGACCACCAAAGTCAATAACACACGCTCTCAACATGCCCTCGAGCACCTAAATGGTCCGCTCGGACAGGCCATTGGTCTGGGGATGGAAAGCTGTACTAAAGTCCAATCGGGTTCCTAACTCGTCATGAAATGTTCTCCATAATCGGGAAGTGAAGATAGTACCCCGATCAGATACAACAGAAATAGGGATCCGATGTAATATCACAATATCCCGAATATACATCTTGGCTATCTTCTTCGCGGTATAAGAAACCTGAACCGGAACAAAGTGAGTAGACTTAGTCAATCGATCCACTATCACCCAAATAGAATCAAACTTTCCAAGGGTCTTGGAAAAACCCGTGACAAAATCCATGGTAATCCTCTCCCACTTCCACTCGGGAATGGGCATCCTCTGAAATACCCCACCGGGTCGCTAGTGCTCATACTTTACCTATAAACAATTTCCACACTTAGCCACAAAATGAACTATATCCCTCTTCATACGGCACCACCAATAGTGTTGTCTCAAGTCACGGTACATCTTAGTTACTCCCGAATGAATGGAATAGCGAGAGCTGTGGGACTCAAATAAGATCAACTGAATCATATCACCAACACGAGGAACGCATACGCATCCTCTAATCCTTAGAATGCCCTCCAAATCGATCACAACCTCCTTGGCCTCCCCCCTCGACACCCTATCTCGGATCTTGGTCAACTGAGTGTTATACCCCGTATATTTATATGTCGAATTATTCGCAAGTAAATCGACTCAAGTTGGAGGCGGAATCATTTTCGGACACGAAATAGAAATCATTAATTTTCAATTTTAAGTAGAACATAAATTGTTTATAAATTTTATTTAGTGTAAAAATATTATTGGAGATTAGGGACTAATTAATTGTGATTAGATTATTAGATAAGAATTAATGATTAGTTAAAATTAATTAATAAATTTAATTATCGAAAGTGGGCCCCACCTGAAAATTTAAAAAAAAAAAGAATGATAAAACAAATCATTGGGGATTCACTATGGGGAGGGGGTACGTGTCCAACAAATGGACAAGGTATATATAGTCAAAATTATGACTAATCTTGCCATTCATTTCATTTGTAAATTTCACTTTTGTGAAGAAAAAACTATCTAGCCATGGCTGCCTAGCTTCGGCCATGGCAGCCCCATCAAAAAAATTTTTTTGTTCTTGTTAGATTAATTCTAAGGTAGTTTGCAAGTTCAAGGAGGTGATAGCAACATTGGATATTGAATCGTGGAAGAAGAAATTGCGAAATTGGAGCAATTAAGAGTAGAAATTCCTCCGAGAAAATTTAGGTAAGATTTTCTTGTTTTATGGTGTAATCGTGTTTTAATGGAGTTATTAAAATTGGATTGGATGAAATTGGAATTAAGAAAATGCATGAAATCGATGTTATAGGAAATTGTGGATTGAAATGGATTCAGAAAAGTTGTTGGGTTGTTAGAATTGTTATGGGCTGAATTGTGAGAATTTTATATGTATATCTCTGTTGTTGGTATTTCTGTGTTAACAGGAGAATAATTGGAAATTCGGGTTAGGCGAATATATAGGGGAAATGCTGCCCGATTTCCGTTAAGTCCTTAACTAATGAAAAACCCTAAACGAGGATGTATAAGTTAAAGAATAAGTTCTATAAGCAATGGGCTACGGATTGACGAACTAGAAAGTGTAGTTACTAACGATAACGTTACTTTTATATTAAATAGGCTAAAGGAGCGATGAAGCGAACGGGTTTGCGAATAGTCGTTAGCAGGTATGTAAAGCTGTCCCTTCTTTCTTTTGGCATGTCTTAGATTTAAGTGATGAATGATATGAGTTTTGGGGTAATCCTATTCGTAAGTCTTAAGTGTGATTCATGATTTTTATTCATTTCTTGATGTTAGAACTCTTAAGCGATTGGGCATCCTTCTTCAGTTTCCTATACGTTGGATAGTAGTCGATATATATAAGTTCCTATTCCTAGAAACTCTACGATAAATGATGTCCTTGACTTCTATAAGTTGTTTCATTCTATATTGACATATGTCTATGGTTCCTGCGGCTCTTTTGATATTGTTTATGATGACGTTCGAGGGATATTTGATATGATTGTCGCTATTGATACACAGGTGTAAATCCCTTCTTCTTATTCTGTTTGAGTCTTGATAATGTTTTAAATTGCATATGGTTGCTCACTACTCTGCTCGTGCATGCCTCAATATGCTTTCACCGAGTCCCGGGCCGGGTATGTTATCGTGCACAGTTTCACTGCATTGTTCATCGAGTCCCTCACTAGAGGGCCGGGTACGGTATATATATATATATATATATATATATGATATGATGATATAATGATATAATGATATGTTATGGCAGCCAGGAGGGCATATGATGACTTTATTCACCGAGTCCCATAATGGGCCGGGTATGATATATGATATTAACATGCATGATTTATGTTTGAAAAGGCAAGTGTTTCGGTATTCTGGATGTTATCCTAGTCTTCTGTACCCCCTATTTCAGTTAAGATCCTTTTTACTATATTTCATGTTTTATATACTCAGTACATATTCCGTACTGAACCCCCTTTCTTCAGGGGGCTTCGTTTCATGCCCGTAGGTACAGATAGTCGATTTGGCGACCCTTCAGCATAGGACTTTTACTTAGCTTTTTGAAGAGCTCCGTTGTTCTGAAGTCTCGACCTTTGGTTCGGATCTTATGATGTATATGTATGTATTTATCCAGGGGTACGGGGGGGCCCTGTCCCGTCATATTTTGCTATCGATACTCTTAGAGGTCTGTAGACATATGTGTGGGTTGTGTATAAGTTCTGTTCAGCTGTGTCTATACGATGTGCTATGATATGAGTTCCGTCTATAGTGGCAGCCTTGCCGGCTTGCATATGATATGATATTGATGTGTAGTGGCAGCCTTGTTGGCTTGCGTATCATTTATGATTTGATCAGTTGTGACTCTTCAGGAGACAGTTTATCTAAATATACATATATGATGACGCTATGAACTTTCAGAGTTCTTTTGTAAAGTTCCATATTGTTCGTAGTTTCAATTTGACTATATCTGATAGGTATGTATACGGGTGTCCAGGTCTGGCACTAGTCATGGCCTACGGGGTTGGGTCATGATAAAAGTGGTATTAGAGCAGTTCATCCTCGGAGTGTCTACAGACCGTTTCTAGTAGAGTCTTGTTTATCGGTGTGTTGTGCACCAAATCTATAAACAGGAAGCTACAGGACATTTAGGATGTTACCTTTCTTTCATATCTAAGATCGTGCGATAGAGCCAGCCATAGGAAATTAAATTCCTTATACTAACCTTTGATTTCAGCTGAAGAACGACATCGACAGAAGGAAGCGACTGACTATATTGGAAGTTATAAAGTACACAGGTAAGTAACGGTGCGAAAGAGGCATGTCGGACATGTAAAGTTGAAGAATGAAAGGGGAGGCAGATAGGAAGGTGTAACAGGACAAATCGTTAAAGGATCAGGTACGTCCAGAGGTTCGATATGCGAGGTAAGTTCCGACACCTTTATACTATTTACTGGAAATTGAGAGCCCTATGTGGCTATGATACGATATGATATATATACGTATATATGTTAGCCCTGTGAGGCATTGTTGGTATTTTATACGTGCAGGTTCTTGGATAGTAAGAAGTACAGAGGAAACTCTGCCCAAATTTTCACAGAAATAGGAAAAATGGAGAGAATGAGATATAAGTTCATAATAAGTCTTGAAAATCGATACTGATAGGGTAAATTTGATATGTTGGACTAAAGCTTTAAGAGATACCCTCCATGTCATCCGTAAGAGGCACCATTCTTATTTGGAAAATTTTATTTCGAAAAAGCATATATGAGCAGTAATGTTTGGAATTCATTTGAACGGACCAAAATACTTCCCAACCATATTTTTGCCTTAGAAAAAGCTTATGGTGAAGGGCAAAAGCATCCGGCAATGAAGTTTCATTATTGGAAGAGTACAAAGTATACAACAAGTAGTTGTAAACTAAATAGTTCATTCATGACCAAAAAGAAAATAATTCTGAGGTTAAACTATGTGAATTAAGCGATAGAAGTCTCGCGGTGCTTTTCGGATTCTAGTTTTCTTCTGGTGGTGGTTGGAGAATGCTTTATAGTAACCTTTTATTAGTTCTTAATCAACTAATTGGAGATGGAATATGTGGAAGGGAAACTCAAACTTGTGAGCTGTCATGGATCATGTGTTCCACGTGTATTGATGAAATGCCGGGATGATTCGGAAGGGTTTGTGATACTAAGTGATGATTTAGAAAAAGGTGGCAACTCGTAACAGAACATTTTATTGAGGTATCGAGTGAACCGATAAGTAGGGGTAAATTACGACGAGTTTACCGTTAAAGGAGTAGTAGTATGATTGAGACAAAAATACAGAAGAGGAAGAGTTATAACAAATCACGAAGGTATTGACAAGACTGCTTGTGAAATATTAAGGATAAGACTGACCAAAAAGGGTGACGGGATACAATAAGGATTGCTATAGAAATGAGTAAAGCCTAGCAAGGAGGTAACTACAGAATATGATGTGATTAGTGTGAAACGGAAAAGCAAATGTAGAACGAATAAGAAAGACTTACAAAGTTCTATAGGGAAAGTTCAGAATAAAAGTCAAGTGGCAACGGAAGTGGAAGCGAGCACAGGAAGAGAAGAAGTAATTGAAAGAAGAAGATAGAAAGAAAGTGAGTGGGATTACAGTGTAGCGATGCGTTATGACATGTATAGCTTGGAAAACGTGTAATACAGGTGACAGAATTGTGAAAGACCAACCTAAAGGAAGATGAGCAACGAGACAGAATAAATGCCAGAAGTAACTGGTATGATAAGAATAAATAGGGATGAACGGGATATACTTCGAAAATGAGAAAGGAGTTATGTAGAAGTAGTGTTTTCTGAAGGATACGGGAGTAGCATGAGATTCCTTGTGCAGAAAATAAAAGATGGACACAGATTGGAGAAGTGAAAGGAATACTAAAGGAAGCACTCAAGACAGACGTAATTAATTGAGTATGAGTATAGGATAAAAGGGAAATGTATAGCTACAAATTTAAGGTGTAGTACGACAAAAAGGTGATAAGACAAGACCACTATTAAAACGAATTTGATATGATTTTGAGTAAGTTAGAAGTTAGCGTTAGGTATACAACAAGGATGAAAGAGCATGAGGCATAAAGCAGTACTACGTGTATGTGATTTCACCTCGGAAATGGTGAAATCCTTAAAAGACAAGGATTGCGGATTTGCGAAATAACTGATGTATTGTGAATTTATTAGAAGAAACAGATGATATCTGTTGGGATAAAGATGGTGTTATAGGAAAGCATGGAACACTTATCATCAGAATATAAGTGCTATCGAATGGAGAATCTGAAACAATTATAAGCACTAGCTAATTACTGATTGGAATGAATGGAATGTGGCTTTGGATAAATTGCTACATTAATTATATTACTCGAGTACCAACCATCAGACGAGATTTGGTACTATATATCGAGAGTTCTCATCACCTCGTGATTGTGTTAAGGTTTCGTACATGGGTAATCTAAGTTATAGATGATAAAGAAAAGACATGGATATGTCGCAGTGTACCAAATGTATTGTAAAAAGAATCATAGGAATTTGAAAATTGGAAATAGAGGCATAAAGCATAATATAAATAGATACTGATGTGAGTACACCTAAAAGGGGGGAAGCGGATGAGAGAAATGCAAGTGTAAGATGAAATCAACTGACATTGCAACATGTTTAATGTGAATACTTAAACTTCAAGTGAGATCCCATGCTGAAACAAGTTAGTGGGATCTGAAAGCCAGCAATAAACGGATAGAAGCCAAGATGGTATTTGAGACAGTGCTGAGAATTATTGGTAAAGACCTTGGATAATATGACATCAGAAGGTGGATGCTTGTAAAAAGGAAGAATACGACAAGGGAATGGTAACAAGTAACTTAAAAGATATTATAAGGAGCAAGGCTATACTGGATTAGAGGTTAAGTTGTTGGTAACTGAGTTATTGGCTAATGACATTGTGACACATAAGTAGTAAAGGAAGGGAAAGGAGTGTGACAAAATAGAAAACAAGTGATAGTTAAACACTTTCAAAAAAGTCAGAAAGTGACACATGATGCTGAGGATTCCAGGATACGGACTGTCACATTCTCGTAAAGCAAGGATATTGGAGTACAAAAAATGTTGCCCTATGGGAAATTTCATTTTACTCGTAGAACCTGCGAAGGGTCCATAGGTTACCAGAGTCATGTGATATTCCTGGGACGTCTGCTCATTATTATAATCTTATTTAAAGATTGAAAGGTAAGATGAAGGAAACGATATCTTAAGAGAGTAACTATAGAAAAAGAAAGAGTCAAATCATGACTACATGCACCATGAGTACAAGTCCGAATCAATCAACGATAGTACAACTGAACAGTATGCAGATAAGAGAGACAGTAACACTTCAGTAGAACAGCTCGTAATACAGCTGATAACTAACTGTGAAATAAAGAGAAAAGCAAAGACAATGACGTGGATTAATTACCTCGGGAAGCAAAGACAATTCTGTCTCTCCACCAGTCTAGTCTGCCTCGTCCTACGCGACCCTTTATGGTCTCCAACTATCCCATATATGTCACGACCCAGCCCCGTGGGCCGCGACTGGCACCCTACCTGGGTACCCAGACCAAATCACATATTCATTTACCAAATCCGAACGTATTTCAGAATTTCATAAAAGTCATATCAACATAGGTTATATCAAAATATATCTTAAGCGGTCGCACAAATCAAAATGTCATATCGAATCCAAACGGAGCGGCGGAATAGACATCGCCGGTCATAAGTGCAAATATAAGCATAAGGGCCATTTAGGGCCATCATAACAAGCTGACCGCTGTAAGACCAGAAAACAAAATCAGACAAACATACATAGGACCCTCGCCTCACATATATGACTACAGGCCTCTACGAATTCAAAACAAAGACATATGGCGAGACAGGGCCCCGCCGTACCCAACTAGTCAAATGTACAGAATATATACATAGCAAAAGAAGTCTGTACCAAAAGTGGACTCCGAGTCAAGAAGGAGTACTCCGAAATAGCAGAGAGTGAAGCCTACAGTGGAGGATCACCAATGTCTGTACCTGCGGGCATGAAACGCAGCCCCCGAAGAAAGGGGGTCAGTACGAAATATGTACTGAGTATGTAAAGCACGGAGTACAGAAATATGAGCCAAAACTGAAAGCAAACCGGATATCAAAGGGAAGTACCAATCAGTATGTCAAAATCCATATCAAATCATATACATATACATAATGCAAACGAAATCATGCAAACGCTCAAGAACGTGGTCGCCACTCCGACGCTGGCGCCACACACAGCATAACACCAGAAGGTTTCGAATCTCCGTACATCCCCGAACACAAACATAAGTGAGCGTATCGCATCACTAGCCATATCACAGCATTACTCCAAACGGAACCCGGCCTTATGGCGAGGCCTCGGGAACCGTAACACAGCATACGGCCGAATTATCATAGGGTGCAGAATCATAACCGGCCCGGGAACCGGTGAACGAAGTCAAAATAAGGCACGAGCGGAGTCGTGAGCAAACAAATGCAATTTATATTTCAAAATAGCCTTTCAAAACTTAATAATCTCATAAGTCATTTCATAAACCAAAATAGTCGAATGATTAGTTCATACGAAAGTTTATCTCACAAATTGTTTCCAAAGTGGTACGTATGGCTCAAACGAAACTTAACATATCATAATAGTCAAAACATATTTCATAGAGGGAAGTTTCAAGTTCGAAGATCTCATATCGAAGTTTATCCAAAAAGGGAGCCCAATAGGACAAATAGGGCGTCTCGGGGTTAGCGGGCCCACCTCGAGTCAAATTGAGGTGGCGAACATGATTTACGAACATTTAGAGGCTAAAGATCATGCATAATGATTTCAAATTTACCCGATCACATTTCGATAGGTTTCGGACATTTGAGTGCATTCTAGCCAAAATAGAGCCTTTAGGCTTCAATTGAATTGAATGAATAGTAGCCGTTTTGTAGATCGGGTTTCGAGGAGCTGAAATGCTCCGGAGGTTCCAATATTCACCTAACATACTAAGACATGCCAAACGAAGAAATGGGAAGCTTTACATACCTTATAGGCGTCTTATGCTCTCCTTAAAATCAAATCCCGTTTCGTCCAGAATCTGCAAATGGTCAAAGTTACCAATTAGAGATTCTTAGGCTTAAGATTTCCATTAACTTGATTTTTGTCTACCGAAATTTGGGCAGCATTTCCCCTATATATCTAACACCCCCGAGACTTAGCTCGGCTCAAAATACACCAACAACAACAACCCAAACATCATCAAACAACATAAACCACAATCAAATCATTCTAGCTTCAAAGTTCTACCTTACTACACAAGTTGGCAACTTTCATTCAAACTTCACAATTCCAAACTTATGTCCACATTATTATATTCACTCACCCATTCAAGGCTATTCAAACACGTCCCAATTATACTCCAAACAATATACAAAATTTCCCGAAGTTCATTACTTTCCATATTTCATCCAAAGCATCAAAATTACGACAAACGTTCTAACTTTCATCGTTTCATTCCGAATTCGTTAACATCAATCATAAGTCACATTTAAAGTCTTTAGTATCATAGATATACACAAATATACCAAAGGTATACACTTTCCCGTAATGATCCGAAATCCTTTTCCAACGCCAATTCAATTCCTTAAACGTTCATTTACGACATAAAGGTCGCAACGACACATTGAACAAACTAAACAAGATCAAATTCACTACTCCTCCCACACCAATATGGCTCACGGCCAAACACACCCTTCACACACACACACGGCCATGCTCAACACAACACAATTCCATAATCTTCATGCAACTTCAATCACTACCACATATATACCCATTTCATAACATAAAAACATAGAAATCATACCTTATTCTTGAAATTCCGATTTGCCGCAAACGTCGCTCTTTCGCCAAACTAATTGTATCACGTCGGAGAGCGTCTTGAACTTACTACTAATACAAAAAGAACAAGGTTTTTAGGATCAAATCAAGGCTAGGAAAATTATTTTTTTCTCTTCTATGGGGTTTCGGCCGAGAGCCTTTCTTTGGAGCTCAATGGTTTTAATTTTTGTTCTTGAACATTCTACTGGCTAAGGATGCTATATACTTGATTAAGGGTCATGTGGTAATCACAGGACCACTTAAAATGGGGCTTGGGCCAAGCCACCCCTTACACTTGGGCTCAAATTTTTGTTAAATTTTTCTAGGCCCAATCCATTGAAGTCTCGTTTTGTAATTCCCGAAACTAATTTCCGAAATTCCAAATTTACCCTCGGCCTTCCCCAATGACTTAGCACCAATAGTTTCATAACCAACATAGTCATATTCTCTAGAATCAAAATATTTCCTTATAACACACAAGTCTTATTCATTTTTCTCAATTTCCAAATATGCGAAAACACGGGACATAACATTTTCCCCCCTTAAGAACATTCGTCCCCGAATATTAAATTAACCTTATAAAGTCTTATGACCAAGGCGGGGGAGTTCTTTATTATTATCGGCATACAAAATTATTTTAATCAACCCACATAACAAACTGAAAGGTTTAGATTACCTGTGGACGTCGGGAACAAATGGGGGTATTTCTTCTTCATCTCGTCCTCCGCCTCCCAAGTCATCTCCTCCCGATTATTGTTGCGCCATAGGACTTTGACGGAGGGCACTTCTTTAGTGCGTAGTCTCCGCACCTGTCGATCCAGAATAGATACAGGCTGCTCGTCATAAGATAACTGCTCCGTCACCTGAATGTCATCAACTGGGAATATCCTGGAAGGATCACCAATACATTTCCGCAACATAGACACATGAAACACCGGGTGTACGACCTCCAAGTCGGATGGTAAGTCTAGCTCATAGGCAACCTCGCCTATCTTTCGAACGATCTGATACGGCCCAATGTACCGGGGGCTTAACTTACCCTTTCTACCGAATCTCATGACACCCTTCATGGGAGACACCTTCAAGAACACCCAGTCGCCAATCTGGAACTCTAACGGTCGACGTCATCTATCTGCATAAGCTTTCTGTCGACTCTGAGCAGCCAATAATCGTTCTCGAATAAGCTTTACCTTATCTACAGCTTCCTGGATCACATCTGGCCCAATCAGCTTAGTCTCGCCCACGTCAAACCAACCAATAGGAGATCTGCATTTTCTGCCATAAAGGGCTTCATACGGTGCCATCTGAATGCTGGAGTGATAACTATTATTATAGGCAAACTCAATAAGCGACAAATGATCATCCCAACTGCCCCTGAAATCAATAACGCAGGCCTGCAACATATCTTCTAGTGTCTGAATAGTGCGCTCGGCCTGCCCGTCGGAGTGAGGATGAAAAGCTGTACTGAGGCTCACCTGAGTCCCTAATCCCTCCTGGAATGACCTCCAGAAATTTGCCGTAAACTGGGCACCTCGGTCGGTGTAGTAGGCCTGGGCCAATTCTGTACAGCCTCAATCTTCTGCGTATCGACCCGAATACCGTCTGCACCGACAATATGGCCCAAGAATGCCACAGAAGTCAACCAGAATTCACATTTGGAGAATTTAGCATATAACTTCTGCTGACGGAGAATGCCAAGTACCGTCCTCAAATGATCTGAATGCTCCTCGGCTGATCGCGAGTAAATCAGAATATCATCAATAAACACAATAACAAACATGTCCAGAAAAGGCCAAAATACCCGATTCATCAGATCTATAAATACCGCTGGAGCATTAGTCAGCCCGAAAGACATAACTCTGAACTCATAGTGCCCGTACCGGGTCCTGAAAGCAGGCTTCGGGATATCTGACTCCCGCACTCGCACCTGATGATAACCTGAGCGCAGATCTACCTTCAAACAATATTTAGCACCCTGCAGCTGATCAAACAAGTCATCAATCCGGGGGAGGGGATATTTATTCTTAATAGTCACCTTATTCAGCTGCCGGTAGTCGATACACATCAGCAGTGACCCATCTTTCTTTCTAACAAACAATACCGGCGCTCCCCAGGGTGATGTGCTGGGTCTGATAAAGCCCTTATCCAACAAATCTTTCAGCTGCTCCTTCAACTCTTTCAACTCAGCCGGTGCCATCCTGTACGGGGGAATAGATATAGGCTGCGTATTCGGCATCAACTCTATAGTAAAATCAATCTCCCGCTCAGGCGGAAAGCCAGGAAGCTCGTCAGGAAATACATCTGGAAACTCACTGACGACCGGAACAGACTGAAGGGTAGGTATCTCCGCTGCAGTATCGTGCACACGAACCAAATGATAGATATAACCCTTCTAGATCATCTTCTTAGCCTTGAGGTATGAAATAAACTTACCCCTCGGCGATGTTGTGGATCCGAACCACTCTATAACTGGTTCCCCTGGAAACTAAAAACGGACTACCTTTTTCTGGCAGTCAACATTAGCATAACAAGAAGACAACCAGTCCATACCCATAATGACGTCAAACTCAAGCATGTCTAACTCTATCAGATCAGCCCTAGTGCAACGATCATAAATAGTCACAGAACAATCCCTATAGATCTGTCTCTCTACAATAAAATCCCCAACCGGCGTAGCTACCTCAAATGGCTCTATAGGCTCAGACACTATCCCAATTTTACTAGCAACGGGCGGGGAAATATATGATAAAGTAGAACCAGGGTCAATCAATGCATATACAGATCTTGAGAAAACCAGTAATGTACCTGTGACGACGTTTGGCGAAGCCTCCTGATCCTGGCGGCTGGCCAAAGCATATATGCGGTTCGAGGGACCGCTAGAACCTGAAACGCCACCGCGGCCTCGATCGCGTCCCGCCGGTGTCGGCGCACCTCGCCCTGCAGGGCGTGCAACAGATGGAGCAGATGATGAACCGGCGGCTGACCCTGTCGGCTGAGCCACACTACCAGAACCGCTGGCCAACAGACAATCTCTCATAAAATGGCCCTGAACACCGCACGAAAAACAAGCTCCAGTAGCTCGATAACACTCCCCGGGATGAGACTTCCCGCAATGAGAACAACGGGGCCTGGGTGGTCTGGTCTAGCTGGGACCTCTAGTCATCTGTGAACCTGCCGCTCTGGAGCTCTGACCGGCCCCAGACGGTCCCGCACTGTCAAATCTCCGGCTGCCTGACTGAGTACTCCGGCCGGACGGAGGTAGCTGTCTGCCTGACTGCTGCTGCTGAGGCTGTCCGCCTCGAGAATCCCCGGAATAACCTGCGGACCTAGCCCGCTTGGGCGGCCTCCTGTCCCGATCTCTACCAGAATGATCAGACCTGTGACGGTCCTCCAAACCCATCGCATAGGCCTGAAGTCGGGTAATGTCCATATCTGTCTGTAATGACACTGCCATACAGCCGTCAATCAAATACCGATCCAATCCCATAACATATCTGTGCATCCGGTCGGACATATCTGCTACCACGGCCGGTGCATATCGGGCCAGAGAATCAAACTCAAGATTATACTCGCGAACGCTCCGACCCCTCTGCTGCAAATGTAAGAATCGGTCGGCCCGTGCCCGCCGCAACTCTGGGGGTAGAAAGTGGCGGGTGAAAGCAGTCACAAACTGGTCCCACGTAGCTGGGGGAGCACCCTCACCCCTGGATAACTCCCAAGTCTCATACTAGTGAGTGGCAACATCTCGAAGTCTGTGCGAAGCCAGCTCGAGCGACTCGGTCTCTGAAGCCCTGACCAAGTCCAGTGAGCGCCGCATCCCCCGAATAAAGTCGTGGGGGTCCTCGTCGGGCTTAGACCCGAAAAACTCTGGAGGGCCACATAATAAAAACTCCCGAACTCTCAGGCTGTCCCGCCTGTCATCATCATCATCGTCCCTCCGCCCGCGTCTACGAGCCTGTCCTGCCACCAGTGTAGTCAACAACTGTACAGCCTCCCTCAGGGTCCTATCCTCTGCCCCTAGCTGAGGAGCTGGAGTCTCGGGAGCGGGTACACTGACCTCTGGAGCTGCTGAAGGTCCTGCTCCAGGCTGTACTAGTGGGGGTGTAGCAGACCCCTCAGAATGAGGCACAACCTCAGGCAAATCATAAACACGAGCCCGGGTAGATCGCTGTGCCTGACTAGTCTCTCCCATCCTCGCTTTGCCCTTCTGGGCCGCTGTTGCCTTTTTCGGAGGCATCACTGCAAACACAAGAACGAGTCAGATCAGAATCATCCTAATAGCACAGCTCTATCGCACGATCTAAGATTCCAAAGAAAGTAACATCCTAAATGCCCTGTAGTTCCCTGTGTATAGATGTGGTGCACAACACATCGATAAACAAGACTCTACGAGACACGGCCTGTAGACATTCCGAGGACCAACTGCTCTGATACCACTTTTGTCACGACCCAGCCCCGTGGGCCGCGACTGGCACCCTACCTGGGTACCCAGACCAAATCACATATTCATTTACCAAATCCGAACGTATTTCAGAATTTCATAAAAGTCATATCAACATAGGTTATATCAAAATATGTCTTAAGCGGTCGCACAAATCAAAATGTCATATCGAATCCAAACGGAGCGGCGGAATAGACATCGCCTGTCATAACTGCAAATATAAGCATAAGGGCCATTTAGGGCCATCATAACAAGCTGACCGCTGTAAGACCAGAAAACAAAATCAGACAAACATACATAGGACCCTCGCCCCACATATATGACTATAGGCCTCTACGAATTCAAAACAAAGACATATGGCGAGACAAGGCCCCGCCGTACCCAACTAGTCAAATGTACAGAATATATACATAGCAAAAGAAGTCTGTACCAAAAGTGGACTACGAGTCAAGAAGGAGTACTCCGACATAGCAGAGAGTGAAGCCTACAGCGGAGGATCACCAATGTCTATACCTGCGGGCATGAAACGCAGCCCCCGAAGAAAGGGGGTCAGTACGAAATATGTACTGAGTATGTAAAGCACGGAGTACAGAAATATGAGCCAAAACTGAAAGCAAACCGGATATCAAAGGGAAGTACCATTCAGTATGTCAAAATCCATATCAAATCATATACATATACATAATGCAAACGAAATCATGCAAACGCTCAAGAACGTGGTCGCCACTCCGACGCTGGCGCCACACATAGCATAACACCAGAAGGTTTCGAATCTCCGTACATCCCCGAACACAAACATAAGTGAGCGTATCGCATCACTAGCCATATCACAGCATAACTCCAAACGGAACCCGGCCCTATGGCGAGTCCTCGGGAACCGTAACACAGCATACGGCCGAATTATCATAGGGCGCACGAATCATAACCGGCCCGGGAACCGGTGAACGAAGTCAAAATAAGGCACGAGCGGAGTCATGAGCAAACAAATGCAATTTATATTTCAAAATAGCCTTTCAAAACTTAATAATCTCATAAGTCATTTCATAAACCAAAATAGTCGAATGATTAGTTCATACGAAAGTTTATCTCACAAATTGTTTCCAAAGTGGTACGTATGGCTCAAACGAAACTTAACATATCATAATAGTCAAAACATATTTAATAGAGGGAAGTTTCAAGTTCGAAGATCTCATATCGAAGTTTATCCAAAAAGGGAGCCCAATAGGACAAATAGGGCGTCTCGGGGTTAGCGGGCCCACCTCGAGTCAAATTGAGGTGGCGAACATGATTTACGAACATTTAGAGGCTAAAGATCATGCATAATGATTTCAAATTTACCCGATCACATTTCGATAGGTTTCGGACATTTGAGTGCATTCTAGCCAAAATAGAGCCTTTAGGCTTCAATTGAATTGAATGAATAGTAGCCGTTTTGTAGATCGGGTTTCGAGGAGCTGAAATGCTCCGGAGGTTCCAATATTCACCTAACATACTAAGACATGCCAAACGAAGAAATGGGAAGCTTTACATACCTTATAGGCGTCTTATGCTCTCCTTAAAATCAAATCCCGTTTCGTCCAGAATCTGCAAATGGTCAAAGTTACCAATTAGAGATTCTTAGGCTTAAGATTTCCATTAACTTGATTTTTGTCTACCGAAATTTGGGCAGCATTTCCCCTATATATCTAACACCCCCGAGACTTAGCTCGGCTCAAAATACACCACCAACAACAACCCAAACATCATCAAACAACATAAACCACAATCAAATCATTCTAGCTTCAAAGTTCTACCTTACTACACAAGTTGGCAACTTTCATTCAAACTTCACAATTCCAAACTTATGTCCACATTATTATATTCACTCACCCATTCAAGGCTATTCAAACACGTCCCAATTATACTCCAAACAATATACAAAATTTCCCGAAGTTCATTACTTTCCATATTTCATCCAAAGCATCAAAATTACGACAAACGTTCTAACTTTCATCGTTTCATTCCGAATTCGTTAACATCAATCATAAGTCACATTTAAAGTCTTTAGTATCATAGATATACACAAATATACCAAAGGTATACACTTTCCCGTAATGATCCGAAATCCTTTTCCAACGCCAATTCAATTCCTTAAACGTTCATTTACGACATAAAGGCCGCAACGACACATTGAACAAACTAAACAAGATCAAATTCACTACTCCTCCCACACCAATATGGCTCACGGCCAAACACACCCTTCACACACACACACGGCCATGCTCAACACAACACAATTCCATAATCTTCATGCAACTTCAATCACTACCACATATATACCCATTTCATAACATAAAAACATAGAAATCATACCTTATTCTTGAAATTCCGATTTGCCGCAAACGTCGCTCTTTCGCCAAACTAATTGTATCACGTCGGAGAGCGTCTTGAACTTACTACTAATACAAAAAGAACAAGGTTTTTAGGATCAAATCAAGGCTAGGAAAATTATTTTTTTCTCTTCTATGGGGTTTCGGCCGAGAGCCTTTCTTTGGAGCTCAATGGTTTTAATTTTTGTTCTTGAACATTCTAATGGCTAAGGATGCTATATACTTGATTAAGGGTCATGTGGTAATCACATGACCACTTAAAATGGGGCTTGGGCCAAGCCACCCCTTACACTTGGGCTCAAATTTTTGTTAAATTTTTCTAGGCCCAATCCATTGAAGTCTCGTTTTGTAATTCCCGAAACTAATTTCCGAAATTCCAAATTTACCCTCGGCCTTCCCCAATGACTTAGCACCAATAGTTTCATAACCAACATAGTCATATTCTCTAGAATCAAAATATTTCCTTATAACACACAAGTCTTACTCATTTTTCTCGATTTCCAAATATGCGAAAACACGGGACATAACAATATACTCTAGTCTCCCTTAGGCCACTCTAGCTTCCCATTTGCATCTTATGTCTGGATATATAGAATTTCTTACACACTTCCCAGGGGGTCACCCATCCTAAGATTTCTTCCACCTTAGCACGCTTAACCTCGAAACTTCGATAGAATCCGGTGCCTTAATGCTGATATAACCGCGTCCACTTCCTCGCATGACCTTTATTACATGATCTGGAGCAAGTCGAAGTCTTACAGATTCTGAGGCATGTTCGCAACACGTCCTTCCCTTTACAATTACTATTTTACCCTTTCTAATCCTGACTATTCACCTTTCACTTTCGTGTATAACTACCTTTCGTCCTAGATTCCCAGATTCCCGATGGTAGCGAATATACCTTCGTCGCCGTTACTTATGAATACTTCGGGTATCAGTCTGTTCGGATTTCCACTCACCATCCTTACATAATAATCTACGGCAAAACTGATTATCAACTTGCTCTGAATCCTCCAGCAGACCTTGTTCTTACTAAACCTCGAATGTTATCCATTTTAATCCTTCAGACTGCTAATCGTCGTTCTCGCTATTATTCTTCTTGTCATGCCAAATCCATAACTCCTCTAAAATATCACATCCCACTTATTGTCTATTTACAATATTTCCTTTCCACGTTTCCTCCTGTTAGTTGTACCTAGTTAAATGACCTGATTTTGAAAAATTCTGACCGGGTCTCCTTTACAATTCTTATTATTCAAAATCTGTACACAGCAAATATCAGCAATGCCTCACAGGGCATATAGTTATACGACACATTCTCGCCATCCTGAGTTTCCACTTTCAGGTAACAGCACAAATATATCCAGACTTACCTTTATGACCTTCCATATCATCACTCTCCTACTTCCGTCGTATGTAAGGCTTATATAAGGAATTTCATTTTCCTATGACTTGGCTGTATCGCACGATCTAAGACAGAAAGAAGGTCAACAATCCCTAGATGCCCTGTAGCCTCCTGTTTATAAATATAGCCGGCTTCACACCATAAACAGGACTCTACTGGACACGACTTTGCAGACAACCTCTAGGACGACCTGCTCTGATACCACTTTGTCACACCCTGACCTTATTAGGGTGTGATGGGCACCCGACCCTTACTTAGGGCCGAGCGAACCCTCTGACCCTTAGTGCACACATAATCTTTTGGACTTTTAAATCAAATAAAGATGAAATACATAGTACAACTTTCAGAAATATTCTTTGTCGTTGTTCTCAATCAAACAAAATCTGTAATCATATGGAGTTCATATCATAACAGAAAATGACACATCGCATGATGGAGCCGCTTACAGAACTGACATTCTATACCCACGAATCTGTCTGCAAAGTCTCTAACATTAATCAGAAATCATAACATATATACTCTGACTCGGCAACACTCCGAAAGGAAGTGGAGCTCGCCAATCCAGCTGAAGCATCTTCTAGCAATGTCCTTTACTCATCTGGGTGTACCTGCGTGGCATGAAACGCAGCCCCCGAAGAAAGGGGGTCTGTACGAAATATGTACTGAGCATGTAAAGCTAGAATCACAATAAAAGAGAATCATAGCTGAAACAGAGATTTACCAGAATCAAGTACGAACCTTTAAAACATCAAAGCACTTGCCTTTTGAAATGACAATCATGTATGTCATCATAAATCATAAATGAAAACCATGTATACCATCATCGTATATCGTATATCATATAACGTGCCGCGGCCCTCCATTGAGGGACGCGGTAAATGAAATCATGTATGTCATCACCCTATATCATATTTGCATATAACGTGCCCCAGCCCTCCATTGAGGGACCCGATAAATGAAATCATGTATGCCAATGTCATGTATCATATATGCATGTAACGTGCCCCGGCCCTCTATTGCGGGACGTGGTGAATAGAGTCATCATATGCCATCCTGGCCACTACCCCGTCATCATATCATCATGTCATCATATCATATATAACATGCCCCAGCCCGCAAGTGAGAGGGACGCGGTGAACAATGCAGAGAAGTACGCACAAGAACATACCCTGGCCCGGGACGCAGTGGAGGATACATTAAGGCATGCACAAGCAGAGTCGTGAGAAACCATATGCATATAAAACAAATTTCAAGACTCGGTAGACAAGTATACTTACCGACACCTGAAGGCTCAGAAACAGGTTTCGGGTCAATCCGACATAGTATAAGAAAGTTATGAGCGTTTGAAGTACAGAACCTTCTAAGAACGTTTCAGAAGCCATTTTTGGAAAATCAAAGCAACAATCATATAAAGTACCTTTCGAATATCGTTATGGATCAAATCAAATATAGCTTTTGGAACCATATGTACATATCAAAATATATCAAAGACTCAATGGAATAATCGAACGTGCTAGCATTTGAAGATCAAAACTTTAGTCATATGAATTATCTTTCGAATGCCATTCAGAAACATATCAAACAGAACTTCGGACATCACAGATACGCATCAAAACCATATGAAACAGCTTATGGAAATCAAGAATGTTAGCCATCCTAGTGGCTCTAAGAATAGGAGTTTCTTTGAAATCATACATATACGTCATTTGTTCGTTTCATAAGGATCATGCCAAAAGAAAGAAAGGGTAAGCCTTACATACCGGTTCCACGTCCAATTAGCTACGCTTATTCGTCCAATCTTGCTAGTCTACATTCAAGAGAATTGTCATAATCATTAGACTCACTAACATATACTTGTCTTAGTATTTCAAATGAATTCACTTATATTCTACCGAAATTTTGGCAGCATTTCCCCTGTAAATACTACCATCCTCGAGAATCTAACTCGGCCAAATCATCAACAACAAACCCGAGAATTCAACTTGGCCAAATTATCAACAACAATACCAACAATCATACTAACAACTTCAACAATCAATCCAAAATATATTCTAACATTAACAACCCTTGTCACATAATTCATCGGCTTTTCATTTATATCCAATTCAGTCACATATAGTCAAGTTAACACCAATGATCCGACATTCAAGTATTAATCCGGAGTCATTCTAACATGGTTCAAGAATACTTCAAACAATTCACATAATATTCCAAATAACCCAATCAACATATTACTTTGCCCGAAACCTTCAAAATTCAACAAGAACACTAACAACACATTTCCTTCTTTCAAATTCAATCCCAACAACCCAACTTACAATCTTCCAAACACATGTCTCACTTCCACATTCATGAGTTATATTTACAACCTACACATTAACTTCTTCAACAATCCCACAATGATTCCAACTTCATTTCAATTCATCAAACCTTCATTTCCATCATGAAATCCACAACTATAACAATCAAAATACTAAATAAAATCAACTCATCATATCTACACAACACTACTGCTATTCGGCCATCACTTGCACACACATATTTCATGAATTTCATCCATTTCTCAATACTACAATATGCATAAATCATCCCTAGCACAAGTAAAAGAAGATTGAACACATACCTTTTTCCAAACATCTCTTTACTCGACTAGGGTGTATATCGCACCAATGAATGGTTTGCTTGCTTCAATAACCACCCAATGATAATTAGGGTCTTCAAATTAGTTAGAATACTAGAAGAAAATAATTTTTCTTGACCAATTTCCATGGACACATATTTTGGAACCATGGCCGAATGGCCTTTGTTTTCTTTCTCCAAGTTTTCTTGAGTTGAAAGATGAATATTTGTTTTGCTTTGTGAGCAATTGTCCATATATATAATTAGCCTCATCAAATAGAATGTGGACACATGTCCTCTTTCTTGAAGTTTCTTAAATTAAAATAAGGATGACTAATTTATCTCATTTTGTCATCACTTTTCCATATTTATATATATATATATTTATGCCACACGGCCAAGAGGGGCTTGGCTAGAACCTTCTTGAACTTTTGCGAAATTCCCGTTTTGCCCCTAGCATTCCTCAATATTACCATGAACCTTCTTGTGAATTTCCCTTTTTACCCTTAGCCCTTCTCAATATTTCCATACTAGTAAACAACTTGTTCATTAAAATAATTTTGGAAGGTAGTCTTGCCCTTAACTTCTTGCAATTATCTCGAATTATCCGAACGTACAAAATACGGGCTATAACAATATCATGAAATAATACGCAAGCCGACAAGGCTGCCATCACATATCAATACCATATGGAAGCCGACAAGGCTGCCCCTATAGACGAACATCATATAGACACAGCTGAATAGAACCCATACGCAACCCACACATATGTCTATAGACCTCTAAGAGTACGAATGGAGAAATATGACGGGACAGGGCCCCGTCGTACCGCTGGATAAACATACATGCATATATCATAAGATCTGTACCAAAAGTCTAAACTCCGGAACAACGGAGCTCTCCAAGACAGCTGAGTAGAAGTCCTATGCTGAAGGGTCACCAGACTGACTATCTGTACCTGCGGGCATGAAACGCAGCCCCCCGATGATAGGGGGTCAATACGGAATCTGTACTGAGTATATAAAGCATGAAATACAGTAAAAAGGATCATAACTGAATTAGGGATTACCAGAAACAAGTATGACTTTTAAAACATCAATACACTTGCCTTATGAAATGAAAATCATGCATATCAAAATCATATATCATATATATAACGTGTCCCGACCCTTTAGTGAGGGACTCGGTGAATAAAGTCATCATATGCCCTCCTGGCCACCATAACATATCATCATATCTGTTACACCTCGGAAATCTTTTCGTACTTGTGTGATGAGTAGAACAATAAAGGGCTTGAGTGTATGATGTTTTATTATGTCGGGAATGGCTAATTATAAATTTTTGGAAATAAGAAGGTGGCGGAAAAATTTTCAGCATAGTGGTCGTAAAGGGCACTATACGGCCCGTAAAGTGGTTTACGGACCGTATAGTGCAATCGTCCTCCAGCTGTCCAAAATTTCAAGTTCTGTCAAGTGTTGAAATGGCTAAAAATGACTTGGAGGACGGCCCGTAAACCTCGGTCGTAAACTGCCATGTCCCTTAGCCAAACTTTCTGTTTTTGAAATGCTTAAAAACGATCACGGAGGACGGATCGTAAACCACAATACGGTCCGTAAACTGTTGTTTATGACCACTGTTCATCCCGACGAGAATTCATTAAACATCAGTTTTGAGTTACTAAAAAGGGACTTAAGCCTCATTTCATTTCATTTTTCTTCCATACAATTTAAGAGTGCTCTAGAACTCTCCAAATATTTCCTCCATAAGAATTTAAGGGAATCAAAGGGAGCATCAAGATCAACACCACTAAATTCATGAAAACAAGTGTAAGAACACATCAAAGGATCATCTAAGTCAACAAATCCTCAAAAGGGTGGAACTAAGGTTTTGGCTAAGTGAAGTTTAAGGTATGTTTCATGACTATGCCACGTGATTCAAGGTATTGGAAGACTTAGATACTTAAAATGTAGAAGAACATAGGAATGGGTCATGATTGAGTAAATAGTGTCACTATGGAATGGTAGTTGGATGGAATCATAGAAGTTGACGTGTTATGATTATGAATGCGTTACAAATGGTGTATAGGTCATGATATAAGTGTTAAACGCAAAGGAAATGCCGCCTAATTTTCTCTAGGGATAACGATGCGTTCTCATAGTCGATTAACTAATGTAATACGAACTCTCTCATGAAGGTGACGACGAAGGAGATCAAGTGGACAACAACTTAGCTAAACGATAAGGTATGTGAGGCTAGTCCTTTCTTTCTAATGGCATGAATATTATAGTCCGAATTACCATCTTTCCATAAGCTCCTACATTCCAAAAGGTTAAATGTCTATATGAGATAAGTTATACGATATGATGATGTTAGTCCTTGCCTACACTCACCTTATGTACTAGTCCTTTCACGGTGAGGTAGAATGTCCGTAATTGCTCCATAAAGTAATCGGGGGGTCACAACCTTACGTCACCCCGATAGAGTAAAGTTGTTCTCAAACCTTATGCATGTGATTATGATAAGATAAATATTTTACAATAAGTACATTAATATAACTATTTTATGATAAGCATGGCATAAGCATTGCATACTAGGCCTAGTTGGCCGGGCAGACACCGCTTCGGCGGGCGGCGATACGGATATACCACAACCTTCGGGTGTTGGCAGACACCACTAGTGGGTGGCATAAGATGGTACCCCGGACGCGGGAGGCCTGTACGCGGGCTTATATTATTGATTATCGCACCGTCCCGACATGGGCGGGCAGCTTGCATATGATGCATACATGTTACGATGATAAGTATGAGTAAGACAGCATGCATCATTCCATTTATGATTATCGGTCAGATGCATATGGTTTATATTGATGCTCTCATTCTATTATTGATGCCTTTCTTCACTGTTCATGCCTCTCATACTCAGTACAATATTCGTACGGACGTCCCTTTGTTGGACGCTGTGTTCATACCCACAGGTAGACAGGGAGGCGAGCTTGATCCAGATACTTAGGAGCTGCCAGCTGTCTAGAGCACTCCATTGTTCGGAGGTGCTTGTGATTTCTCTTTTGGTACATATGTATATATATATTTTAGGCATGACGGAGTCTTGTTCCGTCCATTGTATAGTATGTCAGTAGAGGCTCGTAGATGCTTAGTGTGGGTAGCATGGTCTCACATCTTTCATGTATACGTGCACTCATTATTTTGATGTACCAAACCTTTCTATATACACAAGTATTTATGTTGCCATATAAGTTATGATCTTTTTTTCTATGTTTCAAGCATAAATGTGATGATAAGGCATTAAACGAGTAAGGAGGGTAATAGAGCGAGCGGTGCTCGGCGGTTAGCCCCGGGAACCCGTCGCGGCCCCTAGCTGGGTCGTGACAGAAGTGGTATCAGAGTAGTTCGTCCTAGAAAGTGTCTACGAGCCGTGTCTAGTAGAGTCTTGTTTATGGTGTGTTGCGCGCCACATCAATAAACAAGGGGCTACAGGGCATTTAGGAAAATGACCATCTTTCTTTTTACTAGATCGTGCGATAGAGCCATGCATAGGATTTTATCCTCCCTCAAAAGTGTGTTGTGATTTCAGAATGCCGCCGAAAGGAAACGCTACAGCTGCCCAGAAAGGAAAAGCAACAACGAAGAAGCGGGCAGAAAGGGAGCCTCCGGCAAATGTAGAGGAAGCTGAATCACAGAATGAGGCCTCGCCTATTGTAGGAGAGCAGGGAGGAGCCTTAGTCCCAATTCCTCCGCCAGTTGCTTCGGGTCAACAGGTATCCGAGGCCATACATTTATTGACGCAGTTGGCCGCCGCTCGGGCACAACGACAGAATGCGGGCCCAAGTGATCGATCGGCCAGTACGAGAGCCCGTGATTTCTTGACTTTAAATCCTCCGGAATTTTTCGGGTCGAAGACGGATGAGGACCCCCAAGGCTTTGTTGATGAGATGTCGAGGACGCTGAAACTTATGCATGCTTCTGAGACCGAATCGGTAGAGTTGGCCTCTTATAGACTCCGCGATGTGGCAGTGCTATGGTACAAAAATTGGGTGATATCAAGGGGAGAGAATGCACCACCTCCCGTTTGGCAAGAATTTGTGGATGCCTTTATTCGTCATTACTTGCCGCCTGAGGTCCGCCGATCTAGAGCGGACAGGTTCTTGAATTTAAAGCAAGGAAGTATGAGTGCCGGAGAGTATAGTATGCAGTTTAATTCTCTGGCCAGGTATCCCCCGACTATGGTGGCAGATATGGGCGATCGGGTTCATAGATTTGTGAGTGGTTTGGGGCCACACCTATTTAGAGATTGCTTGACAGCCTCCTTGCAAGACGAGATGGATATTTCCCGAATACAGGCACATGCTCAGAACCTGGAGGAACGACAACAGCAGCAAAGAAGTGATCGGGATAATGACCGAATGCAAGGTAAGAGAGCTAGATCTACGGGGGCAAACACTGAGTATAAAGGGGGATCGAGACAGATGCATTCTAGGCACTCAGGTTAGTCAGCGACCAGTGCGCCTCCCCGGTTCTCAGATAGGAGGTTTGACCGTTCTTTTCAATCAGGGCAGGGCCAGAGCTCGAGGGCCTCAGATTTTCAGTTCAAGGGAGTTTTTAGCCAGAGGAGACCCCCAGTACCGCGGTGTAGTCAGTGCGGCAAATTACATTTCGAACAGTGTCGTCAGGGTACCGATGCTTGTTATGCATGCGGGCAAGTTGGTCACATGATGAGGGATTTCCCTTTGGTGAGAGATAGAGCAGGGACTCAGCCCACAGGTTAAGCAGCGGATTCTTCTTCGGTGCGTCCGACAGCACAAACTTCCCAGACTACAGCAGGTAAAGGCAGAGGCAGAGGGGGAGCATCTACTTCCGGCGCTGTTCAGCCCCGCGTATATGCTTTAGCAGGGCGACAGGATCTTGAATCCTCCCCCAATGTTTTCACAGGTACCTTGACTATATTTTCCCGTGAGGTTTATGCTTTGGTTGATCCGGGTTCTACTTTCTCCTATGTTACCCCATATGTTGCTAATTGTATCGGGGTGAAGCCTGAGCCAATTAAACCTTTCGAGGTGTTCACTCCGGTTGGTGATCCCGTGATAGCGAGGAAGGTATATAAAAATTGTGTCGTGGTGATATGTGACCGCCAGACTCAAGCCAATTTGATCGAGCCGGAAATGATAGAGTTCGACGCGATTATGGGAATGGATTGGTTGGCCTCGTGCTATGCTAATGTTGATTTCCGGACGAAAATGGTTCGATTCCAGTTTCCGGGAGAGCCCGTACTTGAATGGAAGGGTAACACAGCATCCCCTAAGGGTAGGTTTATTTCATATCTCAAGGCGAGAAAGATGATAGCCAAGGGCTATATTTATCATCTAGTTCGGGTTCATGATACGGAGGCAAGGCCACCAGTTTTCCAATCTGTCTCGGTAGTAAATGAATTTCCAGATGTATTCCCGGATGAACTTCCAGGTCTTCCTCCAGAAAGGGAAATCGACTTTGCTAACGATGTATTACCAGACACCGAGCCTATTTTCATTCCCCCTTATCGAATGGCTCCGGCAGAACTGAAAGAGCTAAAAGCACAACTAAAAGATTTACTTGAGAAGGGGTTTATAAGACCCCAGTTCTTCGCTGTGTGGAGCACCAGTCCTGTTCGTAAAGAAGAAGGACGGATCTTTGCGAATGTGTATCGACTACAGACAGTTGAACAAGGTAACAATAAAGAATAAATATCCTCTTCCCAGAATCGATGATTTGTTTGATTAGTTACAGGGCGCTAAGTGGTTTTCCAAGATAGATCTGAGATCGGGTTATCATCAGGTGAGAATTGGAGAAGCAGATATTCCTAAGACTGCCTTCAGGACAAGATATGGTCACTACGAGTTCCGAGTGATGTCGTTTGGACTGACAAATGCCCCGGCGGTGTTCATGAATTTAATGAAAAATGTGTTCAGGCCATTTTTGGATCTCTTCGTGATAGTATTTATCGACGATATTCTGGTATATTCTCGCATTTAGTCAGAGCATGCAGACCACGTAAGAATTGTTCTTGGCGTTCTCCGAGCCCAAGAATTATATGCGAAGTTCTCAAAGTGCGAGTTTTGGCTAAATTCTGTGGCGTTTCTAGGCCATGTTATTTCAAATGATGGCATCCGAGTCGACACTCAGAAAATAGAAGCTGTGAAGACTTCGCCAAGGCCTACGACGCCTACAGTAGTTCGTAGTTTTCTAGGTTTGGCAGGTTATTATTGAAGGTTCGTAAAGGGATTTTAATCTATTTCAGCCCCATTAACGAAGCTAACCTAGAAGTCAGCAAAATTTCAGTGGAATGATGCTTGTGAGCGTAGTTTCTGAGAGCTAAAAGATAGATTGACCTCGGCTCTAGTGTTAACACTTCCAGAAGGGCCGGATGGTTATGTCGTGTATTGTGACTCTTCCGGTGTGGGACTAGGATGTGTGCTGATGCAGCATGGCAAGGTTATTGCATACGCTTCGAGACAGTTGCGGAAACATGAACAGAATTATCCGACTCATGATCTCGAATTGGCTGCGGTTATTCATGCCTTAAAGATATGGAGGCATTATCTGTACGGTGTGCACGTCGATATCTATACAGATCACAAGAGTCTTCAGCATATTTTTAAGCAGAAGGAGTTGAACCTACGGCAGAGGCGGTGGTTGGAATTGTTGAAGGATTATAACGTGAATATTTTATACCACCCCGGGAAAGCGAATGTGGTAGCAACGCGCTTAGCCGCTGATCAATGGGCAGTTTAAGTGAAGTCCCTTCAGAAAAGAAAGAAATGGTTCGTGAGCTATCAACTAGCAAATCTTGGGTTACGTGTAATTGATTCGGGTAAGGCAGGAATTAGTGTTAATGATCCTGCGGTCTCGCCCTTGAATGCGGAGATAAAAGAACGCCAGTACGAAGATCTACAGATGTGTCACCATAGGGATGTATCCCATGGGAAAGAGAAGTCTCCATTTGCAGTTTCCATAGATGGGGTTCTTAGATACCGAGACAGACTGTGTGTCCCGGATGTGGCAAAATTATGCCAGCAAATTTTAGAAGAAGTGCATCATTCTCGGTATTCCATTCATCCAGGTATGACCAAAATGTATCACGATCTTAAATTGCTATATTGGTGGGATGGCACGAAACGAGACAAAGCGGCATTTGTGGCGCAGTGTCCGAATTGCCAACAGGTGAAAGCAGAACATCAGAAGCCAGGGGGCTTATTGCAAGCAATGGAAATTCCTACCTGGAAATGGGAGGAGATTAATATGGATTTTATTGTAGGGTTACCCCGCTCCCGAGGCAAATATGACTCTATATGGGTGATCGTGGACAGACTCACGAAAGCAGCTCATTTCCTCCCAGTTAGAACCACGTATTCAGCAGAAGACTATGCCAGGTTATATTTAAAGGAAATTGTACGCCTTCATGGGATCCCTTTGGCCATTATTACAGACAGAGGGGGCCAGTTTACAGCTAAGTTTTGGAAATCTTTTCAAGAAGGGTTAGGTACCCAAGTCAAATTCAGCACAACATTTCATCCACAAACGGACGGACAAGCCGAGCGCACAATTCAGACCTTGGAGGATATGATCTGAGCGTGTGTGTTGGATTTTGGGGGTAGTTGGGATGAGCATTTACCCCTTATCGAATTTGCTTATAACAATAGCTACCATTCCGGTATTCAAATGGCCCCGTATGAAGCCTTATATGGAAGAAAATGCAGATCTCCAATTGGATGGTTTGAAACTGGAGAAGTACAATTGATAGGCCCCGACTTGATACAACAAGAAGTTGAAAAGGTTAAAGTGATTCGAGACCGACTATTAACAGCTCAAAGTCGCCAAAAGTCTTATGCAGACAACCGCCGACGGGATTTAGAATTTCAGGAAAATGACTGGGTATTTCTGAAGGTATCGCCAATGAAAGGGGTGATGAGATTTGGCAAAAAAGGGAAATTGAGTCCAAGATACATCGAACCTTATAAAATTGTCCGTAAGGTGGGACAGGTAGCATATGAATTGGACCAACCTTCGGTGCTTGAATCAGTCCATCCGGTGTTCCATGTTTCGATGCTCCGCAAGTGTATCGGGGATCCTACAACAATAGTCCCGGTTGACGATGTGCAGGTGACAGAGAAGCTAACATATGAAGAAGTACCTATTGCCATTTTAGATAGATAAGTGCGAAGGCTCTGGAACAAAGAAGTAGCTTCAGTGAAAATCCTATGGCGAAATAGCAATCGAGAAGAAATGACTTGGGAAGCGTAGGAGAAGATGAAATCCATGTACCCGTATTTGTTCCAGTCGCCGGAGGAGATTCAAGGTGAAGCGTCGACGATGTAAGGTATGTACACCTTAGTATTATGATTTTAGTCGTGTGTGGCCATGGATGTGTGGATAGTGTGATATAGCCCTGTAAGGCCATGATATTGTGGGTTGCTGTGACAGGTTGGTAGAGTCAAATTACAAAGGAGCCTCTGGCAAAAAATTTCTAGAATTCCCGAGTGTCGAACATTCGAGGACGAATGTTCCAAAAGGGGGGAAGAATGTTACACCTCGGAAATCTTTCCGTACTTGTGTGATGAGTAGAACAATGAAGGGATTGAGTGTATGATGTTTTATTAAGTCGGGAATGGCTAATTATGAATTTTTGGAAATAAGAAGGTGGCGGAAAATTTTTCAGCACAGTGGTCGTAAAGGGCACTATACGGCCCGCAAAGTGATTTACGGACCGTATAGTGCAATCGTCCTCTAGCTGTCCAAAATTTCAAGTTCTGTCAAGTGTTGATATGGCTAAAAACGACTTGGAGGACGGCCCGTAAACTGGCTTACGGACCGTAAACCTCGGTCGTAAACTGCTATGTCCCTTAGCCAAACTTTCTATTTTTGAAATGCTTAAAAACGATCGTGGAGGACGGACCGTAAACCACAATACGGTCCGTAAACTGTGGTTTACGACCACTGTTCATCTCGACGAGAATTCATTAAACATCAGTTTTGAGTTACTAAAAAGGGACTTAAGCCTCATTTCATTTCATTTTTCTTCCATACAATTCAAGAATGCTCTAGAACTCTCCAAATGTTTCATCCATAAGAATTTAAGAGAATCAAAGGGAACATCAAGATCAACACCACTAAATTCATGAAAACAAGTGTAAGAACACATCAAAGGATCATCTAAGTCAAGAAATCCTCAAAAGGGTGGAACTAGGGTTTTGGCTAAGTGATGTTTAAGGTATGTTTCATGATTATGCCACGTGATTCAAGGTATTGGAAGACTTAGATACTTAAAATGTAGAAGAACATAGGAATGGGTCATGATTGAGTAAATAGTGTCACTATGGAATGGTAGTTGGATGGAATCATAGAAGTTGACGTGTTATGATTATGAATGCGTTACAAATGGTGTATAGGTCATGATATAAGTGTTAAACTCAAAGGAAATGCCGCCTAATTTTCTCTAGGGATAACGATGCGTTCTCATAGTCGATTAACTAATGTAATACGAATTTTCTCATGAAGGTGACGACGTGGTAACGAAGGAGAGTAAGTGGACAACAACTTAGCTAAACGATAAGGTATGTGAGGCTAGTCCTTTCTTTCTAATGGCATGAATATTATAGTCCGAATTACCATCTTTCCATGAGCTCCTACATTCCAAAAGGTTAAATGTCTATATGAGATAAGTTATACGATATGATGATGTTATTCCTTGCCTACACTCACCTTATGAACTAGTCCTTTCAAGGTGAGGCAGAATGTCCGTAATTGCTCCATAAAGTAATCGGGGGGTCACGACCTTACGTCACCCCGATAGAGCAAAGTTGTTCTCAAACATTATGCATGTGATTATGATAAGATAAATATTTTACAATAAGTACATTAATATGACTATTTTATGATAAGCATGGAATGAGCATTGCATACCAGGTCTAGTTGGCCGGGCAGACACCGCTTCGGCGGGCGGCGATACAGATACACCACAACCTTCGGGCGTGGGCAGACACCACTAGTGGGTGGCATGAGAAGGTACCCGCGATGCGGGAGGCCTGTACGCGGGCTTATATTATTGATCATCACACCATCCCGACATGGGCGGGCAGCTTGCATATGATGCATACATGTTACGATGATAAGTATGAGTAAGAAAGCATGCATCATTCCATTTATGATTATCGGTTAGATCCATATACTTTATATTGATACTCTCATTCTATTATTGATGCCTTTCTTCACTGTTCATACCTCTCATACTCAGTACAATATTCGTACTGACGTCCCTTCGTTGGACGCTGTGTTCATGCCCACAGGTAGACAGGGAGGCGAGCTTGATCCAGATACTTAGGAGGTGCCAGCTGTCGAGAGCACTCCATTGTTCGGAGGTGCTTGTGATTTATCTTTTGGTACATATGTATATATATATTTTAGGCATGACAGAGTCTTGTTCCGTCCATTGTATAGTATGTCAGTAGAGGCTCGTAGATGCGTAGTGTGAGTAGCATGGTCTCACATCTTTCATGTATACAGACACTCATTATTTTGATGTACCAAACCTTTCTATATACACAAGTATTTATGTTTCCATATAAGTTATGATCTTTTTTTCTATGTTTCAAGCATAAATGTGATGATAAGGCATTAATCGAGTAAGGAGGGTAATAAAGCGAGCGGCGCTCGGCAGTTAGCCCTGGGTACCCGTCGCGGCCCCTATCTGGGTCATGACAATATCATCATATCATCACTGTTATATCCCGTGTTTTCTCACGTTAGAAAAATTTAGAAATAATCTTGACTTGTAAGAAATAAGGTCATAGTTGATTTTTATTGAACATAGGAGTTGCGCATGAAAGAATAGTGTCGTGGAAGTGTGGGATAAGGGTAAGGGCAATTTTGAAATTTTGGGAAATTAGTTTCGGGAATTACAAAACGTGGGCTATAAATTATTGGGCTAAAGAAAATGATGAAGTTGAGGCCCAAACAAGGGACCATGGCCGGCCAACATGGCTTTGGCCCAAGCCCATTTACATGGTCATGTGCTTGACCATGTGACAAATTAATAAAAGAATACTAAGTCATATTATATTCATTAGAGAGCTCAAGAAATTAGAAGGCAAGAAGCAAAGCAAAACAAGAGAAAAAAAGGGAAGAGGGTTTCGGCTTGGCCCTAGAAAAATTACCACCAAAAATCTTGCTCCAAGAATTTTTCTCTTGTTGAATTCTTACTAATTCAAGGTCCCTTTGCAACTTGGTGTAGTTGGTTTGGAAGGAAGAAGTCTTGTTTCTTCAAGTTGACCCTATATTCAAGTGAAGAAGATTGAGTAAAAAGGTAAGAATTTATCCCTTATTATTGTGTTATGAAGTATTGTTTGTGTTGTAGTATGTAGAAATGAGTTGATTGTATGGAAAAATGGAAGTTTGGAAAGTGGGTATGGAATATAGAATGTGGCCGTGTGTGTGTCAATGTGTAAGTGAAATGAGTTGAAATTTATGTTGTATTCTAGTTCGGTTATTGTGATGCTTGTGATGTAAATGAAAGTAAAATGATATAAGTTTGCTATGAAATGGAGCGTAGAAGTTTATGTCGTTTTAGAATGATTTTATGACATTAAGGGAATGAAGTTATTAGGTTGTAAATTATGATGGGTGTTGATGAATTTGGAAATTGGAAACATGTTATGAATATATATGCCAAAGATTAGAAGTTTTGAGCGAATTATGACTTTGACGGAAAGTTTGTATATTATGTATATCGTGTGTATAACTTGAGGAAACGATATGAAACACTTCTAAACTATGTTGTGATGATCTAGTTTGATAATGATTGTGAAATCATTGAAATTGGTTTGGAAATTGAAGTTGAAATGAGGATGATGGCATTATGTCGGCAAGTAGAACTAGTGGTACCATATTGTGTTTCTAATGTTTGTTGTTGATGTTAATGTTGTTGTTTGGGTTGTTGTTGATGGTTTTGAGCCGAGTTGAATTCTCGGGGATGCTATATGTATAGGGGAAGTGCTGCCGAAATATCTGTAGACAAATATGAGTTGAATTGAATTCGTAGCATCTATAACTTACAATCGGTAAACTTTACCATTTGCAGATTTTTGACAAAACGGGAAGTGAGTTTGGAGAGGCGTAAGGAGCTTGAAAGGTATGTAAAGCTACCCCGATCCTTCTCTTGGCATGCCTAAGTGTATTAGAATCGGATTCGGGCCTCGAAAGACTTTCTGCCCATCGGAATCCGCAAGTGAAAATATCACTTTTCCTTTCAGTATGATTAAACGCTTTTGGTATGCTTTCTTGGAAATTATGCAAACTTTCTCTAAACTCCATGGAAAGCTATAGAACGTCCGTAGAACCTTTGTAGGTGACCCCATAAGCTTAAAACATGTAATTTGAGCCCACCGCCTTGTTGTCCCGAGGTGGGCCCGCTATTCCCGATTTTTGCCCTTATTGTACTTAAGTCCTATTTTCGAGCGGTTTTTGAAAGAAATGTTTGACTACCATTCTAATTACCTAACAAACATTGTTTTAAATATTCCATTAAGTCTGATAAATTGTTTTTCCACTCGAAACGACTTCAGAAAGGTTATACTCTGTAATTCATTATGATATCTGAAACTCGTTTACTATGATTCCTTCCGTCTTCATTGGATCGGTTTGTCTTTGATATGCCTCATCGAGTCTATGGAAACATTTATGATAATTTAATTGCATTAGTCTCTCACTACTCCATTCGTGGATGCCCTAATGTTTCCCACACTGAGCCCGGGCCAGGATATGTTGTCAAGCGTAATCCCCTGCATTGTTTGCCGTGCCTCGATGTGAGGGGGCAGGTATACGTGTACATGGGTTTGTGGAGTATGCTGTGCCATGTACACATGTTCTGATATGATTTGCTATGGCCATCTGATATGATATATTATGTTACGGGGTTATGCCCTATTCTGATTCTTCTGTGTTGTGGCACCAGCGTCGGGAGGGTGGCCACGTTCTGTCTGCCGAGTCCCTTGGCAGGGGCCGGATTTGATATGACATATGTTTCTGTACACACTCTGCATGTTTTGAAAATATGTGTTTGATACTTTGGATTTTCTGCTCACTTTCTGTACGTTCTATACCTGTTATGATCTTGTTTCTGTAATTCAGGCTTTACATATTCAGTACTTATTTCGTACTGACCCCCTTTCTTCGGGGGCTGCGTTTTCATGCCGCGCAGGTACCGACGACAGGTTTGCTGATCCGTCCGCTTAGGATCTTATTTTGCTATTTTGGAGCGCTCTTTTATTCAGAGCCATCTTTTGGTATAGTCTGTCACTTCTATATATGTATATTCTCGTTCATGGGTACGGCGAGGCCCTGTCCCGTCATATGATTCTGTCGGTCTGTTTAGAGGTCTGTGGACATGTTTGTGGGTTGGGGGGTCTTTCTGTACAGATGTATGTATATGTCGTGTTTGGGCGATTCCATTCGCCGCGGCAGCCGGTCCGCATATGTTAAATGTTGCTTTGTTGGCCCTGTGTGGCCTTTGTTGGTATTTTCTGCGTGCAGGGTATATTGGATAGTCCGTAAAACAAAGGAAACTCTGCCGAAACTTTTCTGGAAATTAACTAAATTTAAAATAAAGCCTTGTCAGCTTCTGCTATATACTAGAATGCGTTTGATACAATTTGAGATAGCATTTGATAGATGCGTTCAGGTGCCCTGATTGGGCACTAGTCACGGCCTACGGGGTTGGGTCGTGAAAAAAGTGGTATCAGAGCGGTTCGTCCTCGGAATGTCTACAGACCGTGTCTAGTAGAGTCTTGTTTATCGGTGTGTTGTGAACCACACCTATAAACAGGAGGCTACAGGACATTTAGGATACTACCCTTCTTTCTGTCTTAGATCGTGCGATAGAGCTGTGTTATCAGGATGACTCCTCCCTAACGAATTGTTACATTTGCAGTTATGCCTCCAAAAAAGGCGACAACGGCCCAAAAGGCCAAGGCAGCAGCGGTGGGAGAGACTAGTCGGGCCCAGAGGGTTACCAGGGCCCATGCACATATTGCTCCTGATATTTTGCCCCCGGCAGAGGGCTCTTCCACACCGCCACACATAGAGGAGATTGGAGCAGCAGCAGCTGCAGGTCGAGGGGCGGCTCCACCTCCAGCTCCCGAGATTCCAGTACCTGAGCCTCCAGCTCCACGGCCAGGGACTGAGGATCAGACTATGAGAGAGGCAGTCCAGCTATTGACCAGACTTGTGGCGGGACAGGTTCAGGGGCACGGATTGGGAGGTGACCGAGCATATAGGCGTGACAGTTCGAGAGCTCGTGAGTTCTTGACTTGTGGCCCTCCAGAGTTCTTCGGGACAAAGCCCGAGGAGGATCCTGAGGAGTTTATCAGGAAGATGCGGTGCACCTTACAGTTGATTAATGTTTCCGCGACAGAGTCAGTCATATTGGCTTCGTACCGGTTGTATGATGTAGCGGCTAATTGGTACGAGTCATGGGAGTGATCCAGAGGCGACGACGCTCCCCCAGCAGTTTGGGATGATTTTCTCAGGCTTTTCTTAGCCATTTTCTGCCTCCGGAGTTACGGCGGGCCAAGGCTGACAGATTCTTATTGCTGAGACAGAGGGGTCGCAGTGTTCGAGAGTACAGTATGGAGTTCGACTCATTGGCCCGATACGCACCTGCTGTGGTAGCTACTATGGCTGACAGGATGTACAGGTACATTATGGGGCTGGACCGTTATTTTGTCGACAGCTGTTTGGTATTGGCTGCTCAGCCCGGCATGGATATTGCCCGGATTCAGGCGCACGCCCAGGGCATGGAGGACCGGCCTAGGGAGCGTCAGCCTGATAGGAGTCAGGATCGGAGACAGCCCAAGAGGGCCAGATCATCTGGGTATTCTGCAGATTTTCGGGGCAGACAGCCTCAGCAGCCGCAGCAGCCTAGCAGACATCTATCCCAGCCGGCACAGAGCGCACCTCCACAGCCTATAGGTCGCAGATTTGATAGCCCATGGTATTCAGGAGCAGGTCAGAGCTCCAGGGCTTCAGGTTCGCGGACAGATAGGGGTTCTGGTCAGACGAGGCCACCCAGGCCTCAGTGTTCTTATTGTGGAAGATACCATACTGGGGAGTGCTACAGAGCCACCGGTGCATGTTTTTCTTGTGGCCGTCAGGGCCATTCTGTGAGAGATTGCCCGTATAAGGGTAGTTCAGGTGGTGCAGCGCAGCCTACCGGATCAGCCGCCGGGTCATCATCTTCGTCAGTGGCTATGCGCCCTACAGGGCCGGGTACATCAGCACCGGCGGGTCGCGGCAGGGGCCGTGGTGGAGCTTCTGGTACTAGCGGTCCTTCGAACCGCATTTATGCTTTGTCCAGCCGCCAGGACCAGGAGGCATCGCCTAATGTCGTTACAGGTACATTATTGGTCTTCTCTCGGTCTGTGTATGCATTGATTGATCCAGGTTCGACTTTGTCATATATTGCGCACCTTGTTGCTAGTAAAATTGGTATAACGTCCGAGCCTATAGAGCCATTTGAGGTAGCTACACCGATCGGGGACTTTATTGTAGCGAAACAGGTATATAAAGATTGTTCTGTAACTGTATGTGGCCGAGACACTAAGGCAGATCTGGTGGAATTAGATATGATTGAATTTGATGTTATTATGGGAATGGACTGGCTAGCCTCCTGTTATGCTAATGTTGACTGCCAAAATAAGGTAGTTCGTTTCCAGTTTCCTAGGGAGCCAGTTATAGAATGGGCAGGTAATACTGCATCGCCGAAAGGTAAGTTTATTTCATACCTTAAGGCGAAGAAAATGATCAGAAAGGGTTATATTTATCATCTGGTTCGGGTACAAGACTTGACAGCAGAAACGCCACTCTTCAGTCAGTTCCCCGTGGTTAATGAATTTCCAGATGTATTCCCAGATGAGCTTCCAGGCCTTCCTCCAGAGCGGGAGATAGATTTTACTATTGATTTGCTTCCAGATACTCAGCCGATATCTATTCCCCCGTACAGAATGGCACCGGTAGAATTGAAAGAACTGAAAGAGCAGTTGAAGGATCTATTAGAAAAAGGATTCATCAGACCCAATACTTCGCCTTGGGGAGCCCCGATATTATTTGTGCGTAAGAAAGATGGGTCGCTGCGTATGTGTATTGATTATCGGCAGCTGAATAAGGTAACTATAAAGAATAAATACCCCCTTACCATAATTGATGACTTGTTTGATCAGTTGCAGGGCGCCAAATATTTTTCGAAGATAGATCTTCGGTCAGGCTATCATCAGGTACGGGTACGAGAGGCTGATATTCCTAAGATAGCATTCCGGACCATATATGGGCATTATGAATTCAGAGTTATGTCTTTTGGGCTGACTAATGCTCCTGCGGTATTCATGGATTTAATGAACCGGGTATTCAGGCCGTTCATAGACATGTTCGTAATTATATTTATCGATGATATCATGGTTTATTCTCGGTCCGAGGCAGAGCACGCAGATCATCTGAGAGCGGTACTTGGGGTACTTCGGCATCGGAAATTATATGCAAAATTTTCTAAATGTGAATTCTGGCTGGCTTCAGTGGCATTCTTGGGACATATTATTGCAGCTGATGGTGTTCGGGTGGACACACAGAAGATTGAAGCCGTGAAGAATTGGCCTAGACCCACGACGCCCACAGAGGTACGTAGTTTTCTGGGATTAGCAGGCTATTACAGAAGATTTGAGGAAAGGTTTGCTTCGATTTCAGCGCCTTAGACAAGGCTAACTCAGAAGGGAGCCAAGTTCCAGTGGACTGATGCTTGTGAACGAAGCTTCCAGTTGCTGAAAGAGAAGCTGACTACAGCCCCAGTTCTGACTCTTCCAGAGGGACCCGATGGATATGTTATTTATTGTGACGCTTCTGGCGTGGGATTAGGCTGTGTATTGATGCAGCACGGCAGAGTTATAACTTATGCTTCCCGGTAGCTCAAAAAGCATTAAAAGAATTATCCTACCCACGATCTGGAGCTTGCAGCGGTAATCCATGCTCTGAAGATATGGAGACACTACTTATATGGTGTTCATGTTGATATTTACACAGATCATAAGAGTCTCCAGTATATTTTTAAGCAGAAAGAGCTTAATTTGCGGCAGCGGCGGTGGCTGGAGCTATTAAAAGACTATGATGTGGATATTCTGTATCATCCGGGCAAGGCTAATGTTGTTGCAGATGCACTTAGCAGGAAATCTATGGGAAGCTTAGCAGATTTACAGCCAGACAGGAGAGCGATAGTACGTGATATTCACCAGTTGGCTAATCTTGGGGTTCGTCTGGCCGATTCTGGCGGTACACGGATTTCTGTCCGAGGGGTTTCTGAATCATCTATTAAGGAATATATCAAATGGCATCAATATGAAGATCCTGTTTTAGCTCGATACAGAGACACTGCCCATGAAAAGGAGAAGACTCCGTTCGAGTTTACACCAGACGAAACCTTACTATATAGAGGCAGGTTGTGTGTACCTGATATTGCAGGGCTTCGGCAGCAGGTTATGGGCGAGGCACATTATGCTCGCTATTCTGTTCATCCTGGATCTACGAAGATGTACCATGATCTTAGGTGCCTATACTGGTGGGATGGTATGAAGCGGGATATCGCAGAATTTGTCGCCCAGTGTCCAAATTGTCAGCAGGTCAAAATTGAACATCAGAAACCGGGTGGACTGTTGCAGGAAATGGAAATTCCGACGTGGAAGTGGGAGATCATTAATATGGACTTCATTACAGGTTTGCCTCGCACTCCACGGAAGTATGATTCCATCTGGGTTATTGTTGATAGGCTGACTAAATCAGCCCATTTTCTCCCCGTCAGAACTACTTACTCCGCTGAGGATTATGCCAGGCTTTATATTAAAGAAATTGTGCGACTTCATGGAGTTCCTATATCTATTATCACTGACAGAGGTGCCCAGTTCACGGCGAACTTCTGGAGATCTTTTCAGGAGGGATTAGGGACTCAGGTGAGTCTGAGCACAGCATTCCATCCTCAGAGCGACGGACAGGCCGAGCACACTATACAGACAATTGAAGATATGTTGCGGGCCTGTGTTATTGATTTCAGAGGTAGCTGGGAGGATCACTTGCCATTGATTGAATTTGCTTATAATAACAGCTACCATTCCAGCATCCAGATGGCTCCGTACGAGGCTCTGTATGGCAGGAAATGCAGGTCACCTATCGGCTGGTTTGATATTGGCGAGACAGAGTTAATCGGCCCAGATATGATCCAGCAAGCCGTTGATAAGGTGAAACTTATCCGGGAGCGACTATTGGCAGCCCAGAGTCGACAGAAATCATACGCCGATAAACGGCGTCGTCCTTTGGAATTCCAGGTTGGTGATTGGGTATTTCTAAAGGTATCGCCTATGAAAGGCATAATGCGGATCGGCAGAAAGGGTAAGCTTAGTCCGCGTTATATTGGGCCTTATCTGATTGTGTGGAAAATTGGAAATGTCACCTATGAGTTAGATCTGCCATCTGATTTGGAAGCGGTACATCCGGTATTCCATGTGTCTATGCTCCGCAAATGCATTGGTGATCCCTCCAGAATATTTTCTGCGGATGATATTCAGGTGACGGAGCAGTTATCTTATGAGGAGCAGCCCGTAGCTATTTTGGACCGCCAGGTAAGAAAGCTCCGGAACAAAGATGTAGCCTCTGTTAAGG
Source organism: Lycium barbarum (assembly GCF_019175385.1). Lineage (NCBI taxonomy): Eukaryota > Viridiplantae > Streptophyta > Magnoliopsida > Solanales > Solanaceae > Lycium > Lycium barbarum. Next base: position 62,359,716 of record NC_083343.1, on the reverse strand, counting down.
TGCTGTGGCGGAACGATAATAGGGAGGAAATGACCTGGGAGGCCGAAGAGGAGATGAAGAAGAAATACCCTCATTTGTTCCCTATGCCCTCAGGTACTCTCGAATCTTTGTTAAATTCCATTTCAATAACGAATGTGCTGTCTATAAACAGAAACTCCCCCGGAGCCTTTTCAAATCCTATAAGATTAATTTAACATTCGAGGACGAATGTTCTAAAGGGGGGGAGGATGTTATATCCTGTGTTTTCACACGTTGGAAAAATTTAGAAATAATCTTGACTTGTAAGAAATAAGGTCATAGTTGATTTTTATTGAACATAGGAGTTGCGCATGAAAGAATAGTGTCGTGGAAGTGTGGGATAAGGCTAAGGGCAATTTTGGAATTTTGGGAAATTAGTTTCGGGAATTACAAAACGTGGGCTATAAATTATTGGGCTAAAAAAATGATGAAATTGAGACCCAAACAAGGGACCATGGCCGGCCAACATGGCTTTGGCCCAAGACCATTTACATGGTCATGTGCTTGACCATGTGACCAATTAATAAAAGAATACTAAGTCATATTATATTCATTAGAGAGCTCAAGAAATTAGAAGGCAAGAAGCAAAGCAAAACAAGAGAAAAAAATGGAAGAGGGTTTCGGCTTGGCCCTAGAAAATTACCACCAAAAATCTTTCTCCAAGAATGTTTCTCTTGTTGAATTCTTACTAATTCAAGGTCCCTTTGCAACTTGGTGTAGTTGGTTTGGAAGGAAGAAGTCTTGTTTCTTCAAGTTGACCCTATATTCAAGTGAAGAAGATTGAGTAAAAAGGTAAGAATTTATCCCTTATTATTGTGTTATGAAGTATTGTTTGTGTTGTAGTATGTAGAAATGAGTTGATTGTATGGAAAAATGGAAGTTTGCAAAGTGGGTATGCAATATAGAATGTGGCCGTGTGTGTGTCAATGTGTAAGTGAAATGAGTTGAAATTTATGTTGTATTCTAGTTGGGTTATTGTGATGCTTGTAATGTAAATGAAAGTAAAATGATATAAGTTTGCTATGAAATGGAGCGTAGAAGTTTATGTCGTTTTGGAATGATTTTACGACATTATGGGAATGAAGTTATTAGGTTTTAAATTATGATGGGTGTTGATGAATTTGGAACTTGGAAACATGTTATGAATATATATGCCAAAGATTAGAAGTTTTGAGCGAATTATGACTTTGACGGAAAGTTTGTATATTATGTATATCATGTGTATAACTTGAGGAAACGATATGAAACGCTTCTAAACTATGTTGTGATGATCTAGTTTGATAATGAATGTGAAATCATTGAAATTGGTTTGGAAATTGAAGTTGAAATGAAGATGATGGCATTATGTCGGCAAGTAGAACTAGTGGTACCATATTGTGTTTCTAATGTTTGTTGTTGATGTTAATGTTGTTGTTTGGGTTGTTGTTGATGGTTTTGAGCCGAGTTGAATTCTCGGGGATGCTATATGTATAGGGGAAGTGCTGCCGAAATTTCGGTAGACAAATATGAGTTGAATTGAATTCGTAGCATCTATAACTTATAATTGGTAAACTTGACCATTTGCAGATTTTTGACAAAACGGGAAGTGAGTTTGGAGATGCGTAAGGAGCTTGAAAGGTATGTAAAGCTACCCCGATCCTTCTCTTGGCATGCCTAAGTGTATTAGAATCGGATTCGGGCCTCGAAAGACTTTCTGCCCATCGGAATCCGCAAGTGAAAATATCACTTTTCCTTTCAGTATGATTAAACTCTTTTGGTATGCTTTCTTGGAAATTATGCAAACTTTCTCTAAACTCCATGGAAAGCTATAGAACGTCCGTAGAACCTTTGTAGGTGACCCCATAAACTTAAAACATGTAATTTGAGCCCACCGCCTTGCTTGTCCCGAGGTGGGCCTGCTATTCCCGATTTTGCCCTTATTGTACTTAAGTCCTATTTTCGAGCGGTTTTTGAAAGAAATGTTTGACTACCATTCTAATTACCTAACAAACATTGTTTTAAATATTCCATTAAGTCTGATAAATTGTTTTGCCACTCGAAACGACTTCAGAAAGGTTATACTCTGTAATTCATTATGATATCCGAAACCCGTTTACTATGATTCCTTCCGTCTTCATTGGATCGGTTTGTCTTTGATATTCCTCATCGAGTCTATGTAAACATTTATGATAATTTAATTGCATTAGTCTCTCACTACTCCATTCGTGGATGCCCCAATGTTTCCCACACTGAGCCCGGGCCAGGATATGTTGTCAAGCGTAATGCCCTGCATTGTTCGCCGTGTCTCGATGTGAGGGGGCTGGTATACGTGTACATGGGTTTGTGGAGTATGCTGTGCCATGTACACATGTTCTGATATGATTTGCTATGGCCATCTGATATGATATACTATGTTACGGGGTTATGCCCTATTCTCATTCTTCTATGTTGTGGCACCAGCGTCGGGAGGGTGGCCACGTTCTGTCTGCCGAGTCCCTTGGTAGGGGTCGGATTTGATATGACATATGTTTCTGTACACACTCTGCATGTTTTGAAAATATGTGTTTGATACTTTGAATTTTCTGCTCACTTTCTGTATGTTCTGTACCAGTTATGATCTTGTTTCTGTAATTCAGGCTTTATATATTCAGTACTTATTTCGTACTGACCCCCTTTCTTCGGGGGCTACGTTTTCATGCCGCGCAGGTACCGGCGACAGGTTTGCTGATCCGTCCGCTTAGGATCTTATTCTGCTATTTTGGAGCGCTCTTTTATTCAGAGCCATCTTTTGGTATAGTCTGTCACTTCTATATATGTATATTCTCGTTCATGGGTACGGCGGGGCCTTGTCCCGTCATATGATTCTGTCGGTCTGTTTAGAGGTCTGTGGACATGTTTGTGGGTTGGGGGGTCTTTCGGTACAGATGTATGTATATGTCGTGTTTGGGCGATTCCATTCGCCGCGGCGGCCGGTCTGCATATGTTAAATGTTGCTTTGTTGGCCCTGTGTGGCCTTTGTTGGTATTTTCTGCGTGCAGGGTATATTGGATAGTCCGTAAAACAAAGGAAACTCTGCCGAAATGTTTCTGGAAATTAACTAAATTTAAAATAAAGCCTTGTCAGCTTCTGCTATATATTAGAATGCGTTTGATACAATTTGAGATAGCATTTGATAGATGCGTTCGGGTGCCCAGATCGGGCACTAGTCACGGCCTACGGGGTTGGGTCGTGACAATCAGATTATCATATCATCATATATATATATATATATATATATAACGTGTCCCGGCCCTCTAGTGAGGGACTCGGTGAATAATGCAGTGAAACTGTGCACGAAAATGTGTCCTGGCCCGGGACTCAGTGAAAGACATATTGAGGCATGCACGAGCAGAGTAGTGAGAAACCATATGCAATTTAAATCATTAACAAGACTCAACAGAATAAGAAGAAAGATTAACGCCTAAGTATCAATAGCGACAATCATATCAAGTTTCCCTCGTATATCATTATAGAATATATCAAGAGGCTTAGGAATCATAGACATGTATCAAGATCATATGAACAATTTATAGAAGTCTGGACCTTAGTTATTACCGAGTTCGTGAGAACAGGAGCTTATGTACCGACAGTTATCCAACATACAGAAACTGAAGAGGAAGGCTCAATCACTTGAGAATTTTAATATCAAGAAGTGAATTAGCATCGTAAATATCACTCAAAGCGTATGAATGGAATTACCCCAAAGTTCATATCAGTCATCACTTATGTCTAAGACATGCCAAAACAAAGAAGGGATAACTTTACATACTTGTTAGCGACTATTTGTAAATCCGTTCGCCTCGTCGCTCTTTTAGCCTATTTAATATAAGAGTAACGTTATCGTTAGTAGCTATACTTTCTAGTTCACAAATCTATAGCCCATTGTTTATAGGACTTATCCTTTAGCTTACACAACCTCGTTTAGGGTTTTCTATTAGTTAAAGACTTAACGAAAATCGGGCAGCATTTCCCCTATATATTCGCCTAACCCAAATTTCCACTTATCCTCCTGTTATCACAGAAATACCAACCACAGAGATATACATATAAAATTCTCACAATTCATCCCATAACAATTCGAACAACCCCACAACTTCTCTAAATCCATTTCAACCCACAATTTCCTATAACATCAATTTTATGCAGTCTCTTACTTCCAATTTCGTCCAATCCAATTTTAATAATTCCATTACACCACTATTAACACAATTACACCATAAAATAAGAAAATCTTACCTTAATTTTCTCGGAGGAATTTCTACTCTTAATTGCTCCAATTTCGCAATTTCTTCTTGCCCGATTCAATATCCAACGTTGCTATCACCTCCTTGAATTTGTATTGCACTTAGAATTTTTTTGATTAAGCAACAAAAATAATTTTTACCCTTCAACCATGGCTGGCCGAGACCAGCCATGGAAATGCTCCCTTTTTTTTTTGAGAATTTTTTTTGGAAATGAATTAAATTGCCCACTTTGTTCACAAACCATATCTTATATATGGTTGTCCTCTAATGGACACGTGTACCCTCCTCTAATGACTCATCCAACATTATTTTGCTTTTTTGTTTTGTTTTTTATTTTATAATTAAAACGTGTGGGGCCCACAATTTAAAAATTAAATTAGTTAATTTAATTAATCACTAATTCTTACTTAGTAATCTAATCATAATTAATTAATCCCTAATCTCCAATAATATTTTTTTACACTAAATAAAATTTATAAATAACTTATGTTCTTATTTAAAATTGAAATTTAGAGGTTTCTATCTCGAGTCCGAAAATGACTCCGCCTTTAACTTGAGCCGACTTGCTTGCGAATAATTTGACGTATAAATATACGGGGTATAACATCCTTCCCCCCTTTAGAACATTCATCCTCGAATGTTGAACTGATTCTGAATTCCCAATACTTTCTCAAGTGTTCTCTTGGTTAATTATGCCCTTCACATATCTCTTCCGTTTGTCGATTCGCTTTAGTTCATTATAACGTATTTCAGGTCTTTACTTAGTCATTCTTGTAATACTTCCTCTTTTGTTGCTTTTAGAGGTAATTATCCCACGTCATTGTCTCTGCTCTTCTCTTTATTTCATAGTTGGTTATCAGCTGTATTTCGGGCTGTTCTGCTGAAGTGTTACTGTGTCTGTTATCTAAATATTATTCAGTTGTACTGTCATCGATTGATTCAATATCCTTGCTTTACTCCGCTGCGACAGTCTGTATTCTGGAATCATCAGCGTCATGTGTCACTTTCTGACTTTCTTTCAAAGGTCTTTAACTACCATTTGTTTTTACTTCTCGATCTCGATCTTTAGGGCTGGCTATTAATTAGTGCTAGGGTCCCCTCATATTATAACGTTACTGTCATCCAGTAACTAGTAACCCGCTTATTCTGATTGTCTCGGTTAAATCATTTCGTAATTTCTTTTACTCTAACTGGCAATACTTTAGGCGTATTATCTCGTGTTGTTTCTCTATTTTTGACTCAAATTCTGTTATTGCCCCTTTACTCCAGTTTGCTCTTAGTCCTTCTATCACGCATCGTATTGCAATCTTTACACGGGTATGTATAGGTGCTCAAGTCAGCCCGAAAAATATCTTAGCGTTGCCTCGCTAGTCTTTAGGCAGACCCTATATTCTTCTCTTATCTCTTTCAATTGATGTCAAGGCTCAACTATGGCTTTTGCCCTCAGTACTAATTTCATCTCTGTAGTTTTGCTTCAAACCGTCTTATACCTTTCTTTGATGTATCCGAAATATCGTAACCACATTGTTGTTACTGAATTCTTATTCTTTTTATCAAGTACTCACTTGGCCTCATTCTTAGTATACAAGTATTCGTAGGTTGCATAACCATTCTTGTACAATTTGCACAAAGTGCCTCCAATCTTAATCATAGTCTTTCCTTCTCCTGGTTTATTCTGCTCTACATATCTTATTGTACTACAACTCACTTGCTGTCTATTTTGTCATACTCCTTTCCCTTCCTTTACTTACCATTCAACTTTCTCATATTCTACTATTGGAGGTTCCCTATTCCTTCTTCTTTGCTACTTATAAGTCACAATATCATTAGCATACAACTATGTTGCCAACATCTTAATTTCCAATCCAGTATAGCATTGCTATCCTTCATAACATCTCTTAAGTTATTCGTTACCATTCTCTTGTCGTACTCTCCCTTTTTATAAGCATCCACCTTCTAATGTCATATTATCCAAGATCTTTACCAATAATTCTCAGCACTGTCTCAAATTACCATCTTGGCTACTATTCGTTTATCGCTGGCTTTCAGATCTTACCAACTTGTTTCAACATGGGATCTCACGTGAAGTTTAAGTATTCACATTAAACGTGTTGCAGTGTCAGCTGATTTTATCTTGCACTTGCATTTCTCTCATCCACTTCCCCCCTTTAGGGTGTACCTACATCTTAAGTTCATAGCTATATATTTCCCTTTTGTCCTATGCTCATACTCAATTAGTTACGTCTGTCTTGGGTGCCTCCTTTAGTATCCCTTCCATTTCTCCAGTCTATGTCCATATTTTATTTGTGCGTGAGCCATCTCATGGTACCGCTACATCCTTCGAAAAGCACTACTTTTACATAATCCCTCTTTCATTTTCAAAACATATTCTATTCATTTCTATTTGTCCTTATCATACCAGTCATTTCTGGCATTCATTCTGTCTCGTTGCTCATCTTTCTTTAGGTTGGTCTTTCACAGTTCTGTCACTTGTATTACTCATTTTCCAAGCTATACATGTCATAACGCATCGCTATACTAAAATTCCACACGCTTTCTTCTTATCTTTCTCTTTCTATTAACTCCTTCTCTTCTTGTGCTCGATTCCACTTTCGTTACCACTTGACCTTTATTCTGAAATTTCCCCATAGGACTTTGTAAGTCTTTCTTATTTGTTCTATATTTGCTTTTTCGTTTCACACTAATCACGTCGTATTCTTTTCCTTGCTAGGCTTTACTCATTTCTATAGCAATCCTTATGGTATTACATCCTGTTCGTAATCTATCCTATAATGTAACACTTCTTAATCTTATTCACGATTCTTACTATGTTTTAATTACACTCTATGGACTTGGCATACTTAGCCCTTCCCCCTTTTCTGATCAATCTTATCCTTAATATCTCACAAGTTGTCTTATCAATACCTTCATGATTTGTTGTAACTCTTCCTCCTCTGTACTCTTGTCTCAATCATACTGTTATTTCTTCTAACTATAAACTCATTGTAATTTATCCCTGCTTGTCAATTCAGTCGATACCTCAATATAACATTCTATTAAGATTTTTCCGGCCTTTTCTAAATCATCTCTTAGTATCACAAGCCCTTCCAAATTATCCTAGCATTTCTTTTTACCATATTGATATCGACCCTATAATTACTATTACCATCAATTCAACGGTTAACTTCGAAGTCAGCCGTACTCGCAACTTAGTCAAATCTTATCATTACTGTTGACATGACCTTTCAAGAATATTACGAACTTATATCTCATTCTCTTTTTATTTCTAGGAAACTTTTGGCAGAGTTTCCTCTGTATTTCTTACTCTCTCAAAACCTGCACGCAGGAAATACCGACAATGCCTCACAGGGCCAACATATACACATATATCCTATCATATCATAGCCACACAGGGCTCCCAATTTCCAGTAAAAAGTATAAAGGTGTCGAAACTTACCTCACATATCACACCTCGAGACGTACCTGGTCCTTTAACGATCTGTCATGTTATACCTTCCTATCTACCTTCCCTTTCCTTCTTCAACTTTACATTTCAATCATACTTCAATATTCTTACCTTATCTGACATGCATCTTTCGCACCGTTTCTTACCTGTGTACTTTGTAGCTTCCCCTATCATCAGTCACTTTCTTCTGGCGATGCCGTTCTTCAGCTGAAATCAAGGGTTAGTATAAGGAATTTCATTTCCTACGGCTGTGCTCTATCGCACGATCTTAGATATGAAAGAAAGGTAACATCCAAAATGTCCTATAGCTTCCTGTTTATAGATGTGGTGCACAACACACCGATAAACAAGACTCTACTAGACACGGTCTGTAGACACTCCGAGGATGAACTGCTCTGATACCACTTTTGTCACGACCCAACCCCGTAGGCCGTGACTGGTGTCCGACCTGGACACCCGTATACATACCTGTCACATATAGTCAAACTGAAACTGCGAACAATATGGAACTTTACAAAAGAACTCCGAAAGTGCACAACATCATCATATATGTATATTCAGATAAGCTATCTCATGAGGAGTCAAAACTAATCATATCATGAAATAATATGCAAGCCGACAAGGCTGCCATCACATATCAATACCATATGCAAGTCGACAAGGCTGCCACTATAGACGAACATCATACCACAGCACATCGTATAGACACAGCTGAACAGAACCCATACGCAACCCACACATATGTCTACTGACCTCTAAGAGTACAAATGGCGAAATATGACGGGACAGGGCCCCGTCGTACCCCTGGATAAACATACATGTATATATCATAAGATCTGTACCAAAATTCTAAACTCCGGAACAACGGAGCTCTCCAAGACAGCTGAGTAGAAGTCCTATGCTGAAGGGTCACCAGACTGACTATCTGTGCCTGTGGGCATGAAACGCAGCCCCTCGAAAAAAGGGGGTCAGTACGGAATATGTACTGAGTATATAAATCATGAAATATAGTAAAAAGGATCATAACTGAATTAGGGATTACCAGAAACAAGTATGACTTTTAAAACATCAATACACTTGCCTTATGAAATGAAAATCATGCATATCAATATCATATATCATATATATAACGTGTCCCGACCCTCTAGTGAGGGACTCGGTGAATAAAGTAATCATATGCCCTCCTGGCCGCCATAACATATCATCATATCATCATATCATCACATCATCATATCATCATATATATATATATATAACGTGTCTCGGCCCTCTAGTGAGGGACTCGGTGAATAATGCAGTGAAACTGTGCACGAAAACGTGTCCTGGCCCGTGACTCAGTGAAAGACATATTGAGGCATGCACGAGCAGAGAAGTGAGAAACCATATGCAATTTAAATCATTATCAAGACTCAATAGAATAAGAAGAAAGATTAACGCCTGAGTATCAATAGCGACAATCATATCAAGTATCCCTCAGATATCATTATAGAATATATCAAGAGGCTTAGGAATCATAGACATGTATCAAGATCATATGAAACAATTTATAGAAGTCTGGACATTAGTTATTACCGAGTTCTTGGGAATAGGAGCTTATGTATCGACAGTTATCCAACGTACAGAAACTGAAGAGGAAGGCTCAATCTCTTGAGAATTGTAATATCAAGAAGTGAATAAGAATCGTAAATATCACTCAAATCTTATGAATGGAATTACCCCAAAGTTCATATCAGTCATCACTTAAGTCTAAGACATGCCAAAAGAAAGAAGGGATAACTTTACATACCTGTTAGTGACTATCTGTAAATCTGTTCGCCTCATCGCACTTTTAGCCTATTTAATATAAGAGTAACGTTATCGTTAGTAGCTATACTTTCTAGGTCACAAATCTATATCCCATTGTTTATAGGACTTATCCTTTAGCTTACACAACCTCGTTTAGGGTTTTCTATTAGTTAAAGACTTAACGAAAATCGGGCAGCATTTCCCCTATATATTCGCCTAACCCGAATTTCCACTTATCCTCCTGTTATCACAGAAATACCAACCACAGAGATATCCATATAAAATTCTCACAATTCATCCCATAACAATTCCAACAACCCCACAACTTCTCTAAATCCATTTCAACCCACAATTTCCTATAACATCAATTTTATACATTCTCTTACTTCCAATTTCGTCCAATCCAATTTTAATAATTCCATTACACCACTATTAACACAATTACACCATAAAATAGAAAATCTTACCTTAATTTTCTCGGAGGAATTTCTACTCTTCATTGCTCCAATTTCGCAATTTCTTCTTGCCCGATTCAAATCCAATGTTGCTATCACCTCCTTGAATTTGTATTGCACTTAGAATTTGATTGATTAAGCAACAAAAATAATTTTTACCCTTCAACCATGGCTGGCCGAGACCAGCAATGGAAATGCTCCCTTTTTTTTGGAAATGAATTAAATTGCCCACTTTGTTCACAAACCATATCTTATATATGGTTGTCCTCTAATGGACACGTGTACCCTCCTCTAATGACTCATCCAACATTATTTTGCTGTTTTGTTTTGTTTGTTTTTTTTTATAATTAAAACGCGGGCCCACAATTTAAAAATTAAATTAATTAATCACTAATTCTTACTTAGTAATCTAATCATAATTAATTAATCCCTAATCTCCAATAATATTTTTTTACACTAAATAAAATTTATAAATAACTTATGTTCTAATTTAAAATTGAAATTTAGAGGTTTCTATCTCGTGTCCGAAAATGACTCCGCCTTTAACTTGAGCCGACTTGCTTGCGAATAATTTGACGTATAAATATACGGGGTATAACAGAATCTCTCCTTATTAATATTAGTTTCGGTTTATTTACAGATGTGAAACTATTAAACTATTTTATAATGAGTTAGTTAGTTGAAGAATTTGGAAAACCATCGTGTGGGATGTTTTATGACATATATTAGTGTTGGTAAGATTGTTGTTGATATTGGTATTGTTGTTATGATTGTTGGTTGGTGAATTATGATTTCGGGCTGGACATATACACTGGGGAGATGCTGCCCGAATTTGACAGATTCTAAAGGAGTTTGATTTAAAGACTTGAGATGGTCATATGATTTTGAGCCTAACAATAGTACGAATGGTTTATATGTAGATTTACAAGTGTGGAAGGATAAACATTGAATCGCCAAGGAGACTGAAAGGCGTGTTAAGGCTGGTCCCTTTCTTTCCAAAGGCATGGGTCCTTTTTTGTGTATTCATATATGTTTTCCATATTGTCCTTATCCTCAAAAGTTAGAGAACCATGATTCCAACAGTTTCTTATGATGCTAGAGAGGAGTATGCTTTATGAAGATAGTGATGATGACGATTCTATTCCTAGAAGTTCCAAAGCTATGATTTTAATGCTATTATAAGATTAACGAGTTTATTTCATGATTTTATTGAATTTCTCATTGTTGTTGATCTCACCTTATGAATTGTTCCTTCGAGGTGAGATATAGTGATGATGATTATTTCGTAATATAAATCGGAGGTTTCCGACCTTACGTCACTCCAATAGAGTTGTAGCTTTTAATTGGGCTCTCATGCGTGGTTTATATTTATGTATGTATTTTAATAAAATTGCGCCGCCCAATAGACGGCCGGGAAGACACACCACTGCAGTGGGCAGCTTACGCCCCTGACGCGGGCTAATGATGATAACACCGTGCCTAAATTGCCGGGCAGCATAACACCGTACCTATATGGTCAAGTAGTTTACTATATATATATATATATATATATATATATATATATATATATATATATATATATATATATATATATAATGTTGTTTTAAAAAAGTTAAAGTTAGCACGCATAACATCCACCTTAAGAGGCAATCAGATGTACAAGTTATCTTTTTACTTTATGTGATGTTTCACGTTTCTTATTATGATATTATCCATGCCTTACATGCTCAGTACACTGTTCGTACGGACATCCTTTCTTATGGACGGTGCATTCATGCCCGCCGGATCAGGTAGTCAGCTAGACGATCTAGGCCAGTAGGATCTCTTCTCCGCCGCAGTCGATGCACTCCATTGGTTTGGAGATGCAATCCTTTTTGGTATGCTATTTTACTATGTAGATATGGGTACGACAAGGTCTTGTCCTTTCTTTTCTACAATGTAGATTCTATGTTGATAGTTGTATATAGTGGAAGAGTCATGTAGTTTTGTGGTCTCTTATTTTGAGCACAGTACATGTAGTGTCCATGTCAGACTATGTTGCCATCCATTGCACACACACCTATATATATATATACATACATATATGTCCTGGTGGCCCGTTTATGAGTTGTTGAGGTAGAGTTTATTGTATAAATTTTGCAGCGGATTTTATCATTCGGATATAAGTTAGAAGTGGGCCACAAGGTTATTCAGTATATAGCGAGTACGATGTTAGGGGGTTCTAGGTCAGCAGTGGTCAGGCACTCATCACGGTCCATGGGTTTGGGTCGTGACCCAAGCCATGGGAAGTACGTAACAATGAAGTAAAAGATGAATTATGATCTCGTAAGTCCTAACCGGGAATGACAACTTTGCAACCCAGGGACATGATCCTTATCAAGTATAACTAATGATAAATATCATGTATGGAATGTTTCGGAAGGTTCCGGGATCAAGCGGATAGAAGAAAAGAAAGTTAATGGGACTTTGGAAGAAGTTGGTGAAATTTCTGAAGCAAATTTTTGTCCAATTAGATGGGAGTGTAACATTTAGCATACAAGGAGTTTTGAGGTTATTCAAGAGCCTAAAATCAAGTTCGTCGAGTCTAGTTTCCAACACAACAAACCGTTCGTCAATATGACATCAGAATAAAGAGTTATGGGCATTTTAAAACTAATTGCTAGAAGCCTGCGAACTAGCGCGAAAAGAACCCACTCAAAGGCCCACTAAATCAGCCCAAAGGGGCCCAATTTAATTGTGACTTGTAAGAGATGAGGTAATATATTGACTTTGGTTAATATATATGTTGTGGTTCATGAAAAATATTGACGCGAAAATATCGAGGAAGGGTAAGCGCAGAATTGGAATTTTGGAAATTAGTTTCGTGAATTACAAATTATTTAACCAAGTAATTGGGCTAGGAAAAAGTCACAAAAATAGAGTCCCAATTTAAAGGGGTGGCCGGCCAACCAACTATGGCCCAAGCCTATGTGGGATACTAAATGCAAGACAAATAAATATAGGAGGGTCCATGACTAGTCTTCATTTTTTTAGAAAGTTCAAGAACATAAAAGAAGGAGAGAGTGAGAGCTACAAAAAAAAAAATTGTTGGAGCTCAAATCTTTGGTTCAAAATTCATCTCTTTTGAATTCCTACTAAGCCCGGAAACCCTCTTCAACGTGATGCAATTTTAGAGGCAAGAAAGTACTTTTTTTACCAAGTGGAAAAATTGTAAAAGGTAAGAATTCTACTCCTTTCTTATGGAAAATTTAAATTGTTATAGTGAGTAGAATTTAATGAAAAATATGGAGATGTTGTGTGTGGTGTGTGAGCCGCGTGTGTGTGTGTGTGTTGTGGCCATGTGGTGTTTTTGTGAAGGAAGATGAATTGAAATTGTTTAGTATGTTAATTATGTTGTTGTGGCCTTGTGATGTGAATGGAATATTAATGGTTCTAGTTGGCATGAAAAAAAAATTGTTGTTAAGTTGTTGTCGGAAAGTATGTGATTTTTTTATAATTTATGTAATTGTGGGAATGGAGTTGTAAGATGCAAATTGTTGTTGTCGTTGATGAAAATGGAAGATGGAAAATATGTTGTGAATGTTGTGTCGAAGGTTGGAGGTTTCGGGTGAATTATGATTTTTGGTGGGATTGTTGTATATTTTGTAAAATGATATGAAATGCTTTGGAATTGCACTTGAATGATCTTAAATTGGTAGTGAGTGTGTAAGTGTCGGTATTAGCTTGAAAATTCGTAGTTGAATTGAATGTTGATGAATTATGTTGAATGGAAGGTTACTAATGTTAGAATGTGTTTTGAATTGATTATTGATGTTATTGGTATGGTTGTTGGTATTGTTGGTATGGTTGTTGATGAATTTGGCCGAGTTTAATTCTCGGGGATGTTGAATTTACAGGGGAGGTGCTGCCGAAATTTCTGTAGACAAGTACTAATTAGAATTAAACTTCTAAGTACTTGTATCTAATTTTTGGGTAATTGGTAATATTATTGTAGATATTGGAGAGCCCGAGACTTGAGTCGGGATTTTCATGGCGAGTGATCGAGATTTGTTAGTGAGCGATCGAGGTATGTAAAGCCTACCGTTCCTTCTTTTTGGCATGATCCTTTTTGGAATAAACAAAAGTGTATATGTATGCTTATAAAGAAAATCCTACTCTTAGATGCCACTAGGATGGCTAACATCTTTGACCTCCGTAAGCTATCCCATATGGTTCGATACGCATTTATGATGTTTGAAGATTCTAGTTGATATGTTTCCGAACAATGTCCGAAAAATATTTGATATGGCTAAAGCTTTGGATACATATATTTTGATACGTATATATGATCTTAAAGGCTCCATTTGATTTGCTCCTTACTAATGGTTGAAAGCTCCCCTAATACAAATGTTACTTGAATTTTCCAAAAAGAGATTCTGAAATGCTTTTAGAAAGTTCTGTACTTCAAAAGTTCGTAACTTTCGTATATTAACTCCGATTGACCCGAAACTGATTTCTGAGCCTTCGGATGTCGTAAAAATATTTGTTCATCAAGTTTGAAGCTTATTTATTTATATGCATATGGTTTCCGCACTACTCCGCTTGTGCCTACTACTATGATATCGTTCGCCGGTTCCCGGGCGGTTCTGTGATCGTGCGCACTATGGTATATTCGGCAGTATGATGTGTTACGGTTCCCGAGACCTCGCCATATGGCCGGGTACCGCTTATATATGGCGTTATGATGCGATATGGCATATGATATGTTCTGGTGTTGTGATATGTTATGATGATACGATATGTTCGGGGATTGTACGGAGATGTGAAACCTTCTGGAGTATGATGTGTTGTGGCGCCAACGTCGGAGTGGCGGCCACGTTCCTGAGCCCTATGCATGATTTTTTTATTTGCATGATATATATATATATATATATATATATATATTCAGCACAGGTTTTGGTATACTAATTCTGTATCCACATTCTGTACTCCTCATTTCGGTTATGATTCGGATTTCTGTATTTCATGCTTTGCATACTCAGTACATATTTCGTACTGACCCCCTTTCTTCGGGGCTGCGTTTCATGCCCCCAGGTACAGACGTTCGTTTTGGTGATCCTCCGGTATAGGATACATATTCTGTCACTTGGAGTACTCCTTTTGATCCGGAGCTCATATTTTTGATACATATCTTCTGTTATACATGTTCTGTATATATATATATA
Organism: Lycium barbarum; assembly: GCF_019175385.1. NCBI lineage: Eukaryota > Viridiplantae > Streptophyta > Magnoliopsida > Solanales > Solanaceae > Lycium > Lycium barbarum. The sequence goes on along the minus strand of NC_083343.1, from coordinate 62,344,526 downwards.
TATATATATATATATATATATATATATATATATGGCTATTTGGGTACGGCGGGGCCCTGTCCCGTCATATATGTATGTTATGGTTTGTAGAGGCCTGTAGCCATATATGTGGGTTATGGGTCATGTTTGTTCGTTTGTGATTATGATCTGCATCTTAATGCAGCCCCGTTTGCTATTATGGCCAAAACGGCCCATTTGCTTGCATATGTGTGTATATCTGGGCGATGTCTATTCCGCCAGCCTACAGGATTTGATATGATGTTTGTGTACGGGCGACCGCTTAAGATGATATTAGTTTCAGTATCTGTTTAAAATAACGTATGTTAAGTTTGAATAAATCTATGATATGTCGATTTGGTACGTAAGTCTGTTCGGGTGTCCAAATAGGGCACCAGTCACGGCCCACGGGGCTGGGTCGTGACAGAAGTGGTATCAGAGCAGTTTGTCCTCGGATTGTCTACAGGCTGTGTCTAGTAGGGTCTTGTTTATCGTTGTGTTGTGCACCACACCTATAAACAGGAGGCTCCAGGACATTTAGGGTGTTACCTTTCTTTGGATCTTAGATCGTGCGATAGAGCTGTGCTATTAGGATGATCTCTTCTGACCGATTGTTATATTTACAGTGATGCCTCCGAAGAAGACGACGGCTACCCAGAAGGGCAAAGCAGTGGTAGGAGAGACCAGTCAGATACAGAGGGTTACTCGGGCTCATGTTCAGACTATGCTCGATATTGCGCCGTAGTCAGCGGGCTCTGCTACGCCATCATCATCAGAGGAGCCTGAAGCGGCTCCACCAGTAGCTCCAGAGGCTCCAGCGCCCGCGCCCCCAGCTTCTCAGCCAGTGGCGGAGGATATGGCGATGAGAGAAACCGTTCAGTTGTTGGAGACATTGGTAGCAGGACAGGCTCGCAGACGCGGGCTAGGGGGTGATGATATGGACAGACGTGACAGTCTGAGGGTTCGTGATTTCTTGACTTGTGGTCCTCCAGAGTTTTACGAGTCCAAGCCCGAGAAGGATCCCCAAGATTTTATTCGACAGATGCAGCGTGCGTTGAGACTAGTCAGGGCTTCTGAGACTGAGTCTGTCGAGTTAGCTTCACACAGATTGCGAGATGTTGCGATTAATTGGTACGAGTCTTGGGAGCTGTCCAGAGGCGAGGATGCTCCGCCGGCCGTATGGGATGAGTTTGTAGCCGCCTTTCTCAGCCACATTTTGCCCCCAGAGTTGCGGCGGGCGAGAGTTGATAAATTTCTGCAGTTGTGGCAGAGAGGCAGGAGTGTCCGAGAGTACAGCTTGGAGTTTGATTCTCTGGCTAGATATGCACCTGCCATAGTAGCTGAGATGCCTGATCGGATGCACCGGTATGTGTAGGGCTTGATCGCTACTTGATTGACGGCTGTATGGCGATGGCATCACAGACGGGTATGGACATTGCCCGGTTACAGGCTTATGCGCAAGGGATGGAGGACCGACATAGAGAGGACCAGTCGAGCAGAGATCGTGATAGGAGACCACCCAAGCGGGCTAGGTCAGCTGGGTATTCTGGACAGTCTCGAGGCAGGAAGCCTCAGCAGCAGCGGTCCAATAGATATCCTCCTCCATCAGGCCGGAGTACACAGTCTACAGGTAGACGGTTTGGCGGTGCGGGGCAGTCTGGAGTAAACCAGAGTTCCAGAGCCTCAGGTTCTCAAACGGGCAGAGGTCCCAGTCAGTCTAGGCCACCCCTGCCTCGGTGTTCTTATTGTGGGAGGTCGCACCCAGGAGAGTGCTATAGAGCTACAGGTGCCTGTTTTTCTTGTGGCCGCCAGGGCCATATTATGAGAGACTGTCCGTTGTCGGTTGGTTCTGGTGGTGCAGCTTAGCCGATGGGATCAGCTGCTAGTTCGTCTTCTACTCCTTCAGCTATACGCCCTGCGGGGAGGGGTATGCCAGCACCAGCGAGCCGCGGTAGAGGCCGTAGAGGCGTTTCTGACTCTAGCGGTCCTTCGAACCGGATTTATGCATTGGCTAGCCGACAGGATCAGGAGGCGTCACCAAATGTGGTCACAGGTACATTATTGGTCTTTTCTAGAGCCGTATATGCTTTGATTGATCCAGGGTCTACTTTATCATATATTTCTCCCCTCGTCGATAGTGAAATTGGGATAACGCCTGAACCTATAGAACCGTTCGAGGTAGCTACGCCGGTTGGGGATTTTATTATAGCGAGACAGGTATATAGAGATTGTTCTATGATTATATGTGGCCGTTGCACTAAGGCTGATTTGGTAGAATTAGATTTGATGGAATTTGATGTTATTATGGGTATGGACTGGTTAGCCTCCTGTTATGCTAATGTTGATTGCCAGAAAAAGGTGGTTCGTTTCCAGTTTCCAGGGGAACCAGTTATAGAATGGGCAGGAAATACAGCATCACCGAGAGGTAAGTTTATTTCATACCTCAAGGCTAGGAAGATGATTCAGAAAGGGTATATCTATCATTTGGTTCAAGTGCATGATATTAAAGCAGAAACACCTACCCTCCAGTCAGTTCCGGTTGTTAATGAATTTCCAGATGTGTTTCCGGATGAGCTTCCAGGCCTTCCCCCTGAACGGGAGATAGACTTCACGATAGATGTGCTGCCAGACACTCAGCCTATATCTATTCCTCCTTACAGAATGGCACCTGCAGAATTGAAAGAGTTGAAAGAGCAGATGAAAGACCTATTAGAAAAAGGCTTCATCAGACCTAGTACGTTGCCATGGGGACCGCCGGTATTGTTCGTAAGAAAGAAAGACGGGTCGCTGCGGATGTGTATTGATTACAGACAGCTGAATAAGGTGACTATCAAGAATAAATATCCCCTTCCCTGGATTGATGATTTATTTGATCAGTTGCAGGGTGCTAAATATTTTTCAAAGATAGATTTGCGTTCGGGCTATCATCAGGTGCGGGTACGAGAGGCAGACATTCCAAAGACTGCTTTCAGGACCCGGTACGGGCATTATGAGTTTAGAGTGATGTCTTTTGGGCTAACTAATGCTCCAGCAGTGTTTATGGATTTGATGAATCGGGTATTCAGGCCGTTCCTCGACATGTTCGTGATTGTGTTTATTGATGATATTCTGGTTTATTCGCGATCAGCAGAGGAACATTCAGATCATTTGAGGACCATACTTGGCAAACTGCAGCAGCAGAAATTATATGCTAAATTCTCCAAATGTGAATTCTGGTTAACTTCAGTGGCATTCTTGGGGCATATCGTTGGAGCAGATGGTATTCGGGTCGATACACAGAAGATCGAGGCTGTACAGAATTGGCCTAGGCCCACGACACCGACTGAGGTACGCAGTTTTCTGGGATTGGCCGGATATTACAGAAGATTTGTAGAGAATTTTGCTTCTATTGCGGCACCACTAACAAAATTAACTCAGAAGGCAGCAAAATTTCAGTGGACCGATGCTTGTGAACGCAGCTTCCAGTTGCTGAAGGAAATATTAATTACAACTCCAGTTCTAGCTCTTCCAGAGGGATCAGATGGGTATGTTATTTATTTTGATGCTTCTGGTATTGGGATAGGTTGTGTATTAATGCAGCACGGTCGAGTTATAGCCTATGCTTCCCGGCAGCTCAGACAGCACGAGAGAAATTATCCCACCCGTGATCTGGAATTAGCCGTGATCTGGAATTAGCCGCGGTGATTCATGCTTTGAAAATATGGCGGCATTATTTAAATGGGGTCCATGTTGATATCTATACGGACCACAAAAGCCTTCAGTATATTTTTAAGCAAAAGGAGTTAAATTTGCGACAAAGAAGATGGCTAGAATTACTGAACGATTATGACGTCGATATTCTGTATCATCCTGGAAAAGCTAATGTTGTGGCAGACGCACATAGTCGCAAATCTATGGGCAGTTTGACCGAAGTGCAGCCAGAGAAGAAGGAACTAATCCGTGAAATTCATCAGTTAGCCAGCCTTGGAGTGTGTTTCGCCGATTCTTGAAATATTATGGTTTCTTTCCGAGGAGTTGCTGAATCTTCGATTATGGAAGAGGTAAAACGACGTCAGTTCGAGGATCCTATTTTGGTACAGTACAGAGATGTGGCCCTTAATAAAGAAAAGGCCCAATTCGAGATGTCACCTGACGGGGTATTGCTATATAGTGGCAGGTTATGTGTGCCTGACGTTGCAGGGCTGCGGCGGTAGATTATGGGAGAGGCACATTATGCTCGGTATTCTGTTTATCCTGGATCCACTAAAATGTACCATGATCTCAGATATTTATATTGGTGGGACGGTATGAAGAAAGATATTGCAGAGTTCGTTGCTCAGTGCCCGAATTGCCAGCAAGTTAAGATCGAGCATCAAAAGCCTGGCGGATTGGTACAGGAAATGGAAATCCCAGCTTGGAAATGGAAAATAATTAATATGGATTTCATTACAGGTTTACCGCGCACTCCACGCAGGTATGATTCTATTTGGGTTATTGTTGACAGACTGACGAAATCAGCCCATTTTCTTCCGGTCAGGACTACTTATTCGGCTGAGGATTATGCCAGATTGTATATTAAAGAGATAGTAAGGCTTCACGGAGTTCCTATATCTATTATAACCGACAGGGGTGCTCAGTTTACAGCAAATTTCTGGAGGTCATTTCAGGAAGGATTGGGGACTCAGGTGAGTCTTAGCACAACATTTCATCCTCAGTCCGACGGACAGGCCGAGCGTACTATTCAGACGCTGGAAGATATGCTACGGGCCTGTGTTATTGATTTCAGATGTAGTTAGGATGATCATTTGCCGCTTATTGAATTTGCTTATAATAATAGTTATCATTCAAGCATCCAGATGGCACCGTATGAAGCCCTATATGGTAGAAAATGCAGATCTCCGATTGGTTGGTTCGATGTTGGTGAAACAAAGTTGATCGGGCCAGATATGATCCAGCAAGCAGTCGATAAGGTAAAACTCATTCGGGAACGGTTATTAGCAGGTCAGAGTCGACAGAAATCATATGCAGATAAACGACGTTGACTGTTAGAGTTCCAGATTGGTGACTGAGTATTTCTGAAAGTGTCGCCTATGAAAGGTGTAATGAGATTCAGCAGAAAAGGAAAGCTCAGTCCGCGATATAATGGGCCTTATCAGATTATTCGGAAGATAGGCGAGGTTGCCTACGAGCTAGACTTACCATCCGATCTGGAGGCATTACATCCGCTATTTCATGTGTCAATGCTCCGTAAATGTATTGGTGATCCATCCAGAGTATTCCCCCTAGAATATATTCAGGTAACGGAGGAATTGTCTTATGAAGAACAACCTGTAGCTATTCTGGATCGTCAGGTGAGGAGACTACGCACCAAAGATGTACCCTCTGTTAAGGTCTTGTGGCGAAACAATAATAGAGAAGAAATGACCTGGGAAGCGGAGGACGAGATGAAGAAGAAGTACCCTCACTTGTTTCCTATACCTTCAGGTAAATCTAAATTTCTTAATTGGTTATATTGATTGGTAAATGATTTATATGTGCTACCCATAAAAATAAACTCCCCAGAAATGCTTGTAAGACCCTATAAGGCTAATTTAACATTCGAGGACAAATGTTCTAAAGAGGGGGAGGATGTTATATCCCGTATTTCGCATATTCGGAAAATCTGAAATAATTATGACTTGTAAGAGATGAGGTAATATTTTGACTTTGGAGGCAATTTTATAGGGTCTTACAAGAAAGTACTTGTAAGAGATGAGGTAATATTCCAACCCTCTTCAACGTGATGCAATTTTAGAGGCAAGAAAGTACTTTTTTTACCAAGTGGAAAAATTGGAAAAGGTAAGAATTCTACTCCTTTCTTATGGAAAATTTAAATTGTTATAGTGAGTAGAATTTAATGAAAAATATGGAGATGTTGTGTGTGGTGTTTGAGCCGCGTGTGTGTGTGTGTGTGTTGTGGCCGTGTGGTGTTTTTGTGAAGGAAGATGAATTGAAATTGTTTAGTATGTTAATTATGTTGTTGTGGCCTTGTGATGTGAATGGAAGATTAATGGTTCTAGTTGGCATGAAAAACATTTGTTGATAAGTTGTTGTCGGAAAGTATGTGATTTTTTTATAATTTATGTAATTGTGGGAATGGAGTTGTAAGATGCAAATTGTTGTTGTTGTTGATGAAAATGGAAGATGGAAAATGTGTTGTGAATGTTGTGTCGAAGGTTGGAGGTTTTGGGTGAATTATGATTTTTGGTGGGATTGTTGTATATTTTGTAAAATGATATGAAATGCTTTGGAATTGCACTTGAATGACCTTAAATTGGTAGTGAGTGTGTAAGTGTCGATATTAGCTTGAAAATTCATAGTTGAATTGAATGTTGAGGAATTATGTTGAAAGGAAGGTTACTAATGTTAAAATGTGTTTTGAATTGATTATTGATGTTATTGGTATGGTTGTTGATGAATTTGGCCGAGTTTAATTCTCGGGGATGTTGAATTTACAGGGGAGGTGCTGCCAAAATATCTGTAGACAAGTACTAATTAGAATTAAACTTCTAAGTACTTGTAGCTAATTTTTGGGTAATTGATAATATTATTGTAGATATTGGAGAGCCCGAGACTTGAGTCAAGATTTTCTTGGAGAGTGATCGAGATTTGTTAGTGAGCGATCGAGGTATGTAAAGCCTACCGTTCCTTCTTTTTGGAATGATCCTTTTTGGAATAAACAAAAGTGTATATGTATGCATATAAAGAAAATCCTACTCTTAGATGCCACTAGGATGGCTAACATCTTTGACCTCCGTAAGCTATCCCATATGGTTCGATACGCATTTATGATGTTTGAAGATTCTAGTTGATATGTTTCCGAACAATGTCCGAAAAATATTTGATATGGCTAAAGCTTTGGATACATATAGTTTGATACGTATATATGACCTTAAATGCTCCATTTGATTTGCTCCTTAGTAATGGTTGAAATCTCCCCTAATACAAATGTTACTTGAATTTTCCAAAAAGAGCTTCTGAAATGCTTTTAGAAAGTTCTGTACTTCAAAAGTTCGTAACTTTCGTATATTAACTTCGATTGACCCGAAACTAATTTCTGAGCCTTCAGATGTTGTAAAAATATTTGTTCATCAAGTTTTGAAGCTTATTTATTTATATGCATATGGTTTCCGCACTACTCCGCTCGTGCCTACTACTATGATATCGTTCGCCGGTTCCCGGGCCGGTTCTGTGCTCGTGCGCACTATGGTATATTCGGCAGTATGATGTGTTACGGTTCCCGAGACCTCGCCATAGGGCCGGGTACCGCTTATATATGGCGTTATGATGTGATATGGAATATGATATGTTCTGTTGTTGTGATATGTTATGATGATACGATATGTTCGGGGATTGTACGGAGATGTGAAACCTTCTGGTGTATGATGTGTTGTGGCGCCAGCGTCGGAGTGGCGGCCACGTTCCTGAGCCCTATGCATGATTATTTTTATTTGCATGATATATATATATATTTTTTTTATTTTGTTTTTTCAGCACAGGTTTTGATAAACTAATTTTGTATCCACATTCTGTACTCCTCATTTCGGTTATGATTCGGATTTCTGTATTTCATGCTTTGCATACTCAGTACATATTTCGTACTGACCCCCTTTCTTCGGGGGCTGCGTTTCATGCCCGCAGGTACAGACGTTCGTTTTGGTGATCCTCCGGTATAGGATACATATTCTGCCACTTGGAGTACTCCTTTTGATCCGGAGCTCATATTTTTGGTACATATCTTCTATTATACATGTTCTATATATATATGGCTATTGGGGTACGGCGGGGCCCTGTCCCGTCATATGTGTATGTTATGGTTTGTAGAGGCCTAAAGTCATATATGTTGGTCGTGAGTCATGTTTGTTCGTTTGTGATTATGATCTGTGTCTTAATGCGGTCCCGTTTGCTATTATGGCCAAAACGGCCCATTTGCTTGCATATGTGTGTATATCTGGGCGATGTTTATTCCGCCAGCCTACAGGATTTGATATGATGTTTCTGTACGGGCGACCGCTTAAGATGATATTTATTTCAGTATCTGTTTAAAATAACGTATGTTAAGTTTGAATAAATCTTTGATATGTCGATCTGGTACGTAAGTCTGTTCGGGTGTCCAAATAGGGCACCAGTCACGGCCCACGGGGCTGGGTCGTGACACCCGGGCCGGGTATGTTTTCGTGCATAGTTTCACTGCATTGTTCACCGAGTCCCTCACTAGAGGGCCGGGTACGGTATATATATATATATGATGATATGATGATGTGATGATATGATGATATGATGATGTGATTATGGAGCCAAGGATGGCATGTGATGACTATATTCACCGAGTCCCATAATGGGCCGGGTATGATATATGATATTGATATGCATGATTATATTTCATAAGGCAAGTGTATTGGTATTTTTAACGTCATACTTGTCTCCTGTGATCTCTATTTCAGTCATGATCCTCTTTATTCTATTTCATGCTTTATATACTCAGTACATATCTCATACTGACCCCCTTTCTCCGGGGGGTTGCGTTTCATGCCCGCAGGTACATATACTCGATTTGGTGATCCTCCAGGTTAGGATATCTACTCAGCTGTCTTGGAGAGCTTCATTTTTCCGGAGCCTAGACTTTTGGTACAGATCTTTTGATCTATATATATGTTCATCCAGGGGTACGACGGGGACCTGTCCCGTCATATTTTACTATCGATACTCTCAGAGGTCTGTAGACATATGTGTGGGTTGTGTATAAGTTTTGTTCAGCTGTGTCTATACGATGTGCTATGGATATGTTCGTCTGTTGTGGCAGCCTTGTCGGCTTGCGTATGATATTGATATGTAGTGGCAGCCTTGTCGGCTTGCATATCATATTGACATGTAGTGGCAACCTTGTCGGCTTGCGTACCATATTATGTTTTGATTAGTTGTGACTCCTCAGGAGACAGGTTATCTAGATATATATATATATGATGACGTTATGAACCTTTGGAGTTCTTTTGCAAGTTTCCATATTGTTCTTACATTCAGTTTGACTATATCTAACAGGTACGTACACAAGTGTCTAGCTCGGGCACTAGTCATGGCCCACGGGGCTGGGTCGTGACAAAAGTGGTATCAGAGCAGTTCATCCTCGGAGTGTCTACAGACTGTGTCTAGTAGAGCTGTTACACCTTGGAAAAACCCCCGTAAATGTACAGTGATTAGGCAAATAGAGGACGCGGCGTATACGATGTTTTGACGAGTAAGAAAGAGTATTAGATGACCCTCAACGAGGTTTTAAAGGCATACAATGCAAGGAGAGAATGTTGCTAAGGAAAGCGAATCATACGTTGTGTATCAGATAAGAATTTCGAGCAACGAGTCCATGATGGCATAATGATGTCTTAGAGAAGTGTAATAATGTCCCTAAGATTGATATTGAAGTGTGAAACAAGTGCCAAGAAGGTTCCATAAGGATCGGAGATCAAACGAGACGACGAGAACGAAAACGGAATCACTGGGCATTATACGGCCACTCTACGGACCGTATAATTTATACCAGCCGTATATTGGACCGTATAATTGGCCAAGAAGACCACCAGCCACTGGACCAAATGTACGCCCATACATACGGTCCGTATAAATAGTACGGACCGTATGTTGGTCCGTATAATGATGGTCGGCCAGCTTTTAATTTAAGTATAGGACCCCTTTTTCATTTCATATTTCATTCCACTCTCACTCCATACTTCAAGATACCTCTAGAACCTTCCCTACTCTTCAACTACAAGAAAAACCCAAGGGAAACTAAGATCAATAACACATAATCCATGAATCAAAGTGTATGAAACTCAAGAAAAGTTCATCTTCCTCAAGAAAAGCAAAGGAGGTGAGATAGGGTTTTGGTGCTAAGAAGAGAAACTTCATTTAAGACTTGTTCAACCATCATTCAAGGTAAGTTTCATGGCCATTTCATATTGTTTAAGGTATTGGAAGGTTAAGATACCCGAATTGTAGAAAAGCATAGCAAATGGGTCATTCAAGAGTGAATAGTGTCATAATTGAATGGTAGTTGAATAGAATCATGAATGTTAGTGTGTTGTGAGTATGAATACGTTGTAAATGACATGTAGACCAAGAGATAAGTGTGATACATGGGAAAATACGATAGCGAACCCAAAACTATAAATATGGGAAAACATAGAGAAATGGTGGATCATGGTCATTGTATACGAATAATAATTGTTGATTGCTATATTGTGATTGTTGTTGTGAGTGTTGGGAGTTGATATGGAATACGGGAAATGTAGTATAAACAAAGGAAGTGCTACCCAATTTTCTCTAGAAATAGTAGTGCGTTCTTATGGTTGATTGACTAATGTTAGTACGGATCCTCTTTTGAAGGTAGAGGCGTGACATCGAAGGGGAAAAAGCAAACGCTAGATTGCTTAAACAAAAAAGGTTTGTAAGGCTAGTCCCTTCTTTCTAAGGCATGAATTCCATGATATGATATTCCTTCCTTCTTCATGATTTTTCCTACGTATCAAAAACTATGAGTCTACGATTATAAAGAGCATCACAAGATAAAGAAAAGAGACACGTTACGAGTATGACGATGTTGATAATGAATATAAGTCTAGAAGTCATAAAGCTCATGATATGATATTCCTACGAAGTTAATGATCCTTATATGATTCCTATAATAGTATTTTCCTTACCTCTCCATGACTTTCCTACTTTCCGGAAAACTAAGAGCCTATGTTCATGAATAGCCATATGGGATAAGATAAGAGGCATGATATGAATGCGGTAATGACGATGATGAGTCAAAGTCTAAATATACTAAGGCCTACAATATCATTGTTCCACAAGCCTAATGATCCATATTACGATCCATTGATATTGTTCATTGACTACACTCACCTTATATGCTAATTCCTTCAAGGTGAGGCATAATGCTTATGAATGCTCCATAATGGACTCGGGGGTTCTCGACCTTATGTCTCCCCGACATTGTTATAGATTGCCCATAAGCCTTAATGCATGTTCTATGACCAATGTTCCGCAAAGTTATGAGTCTATGTTCTTAGAGGATTTCATATGAGATAAAGGTAAGAGATATGCTATATAAACGATAGTGGTAATGTTGAGCTTAAGCCTAAAGATTATGAAGATTATCATATGATAATTATACGAAATTCATGCTACGAATACGATGTTACTTTCATAAATTGTCTTTGAATTTAAATGTGTGCATTAATGAAAGGTTGCGATAAGCTTATGAGATGTATACGATGACAATGATGATGATGAGATATATTGATCCTTGTGTGATGCATGTGACATGGTCGAGCCACTATGTTGCCGAATATGGAAGATATGTATGTGATACTGTCAAGCCACTACGTAGCTGAATACGGATACTGTCGAGCCACTACGTGGATGAATACGGATACTGTCGAGCCACCATGTGGCCGAATACGGATATTGTTGAGCCCTAAGTGGCCGAATACGGATAACGTTTTATGTGTATGAGTAGATACGGTATTATGATGATGAATTATATGACGTGATGATGTATACACTATGATGATTCATGTACGACGATTATGTATATGTGATGTATGTATGAAATGCATTCATCCTTAAAGGTCGTGCAGGTTTTTCCTTTAATTATGACTTACGATTCTCTATCATGTTTATTTCATTCATGGCTTACATACTCAGTACAATATTCATACTGACGTCCATTTTCTTTGGACGCTGTGTTCATGCCCACATGTAGACAGGGAGACGGCGCAGACCTATAGGAGCTATCAGCAGATTTTCAGGAGCACTCCATTGTTCCGGAGGTGCTAATCGGGTTTATACTTTTGTGTATATATATATGTATATGTATTTTGGGCACGACGGGGTCTTGTCCCGTCCATATGTCTAGTACTCTAGTAGAGGCTCGTAGATACGTATGTGTGGGCTATATGGTCTCACAAGGTCACTATGGTATATACGTAGATATGTGTACATTATGTTTTGATAGCCAAAGGGCTCATGTATATAAAAGTATTTATGTTCTTCAATGAAAATGATTTTCTTATGATCATGAGTTTATGAATGAAAAAGGAGGCTTAATGAGTATGATGAGTGGTAGAACGAGCGATGCTCGGTGGTTAGCCCCGGGTACCCGTCACAGCCCCTAGCTGGGTCGTGACAGAAGTGGTATCAGAGCGGTTCAGTCCTAGAAAGTGTCTACGAGTTGTGTCTAGTAGAGTCTTGTTTATGGTATGTAGTGTGCCACATCAATAAACAAGAGGCTACAGGGCATTTAGGAAAATGACCATCTTTCTTCTTATGAGATCGTGCGATAGAGCCTGTGTATAAGATTTTATCCTCCCTAATAGTGTGTTGTAATTTCAGAATGCCGCCAAAGGGAAAAGCTACGGCCGCCCAGAAGGGCAAGCCTACAACAAAGAGGCGGGTAGAAAGAGAGCCTCCAATGAATATAGAGGAAGGCGAATCACACAATGAGGACTTGTCAAATACTTCTTCTACCCCGCCCGATGTGGGAGAGCAAGGAGGAGCCCCAGCTCCAATTCCTCCGCCGGTTGCTTCGGGTCAACAAATGACCGAGGCCATTCAGTTATTGATCCAATTGTTTGCCGCACAAGCACAACGACAACATATGGGTCCAAGTGACCGGGCAGCAAGTACTAAAGCCCGTGATTTTATGAGTCTAAATCCTCCGGATTTGTTCGGGTCAAAGCCGGAAGAAGACCCACAAGACTTCATTGACGAAATATTGAGAACATTGAAGATTGTCCATGCTTCCGAAACTGAATCCGTGGAGATGGCATCTAATAGACTCCGGGACATGGCGGTCTTATGGTATAATAATTGGGTATTATCAAGAGGAGAGAATGTGCCTCCTCCGGTTTGGTAAGAATTTGTAGATGCCTTCATCCGCCACTACTTGCCACCCGAGGTCCGCCGAGCTAGAGCGGATAGGTTCTTAAATCTGAAACAAGAAAATATGAGTGCTCGGTAGTATAGCCTTCAATTCAATTCATTGACAAGATATGCCCCGGCTATGGTGTCTGATATGGGAGATAGAGTGCATAGGTTTGTAAGTGGCCTAGGGCCCCAATTGTTCAAAGATTGTTTAACGGCTTCATTACAAGACAGGATGGATATCTCCCGCATTCAAACCCATGCTCAAAATCTAGAAGAGCAACGACATCCGCAAAGGGGCGAGCGTGATATGGATCAGGGGCCAAGTAAGAAGGCCAGATCCGTAGGTGCTGATAGCGACCGTAGAAGGGGATCGAGGCAGACGTATTCTAGGCACTCAGGTCAGTCGGTGACTAGTATACCTCCACGAGTTGTAGACAAGGGGTCTGACTTCTCTAGTCAACCCGGACCGGATCAGAGTTTCACCGAGTTGGGCTCTCGGTATAGGAGTGATTCAGGCCAGAGGAGATCATCTATACCACAATGTACCCAGTGCGGTAAGCTACATTGGGGGCCATGCCGTTTGGGCTCGGATGTTTGTTATGTTTGCGGCCAGTCAGGCCACATTATGAGAGAGTGCCCGTTTCGAGGCGGTAGGCACGCGGTTCAGCCCGCAGGATCAACGGCTGGTTCTTCTTCGGTGCGCCCGGGAGGGCAGACTTCCCCGATTTCGGTAGGGCGAAGTAGAGGTAGAGGGGGAGCAACTACTTCAGGTGCCACCCAGCCCCGTATATATGCTTTAGCCGAGCGACAGGATCCAGAGTCATTTCCCAATGCCGTCACAGGTATATTTGTACCTCTGATAATGTGTGAAAGGAGAAATTAATATTTATCATATTAAACAAGTATGAAATGAGAGGTTTTATGCTATGTAGCGACGGTAATCGGTAAAGTACGATATGTGGTATTAATAGTTATTATATATATATTCTTGAGGATAGTATTGATCTGTCACTGGTAATCTATATGAAATACCTTTAGAAATACTACCGATAAGACTTAAAGGGGATTGTGAGGACGATGCTACACAAGCTTTAAGGAAGTAGGGTGTGAAGGGTAAACATCTAAGATAGCAGTTGCTAAAGAATAGAGAAAAGATAGGGTCAGTTAGAACGAGTAAGAGAGTGACATGCGCTACCGAGTGAGTTAGTTATTAATGGAAGCTTCCTTCTCGTGCAGACTGCATTGTCAATATATATACATGTTCTATGAAGATGTGAGTGTAAGAAAGATATCCTAGACATGCGTTATAGCACTTTACAAGTTACCATTAAAGGATTATTGAGTTAGTAGTACGAGGCTGCATAATCAATAAAGGACATGAGAAATGTCCTAGAAGAATTTACTGTATGATGAAAAAGGGAATGGGAAAGATGTGAGTTAAGAGCCTACCTTGAAAAAGGTACGTACGTTTTCTTTTTATGCTTTTGGTTTGTGTGTGACCGTAGATATGTTGCTATTGTGATGTAGCCCTGTGAGGCGATGATATTATGGGTTGTTGTGACAGGTTAGTAGTGCCAAGTTACAGGGGAAACTCTGGCGAAACTTTTGTAGAATCTCGAGTGTTTAAGATTTGAGGACGAATGTTCCAAATGGGGGGAAGAATGTTACACCTTGGAAAAACCCCCGTACATGTACAGTGAATAGGCTAACAGAGGACGCGGCGTATATGATGTTTTGACGAGTAAGAGAGAGTATTAGATGACCCTCAACGAGGTTTTAAAGGCATACAATGCAAGGAGAGAAAGTTGCTAAGGAAAGTGAATCATACGTTGTGTATCGGATAAGAATTTCGAGCAACGAGTCCACGATGGCATAATGATATCTTAGAGAAGTGTAATAATGTCCCTAAGATTGATATTGAAGTGTTAAACAAGTGCCAAGAAGGTTCCATAAGGGTCGGAGATCAAACGAAACGACGAGAACGAAAACGGAATCACTGGGCATTATACGGCCCAATCTACGGACATTATAATTTATACCAGCCGTATATTGGACCGTATAATTGGCCAAGAAGACCACCAGCCACTGGACCAAATGTACGCCCATACATACGGTCCGTATAAATAGTACGGACCGTATGTTGGTCCGTATAATGATGGTCGGCCAGCTTTTAATTTAAGTATAAGGATCCCTTTTTCATTTCATATTTCATTCCACTCTCAGTCCATACTTCAAGAGACCTTTAGAACATTTCCTACTCTTCAACTACAAGAAAAACCCAAGGGGATGTAAGATCAATAACACATAATCCATGAATCAAAGTGTATGAAACTCAAGAAAAGTTCATCTTCCTCAAGAAAACCAAAGGAGGTGAGATAGGGTTTTGGTGCTAAGAAGAGAAATTTCATTCAAGACTTGTTCAACCATCATCCAAGGTAAGTTTCATGGTCATTTCATATTGTTTAAGGTATTGGAAGGTTAATATACCCGAATTGTAGAAAAGCATAGCAAATGGGTCATTCAAGAGTGAATAGTGTCATGATTGAATGGTAGTTGAATTGAATCACGAATGTTAGTGTGTTGTGAGTATGAATACGTTGTAAATAACAAGTTGACCAAGAAATAAGTGTGATACATGGGAAAATACGATAGCGAACCCAAAACCATAAATGAGGGAAAACATAGAGAAATGGTGGATCATGGTCATTGTATAAGAATAATAATTGTTGATTGCTATATTGTGATTGTTGTTATGAGTGTTGGGAGTTGATATGGAATACGGGAAAATTAGCATAAGTAAAGGAAGTGCTGCCCAATTTTCTCTAGAAATAGTAGTGCGTTCTTATGGTTGATTGACTAATGTTAGTACGGATCCTCTTTTGAAGGTAGAGGCGTGCATCGAAGCGGAAAAAGTGAATGCTAGATTGCTTAAACGAAAAAGGTATGTAAGGCTAGTCCCTTCTTTCTAAGGCATGAATCCCATGATATGATATTCCTTCCATCTTCATGATTTTTCCTACGTATCAAAAACTATGAGTCTACGATTATAAAGAGCATCACAAGATAAAGAAAAGAGACACGTTATGAGTATGACGATGTTGATAATGAATCTAAGTCTAGAAGTCATAAAGCTCATGATATGATATTCCTACGAAGTTAATGATCCTTATATGATTCCTATGATAGTATTTTCCTTACCTCTCCATGATTTTCCTACTTTCCGGAAAACTAAGAGACTATGTTCATGAATAGCCATATGGGATAAGATAAGAGGCATGTTACGAATGCGGTAATGACGATGATGAGTCTAAGTCTAAAGATACTAAGGCCTACAATATCATAGTTCCACAAGGCTAATGATCCATATTACAATCCATTGATATTGTTCATTGACTTCACTCACTTTATATGCTAATCCCTTCAAGGTGAGGCATAATGCTTATGAATGCTCCATAATGGACTCGGGGGTTCTCGACCTTATGTCACCCCGACATTGTTATAGATTGCCCATAAGCCATAATGCATGTTCTATGACCAATGTTCCTCAAAGTTATGAGTCTATGTTCTTAGACGACTTCATATGAGATAAAGGTAAGAGATATGCTATATAAACGATAGTGGTAATGTTGAGCTTAAGCCTAAATATTATGAAGACTATCATATGATAATTATACGAAATTCATGCTACGAATACGATGTGACTTTCATAAATTGTCTTTGAATTTAAATGTGTGCATTAATGAAAGGTTGCGATAAGCTTATGAGATGTATATGATGACAATGTTGATGGTGAGATATATTGATCCTTGTGTGATGCATGTGACATGGTCGAGCCACTATGTGGCCGAATATGGAAGATATGTATGTGATACTGTCGAGCCACTATGTGGCTAAATACGGATACTGTCGAGCCACTACGTGGCCGAATACGGATACCGTCGAGCCACTACGTGGCCGAATACGGAAACTGTCGAGCCACCATGTGGCCGAATATGGATATTGTCGAGCCCGAAGTGGCCGAATACGGATAACGTTTTATGTGTATGAGTAGATACGGTATTGTGATGATGAATTATATGACGTGATGATGTATACGCTATGATGATTAATGTACGACGATTATGTATATGTGATGTATGTATGAAATGCATTCATCCTTAAACGTCGCGCAGGTTTTGCCTTTACCTCATGACTTACGATTCTCTATCATGTTTATTTCATTCATGCCTTACATACTCACTACAATATTCGTACTGACGTCCGTTTTCTTTGGACGCTGTGTTCATGCCCACAGGTAGACAGGGAGACGGCGCAGACCTATAGGAGCTATCAACAGATTTTCAGGAGCACTCCATTATTTCGGAGGTGCTAATCGGGTTTATACTTTTGTTTATATATATATGTATATGTATTTTGGGCACGGCAGGGTCTTATCCCGTCCATATGTCTAGTACTCTAGTAGAGGCTCGTAGATACGTATGTGTGGGTTATATGGTCTCACAAGGTCACTACGGTATATACGTAGATATGTGTACATTATCTTTTGATAGCCAAAGGGCTCATGTATATAAAAGTATTTATGTTCTTCAATGAAAATGATTTTCTTATGATCATGAGTTTATGAACGAAAAAAGAGGCTTAATGAGTATGATGAGTGGTAGAACGAGCGGTGCTCGATGGTTAGCCCCGGGTATCCGTCACGGCCCCTAGCTGGGTCGTGACAAGATCCTTGTTTATCGGTGTGTTGTGCACCACATCTATAAACAGGAAGCTACAGGACATTTAGGCTGTTATCTTTCCTTCTTATTCTAGATCGTGCGATAGAGCCAAGAGATAGGAAATGATATCCTTTATATACTAAACTTTGATTTCAGCAAGAGAGTGGTGTCCACAAGAGAAGGTAAATAATGCTACTGGGAGTTGCAGAGGCAAATATTTCATCGAGGTTAGTTTATCAAAATTTGTATATACAAAATGGCCAACCGGTCATCATCAAGGTAAGTTATTGTAAGTATAGTAAGAAAGCGGATTGAATGTATATTTAGTGATGATTAGTTCAGTTGTAAAGTGTAAACAGAAGAAGGTGAAGGAATCAGTAAAAAGATAGGTAAGCAGGGTATATGTCATGACCCGACTCGAGGCCGCGACGAGCACCCGGTGCTAGCCCACCCGGGCACCCTCTTAGCTTACTCTTCTGCTTACATCTAGGTGAGCCACATAATTATACATGCATCTCCATTCATTCGTCAACTATTCCCATTTGGACAACAACACATTTATATCATCATAGGCATCTATGCCACATCAATGTACATGGGCCAACGTGGCCGACAAAATGATATACAAAACATAGGCCGACAAGGCCAAACACATCTACCCACACAAACACATGTCTACGAGCCTCTAAGAGTATAACATATCACATTAGCGGGACAGGACCCCGCTATGCCCATAATTATATACACAAAAGAATGAGTACCCAAAAGATATGGCTCCGAAGGAAATGGAGCTCTCTATGTAATCTCTGAATAGGAAGTTATGGATCAAGTATGTCTCCCTGGGCACCTGCGGGCATGTCGCAGCGCCCACAAACAAAAGGACGTCAGTAGGAAGAATGTACTGAGTACGTAAAGCATGAGCAACATCAATAAATAAGCATCATGAACAACATGTGGAATAACATAGGAGGGGGAGACCATAATATCATCGTGATAGCACTTACCTGCCTTTCGTAGGACTTTCCATTTTTCATACGTATTTGTACACCTACGTCATCATCCGTATTCCATAATAGTACTCGTACCATACTTGTGCTCATATTCGTATACATGTCCTTATTCGTATTCTTATACATAGTCTTATCACACTCATATTCATATTATATACATAGTAGTTTCATATACATAGCATACCCGACCTCATAGGATCGGTGTTTCATACATACTTGGCCAACCAAGGCTCAAGGTTACTTATACCTGGCCCTACCAAGGCTTCAGGGTTATCTGTACCATCTGCAGAGGTGTGCGCGCGTTTCGTAATCGTGTACATACTTTATACATATTCATATACATGTATCCTACCCGGCGTTATAAGCCCGGGGTGTCATTGTGGCCCTTCATAGGCACATGTAAGTATAATAGCCCGTTGGCTACTTTAGCATCATTATTATTATCATCGTCATCACTATCATCATCATTTTCGCTACATCTATATCTTATGCTTTCTCGTCACATGGGGTGCATTGTACAATCGTAGCACATATCGAGGATCGTGAGCTTATGAGCTCGAAGTGTCAATCATTTGAATACAACATACTCATATAGAGGATTTAAGAGTTTGGCCAAGGAACCATGCCTTATGAAAGAAGGGTTAGCCTTACATACCTTTTCGTCGGACTATTCTACACTTGCACGCTTCCTTCCAATGCTAGCGTCTATACCTTCATTAATATCATAACAATGGCCATTAGTCATTCACATTATCCACATTATCTAGATTCCTTAATTTGCCTCTAATTCACCCATATTCATGGTCATAACATCCAACTTCGTCCATTCGTCTAAAGTGTCTAGTTCATGATCTTAGTACCATTTATAATACATTCATATCACAACACAACAACATTCATGATTCAATTCAGACTTTTCCTCAAAATGTCACTATTCATCATTCATGACCTAGTTGACAATATTTTCTACAATCCATGTATTTCAACTCTTCAATACCTTAAACATTATGTAAATTTCATGAATCTTACCTTAGAAGTTGTAGGAACAAGCTTTGGTTAATAATACTCCACTTTGAGCAAAACCCTAGTTTTTCTCCATTTGGATTTCTTGACCTAGATGATCTTTGATGATGTTCTTACTCTTGATTCACCTTGTTTTATGTTGTTGATCCTCAAATATCCTTGATAACTTGTGTTATAAATGTAGAGAGAGGTTTTAGAGAGAAGTGGTGTAATGTTATAATGAAATAAAACAAGTGTTGGTCCCTTTATTTAATGACTTGCAAAATCTGTGCTGAGGTGAACAGTGGTCGTCCATCATGGTTTACGGCCCGTATTGCAGTTTACGGACCGTCCCTCGCGATCGTCCATAACCATTTTCAGAACCAGAAGCTTTGGCTGCTTGCATGGTGATTTACGACCATGGTTTACGGGCGGTAAATCACTTTACGGTCCGTCCTCCAGGTCGTATTTTACCATTTCTTGACTGGCAGAAAGTTGAAGCCTTGCATGGCAGTTTACGACCTGCTAGTTTACGGACCGTATACCAGTTTACGGTCCGTCCTAGCACTTTACGACCACTGGGCAGTTGCAATTTTGCAACTTCCCATATTTCTTAGACTTCTCATTTTAATCACCCACGTCCATGCACATGCATTGCTCACCTTATATCTCATCTTAATTTAGCCAACTTTCTCATCTCACATCGGATACCTTCGAAATCTCGCCTAAGGTTATCACACGTTGTTTCTTGCTCATGGACATCATGCACTCATACTTATCACTAGTTCGTTCACTTACGTACCAACGGAAAATCTTTTCGAGGTGTAACATTCTTCCCCCCTTAAGAACATTCGTCTCCGAATGTTAAAGTGCTCGGGAATTCTACAAAAATTTCGCCAGAGTTTCCCTTATAATATGGCGCTACCATCCTGCCACAACAACCCATAAAATCGATGCCACACAGGGCCACAACATAACAACATAAAATTTTTCCCACACATGACCCAAAAGAATAAAAGGAAAATATACATACCTTATGATCTCGACGTCTCATCTAGGGCTTCTTCCAAGGGCTGAAATAAATGTGGGTATTTGGACCGCATACTTTCTTCTGCTTCCCATGTCATCTCCTCTCGTTTACTGCTTCTCCATAGAACCTTAACCGAGGCCACCTCTTTGTTTCTAAGCCTCCGTACTTGCCTGTCTAATATGTCAATGGGTACCTCTTGATAAGTCAATTTCTCTATCACTTGCACATCATTTACTGGGACGATCCTAGTGGGATCTCCAACACATTTTCGAAGCATCGAGACATGAAATACTGGATGGACTGACTCCAATTCCGGAGGTAGATCTAACTCATAGGCCACTTTGCCTATCTTTCGTACAATCTCATATGGCCCAATATACCGGGGACTAAGTTTCCCCTTTTTGCCAAATCTCATAACGCCCTTCATCGGCGACACTTTCAAGAACACCCAATCTTTCACTGCGAACTCTAAGTCCCTTCAACGATTATCCGCATAGGACTTTTGATGACTTTGGGTTGCTAACAACCGATCTTGTATGAGCTTAACTTTCTCTATAGCTTGCTGGACCATGTCTGGCCCTATTAACTTAGTCTCTCCGGTTTCAAACCACCCGATCGGGGATCTACACTTCTGCCCATATAAAGCCTCATACGGTGTCATTTGAATGCTGGAATGATAACTATTATTGTAAGTAAATTCAATGAGTGGAAAATGATCATCCCAATTTCGTCCAAAATCTATCATACATGCTCGTAGCATATCCTCAAGAGTCTGAATAGTACGTTCAGCTTGTCCATCGGTCTGGGGATGAAATGCCGTGCTAAGGCTAACTCGGGTCCCTAAACCCTCTTGGAAAGACCTCCAAAACTTAGCTGTAAACTGAGTCCCTCTGTCGGAGATAATAGATACTGGGACGCCATGGAGTTTTACTATCTCTGTAAGATAAAGATTCGCATAATCTTCTGCCTCATAGGTCGTCCTGACCGGTAAGAAATGAGCTGACTTGGTGAGTCTATCCACAATCACCCATATGGAATCATACTTACGTCGAGAACGGGGTAAGCCTGAAATGAAGTCCATGTTAATCACTTCCCACTTCCAAGTTGGGATATCTATAGCTTGCAATAATCCGCCCGACTTTTGGTGTTCAACCTTCACTTGTTGGCAATTAGGACACTAAGGTACGAATTCCGCTATATTTTTCTTCATCCCATTCCACCAATATATAGACTTAAGATCATGATACATTCTCGTCGCTCCGGGGTGAACAAAATAACGGGAACTATGAGCTTCTCTCAAGATCTGGTGGCGTAAACTTGCCACATCGGGAACACATAATCTTCCTCTACATCGGAGAACTCCGTCTCCTGAAATGTCAAATGATGACTCCTTTTTCTGAGGGAGTGTATATCTGTACTGCATTAGCATGGGATCCTCATATTGTCGCTCTTTCACTTCTGCTACTAGCGACGAGACTGCTATATTCTGGATAGTAGCTCCGCTGCTACCTGAGTCCACTTCTCGGACTCCTAGGCTAGCTAACTGTTGAAGCTACGGGCCATCTCTTTCTTTTCTGGTCGTACATCACTTTGACTTCCCATCGACCTACGGCTAAGAGAATCAGCCACCACATTTGCCTTTCCGGGGTTGTATAGGATCTCAACATCATAGTCTTTTAGCAACTCTAGCCATCGTCGTTGCCGCAAATTCAACTCTTTCTGCTTGAAGATGTATTGAAGACTATTATGATCTGTGTAAATATCCACGTGGACACCATATAAGTAATGTCTCCATATCTTTAATGCATGGACCACCGCGACCAATTCTAAATCATGGGTAGGATAATTCTGCTTATGTTTCTGCAATTGCCTTGAAGCATACGCAATCACTTTGTCATGTTTCATCAACACACAGCCTAGCCCAATACCTGAAGCTTCGTAATACACAACGTATCCTTCCAATCCCTCTGGAAGTGTCAGAACTGGGGCAGAAGTCAACCGACCCTTTAACTCTTGGAAACAACGTTCACAAGCATCTGTCTATTGAAACTTGGCTGATTTCTGTGTCAACTTTGTGAGTGGTGCAGAAATAGAGGAAAAACCTTCAACGAATCTCGTGTAATAACCTGCTAAGCCCAGAAAGCTACGAACCTCTGTAGGAGTTGTGGGTCTTGGCCATGTCTTCACGGCCTCTATCTTTTGACTATCCACTCGAATACCATCGGCTGCCACAATATGCCCCAAAAATGCCACTGAGTTCAACCAGAACTCACATTTGGAAAACTTTGCAAACAATTCTCAAGTTCGAAGAACTCCAAGGACAATACGCAAATGATCCGCATGTTCTACTTCGGATATAGAATACACCAAAATATCATCAATGAATACGATTACAAATAAGTCCAGAAAGGACCTGAACACATTATTCATAAAATCCATAAATACCGCTGGCGCATTAGTTAGCCCAAATGACATCACCCGGAATTCAAAGTGACCATATCTCGTTCTGAAGGCTGTCTTAGGGATATCTTTCTCCCTAACTCTCACTTGATGGTACCCGGACCTCAAATCAATCTTTGAAAACCATTTGGCGCCTTGCAATTGATCAAACAAGTCATCAATCCTTGGGAGAGGATATTTATTCTTAATCGTTACTTTATTCAATTGCCTATAATCAATGCACATTCTCAGGGAGCAATACGGGCGCTCCCCATGGGGATGAACTAGGCCTAATGAAGCCTTTATCAAGCAAGTCCTTCAATTGCTCTTTCGACTCTTTCAATTCTGCGAGTGTCATTGAAGAATAGATATAAGTTTAGTGTCTGGCAACACATCAATGGAAAAATCAATCTCCCGCTCGGGAGGAAGGCCTGGAAGCTCTTCCGGGAACACATCCGGGAATTCATTCACCACTGGAACTGACTGAAGAGTCGGCGATTCAGCTTCTACATCTTGAACTCGCACTAGATGATAAATACATCCTTTCGTGATCATCTTCCTTGCCTTTAGATAGGAAATAAATCTACCTTTTGGTGATGCCGCATTCCCTTACCATTCTAAGACTGGTTCTCCCGGAAACTGGAAACAAACCATCTTCATTCGGCAATCAACATTGGTATAACAAGAAGCCAACCAATCCATGCCCATAATAATATCTAAATCTACCATTTCTAGCTCATGCAAATCAATCATGGTACGACGGTCACAAATCGTGACTATACAATCCCTATATACTCGGCTAGCTATTACCGATTCACCCACGGGTGTGGACACCTCAAAAGGTTTGATCGACTCCGGCTCAACTATAAATTTACCCGCAATATAAGGAGTAACATATGATAACGTAGTGCCCGGATCAATCAAAACATTTACATCATGAGAGAATACCGATAATATACCTGTGACCACGTCAGGAGAAGACTCTAGATCTTGGCGTCCATCCAAGGCATAAATACGGTGTTGAGGGCCACTAGTACTGGGAGCTCTGCCTCTACCTCTACCATGGCCGACTGGCGCATGTGACCCTGGGCCCGTATGGCGTACAGATGTTGAAGATCCGGCTACCGACCCTAATGGTTGGGTCCTACCTCTTCCATGTACTGAGGGGTAATCACGCATAATATGGCCTGGTCGACTACATGAATAGCAAACATCTGAACCCAATCGGCATTGACCCCAATGTGACTTCCCACACTGGGAACATCGTGGTATAGGTGGCCTTGACTGGCCTGAATCACCTCTAAACTGGGACCCCGAATAACTCTGACTCGGTCCGGGATGAGTAGATCTATCAAGGCTCTGGCTTGAAAACCGTGGAGGTGCACTGGTCATAGAATAGCCTGAATGTCTAGGGAACTGTTGCCTGTGTCCACCTCTGGACTCACTTATTGGGCCCGAAGATCTGGCCCTATTACTATGTCCCCTATCCTGTTAACGTTCACTTCTCCGCTGCTGTAGGCTTTCCTCTAAGTTCTGAGCATGTGCCTCAATGCGTGCAATATCCATACCGTCCTGAAGGGACGCAGTCAAGCATTTGTCCATCAGATGGGGCCCTAGGCCCTTTACAAATCAGTGTACCCTGTCGCCCATATCTGCTACCATGGCCGAAGCATACCTGGCCAAGGAGTTAAAACGGAGGCTATACTCTAGGGCACTCATACTGGCTTGCCTCAAATTTAAGAATTTATCGTCCCTATCTCGCCGAACTTCTGGGGGCATATAATGACGGAGAAAAGCATCAACAAACTCTTGCCATACCGGGGGAGGTGCATTTGCTCCCCGTGAAGCCATCCATACCGTATACCACTGAATCGAGACATCTCTCAATCTATATGACGCTAACTCCACTGACTCGGTGTCTGAAGCATGTATCAACCGGAGCGTCCTTAGCATACCATCAATAAAGTCCTGGGGATCCTCCTCCGGTTTTGACCCAAAGAATTCCGGAGGGTTCAAAGTATTGAAATCACAGGCTCTTGCACTAACAGCCCTATCACCATACCCTGAACTGTGCCTCTGAGCCTGGGCCGCAACCAATTGAGTCAATAAAGTAATGGCCTCTTTTACATCTTGGCCCGAAGCATTTGGTGGAGGAGCTGGAGGTGCTGGAGCTGGGGTTGAGGCTCCATCACGCTCCTCAGAGACGGGCACTGTCTGGGAGGACTGAGATTGAGCCGCACCCTGGGACTCACTTTTCTCTACTACCGATGGCGGTGCTTTCTTAGCCCGCTTCTCTGCCACCGTCTTGCCCTTTTGGGCTGCCGTAGTCTTTCCCTTTTTAGGCATCTCTGAAATACATAACACACGATTTAGGAGCAAGAATTTCCTACATCATAGCACTATCGCACGATTCTTATGAAGAAAGAAGGTCATTTATTCCTAAAATGTCCGCAGCTTCTTGTTTATAAGTGTGGCGCGCAACACACCCATAACCAAGACTCTTCTAGACATGGCTCGTAGACACACCCTAGGACTGAACTGCTCTGATACCACTTTTGTCACGACCCGACTCGGGGCCGCGACGAGCACCCAGTGCTAGCCCACCCGGGCACCCTCTTAGCTTACTCTTATGCTTACATCTAGGTGAGCCACATAATTATACATGCATTTCCATTCATTCGTCAACTAGTCCCATTTTGACAACAGCACATTTATATCATCATAGGCATCTATGCCACATCAATGTACATGGGCCAACGTGGCCGACAAGGCCAAACACATCTACCCACACACACACATGTCTACGAGCCTTTAAGAGTATAACATATCACATTAGCGGGACAGGACCCCGCTATGCCCATAATTATATACACAAAAGAATGAGTACCCAAAAGATATGGCTCCGAAGGAAATGGAGCTCTCTATGTAATCTCCGAATCGGATGTTATGGATCAAGTCTGTCTCTCTGGGCACCTACGGGCATGACGCAGCGCCCACAAACAAAAGGACGTCAGTAGGAAGAATGTACTGAGTATGTAAAGCATGAGCAGCATTAATAAATAAGCATCATGAACAACATGTGGAATAGCATGGGAGGGGGAGACCATAATATCATGGTCATAGCACTTACCTGCCTTTCGTAGGACTTTCCATTTTTCATACGTATTTGTACACCTACGTCATCATCCGTATTCCATAATAGTACTCGTACCATACTTGTGCTCATATTCGTATACATGTCCTTATTCGTATTCTTATACATAGTCTTATCATATTCATATTCATATTATATACATAGTCGTTTCATATACATAGCATTTACATAGCATACCCGACCTCATAGGATCGGTGTTTCATACATACTTGGCCAACCAAGGCTCAAGGTTACTTATACCTGGCCCTACCAAGGCTTCAGGGTTATCCGTACCATCTGCAGAGGTGTGCCCGCGTTTCGTAATCGTGTACATACTTTATACATATTCATATACATGTATCCTACCCGGCGTTATAAGCTCGGGGTGTCATTGTGGCCCTTCATAGGCACATGTAAGTATAATAGCCCGTAGGCACCTTTAGCATCATTATTATTATCATCGTCATCACTATCATCATCATTTTCGCTACATCTATATCTTATGCTTTCTCGTCACATGGGGTGCGTAGTACAATCGTAGCACATATCGAGGATCGTGAGCTTATGAGCTCGAAGTGTCAATCATTTGAATAAAACATACTCATATAGAGGATTTAAGAGTTTGGCCAAGAAACCATGCCTTATGAAAGAAGGGTTAGCCTTACATACCTTTTCGTCGGACTATTCTACACTTGCACGCTTCCTTCCAATGCTAGCATCTATACCTTCATTAATATCATAACAACGGCCATTAGTCATTCACATTATCCACATTATCTAGATTCCTTAATTTGCCTCTAATTCACCCATATTCATGGTCATAACATCCAACTTCGTCCATTCGTCTAAAGTGTCTAGTTCATGATCTTAGTACCATTTATAATACATTCATATCACAACACAACAACATTCATGATTCTATTCAAACTATTCCTCTAAATTTTACTATTCATCATTCATGACCTACTTGATCATATTTTCTACAATCCATGTATTTCAACTCTTCAATACCTTAAACATCATATAAAAATCATGAATCTTACCTTAGAAGTTGTAGGAGCAAGCTTTGGTTAATAATACTCTACTTTGAGCAAAACCCTAGTTTTTCTCCATTTGGATTTCTTGACCTAGATGATCTTTGATGATGTTCTTACTCTTGATTCACCTTGTTTTATGTTGTTGATCGTCAAATATCCTTGAAAACTTGTGTAATAAATGTGGAGAGAGGTTTTAGAGAGAAGTGGTGTAATGTTATAATGAAATAAAACAAGTGTTGGTCCCTTTATTTAATGACTTGCAAAATCTGTGCTGAGGTGAACAGTGGTCGTCCATCATGGTTTATGGCCCGTATTGCAGTTTACGGGCCGTCCCTCACGATCGTCCTTAACCATTTCCAGAACCAGAAGCTTTGGCTACTTGCATGGTGATTTACGACCATGGTTTACGGGCCGTAAATCACTTTACGGTCCGTCCTCCAGGTCGTATTTTACCATTTCTTGACTGGCAGAAAGTTGAAGCCTTGCATGGCAGTTTACGACCTGCTAGTTTACGGACCATATACCAGTTTACGGTCCGTCCTAGCACTTTACGACTACTGGGCAGCTGCAATTCTGCAACTTCCCATATTTCTTAGACTTCTCATTTTAATCACCCACGTCCATGCACATGCATTGCTCACCTTATATCTCATCTTAATTTAGCCAACTTTCTCATCTCACATCGGATACCTTCGAAATCTTGCCTAAGGTGATCAAACGTCTTTTCTTGCTCATGGACATCATGCACTCATACTTATCACTAGTTCGTTCACTTACGTACCAACGGAAAATCTTTCTGAGGTGTAACAATATATGTCAGATACGGTATGAATGTTGCAGGTATGATTGAAACATCCAGCTAAAGATTAAAAGGGAAAGTAAACAGAAAAGTATAACAGGTACGGTTTGAGTTGGACATACGAGGTAAGTTCGTCATTTTCATATTGTTATTGAGATAGGGAGCCCTGTGCGGCTATGATATGATATAATATATATGTATATGTTGGCCCTGTGAGGCATTGTTGGTATTTCCTGCGTGCAGGTTTTGAGATAGTAAGAAATACAGAGGAAACTCTGCCAAAATTTTCCTACAAATAAAAAGAGAATGAGATATAAGTTCGTAATATTCTTGAAAGGTCGTGTCAATAGTTATGATAGGATTTGACTAAGTGGTGAGTACAGCTGACTTCAAGGAATGAGTTAACTGTTGAATTGATGGTAATAGTAATTACGAGGTCGATGTCAATATAGTAAGAAGGAAATGCTAAGACAATTTGGAAAGGCTTGTGATAATAAAAGATGATTTAGAAACGGCTGGCAAATCTTAATAGAATGTCATATTGAGGTATCAATTAAATTGACAAGCAGGGATAAATTACGACGAGTTTATAGTTAAAAGAAGTAATAGTATGATTGAGACAAGAGCACAGAGGAAGAAGAATTGTGACGGATATGAATGTATTAATAAGACAACTTGTGAGGTATTAAGGATAAGATTGACCAGAAAGGGTAAAAGGTTAAGAAGTGTTACACTATAGGATTGATTACGAACAGGATATAATGTGAATATAATGAGGATTGTTATAAAAATGAGTAAAGCCTAGTGAGGAAGTGACTAAAAGATATGACGTGATCTATGTGACTAAAGTATAAAGGCGAGCTATAGAATGAATAGGAAAGACTTATAAAGTTCTTCTATAGGGAAAGTTCAGAATAAAGATTACGTGATAACGGATATGATGGCAAGCACAAGAAAAGAAGGAGTTAATTAAAAGAAGGAAATAAGAAGAAAGCGAGATAACAGTGTAGTAATAGGTTATGGCATGTATAGCTGAGAACACGAGTAAAATAAGTGACGGAATTGTGAAGGACCAAACTATAGAAAGATGAGAAATGAGGTAGAATGAGTGCTCGAAAATGACTGCTATGATAAGAACAAACAGGGATGAACAGAATACGTTTTCAAAATGAGAAAGGGGTTATGCAGAAGTAATGTTTGTCGAAGGATACAGAGGTAGCATAAGATTCCTCGTGCACAGAATAAAAGATGGATATAGACTGGAGAAATGATAAGGGAATTCTAAAGGAAGCACCGAAGATAGCCGTAGTAAATTGAGTACGAGTATAGAACGAAAGGGAAATATATAAAGATGAACTTAAAGGTATAGTACAATGATAAGGTTATAAGATAAGATTGTTGTTTAGATGAACCCGATATGATTTTGAATAAGTTAGAAGTCGGTACCGGGTACACAGCAAAGGTAAAAAAGCATAAGGCATGAAGGAGAACTACATGTATATGACTTCACCTCGGAAGCAGTGAAATCCTTAAAGGACAAGGATTGTAGGTTTAAGGGACAAACGATGTATTGTAAATTTATTAGAGGAAACATATGATACATGTTGGGATAAAGATAATATTACAAGAGAGCTTTGGACACTTATCATCAGAATATAAGTGCCACCTAATTGAGAATTTGGAAAGACTAAAAGTACTAAATAATTATTGATTGGAGTGAGTGGAATGTGACTTTGGATGAGTTGCTACATTGGTTAGATTATTCGATTACAGATTATCAGATGAGATTTTGTACTATACATAGAAAGGTTCTCGTCGCTTCGAGATTTTGTTAAGGTTTCATACGTAGATAATCAAAGTTATAAATTATAAAGAAAAGACATGGGTGTGGTACAGTATACCAAGTGAATTGGAAAAAGGATCAGATGAATTTGGGATTAGAAATGGGGACAGCCTAAAGGGGGGAAGCGGGTGAGAGAAATGCAGGTGTAAGATGGAAACAATTGACACTGAAATATATTTGATATAGATGCTTAAATTTCAATTGAGATCCCTTGCTGAAACAAGTTAGTAAGATCTGAAAGCCAGTAATAAATGGATAAAAGTCAGGATGGTATTTGAGACAGTGCTGAGAATCATTTGTAAAAGTCTTGAATATGATATGACATTAGAAAGTGGGTACTTATAAAAAGAAAAAAAATATGACAACAGCATGGAAACGAGTAATTTAAGAGATATTATAAAGGATAGCAATGCTATACTGGATTAGAGGCTAAGATGTTGGCAATAGAGTTGTTTGTTAATGATATTGTGACTTACAAGTAGCAAAGGAGAAGGGATAGAAATATCTCCTACAGTAGGATATGAAAAAAATCAAAGGGTGAATAGAGGAAGGGAAAGGAGTATGACAAGAAACGACATGACATAATATGCCTAAGGTGTTATAAGTTGGAATTAAGGGAAATTGTGAAGTGGTTTAAGCGAGACGGTCAGAACGAGCGGGTTACTAGAAGACAGTGAACTTAAAGAGAACGAACAAAAGGACGGGCACCTTAAGTTTGGGTTGTAACAGAAGGATTAGTTATGAGCTATATTACTAAAAAGGGCTAATGCGTAAGATGACCTATGGGTCTCAATAAATTTGTGGCAAGGAACACTATGACAAAAGCATCTATCCTATGATGAGATAGTTATAGACATTAGACAATAGAAGGAAATTGACCTTCGACATTATGCGGTGATACGAAAAGCGTAGACGTAAGAATGAAATGGTATGAGGTATGGACCGAAGGACAAAGGAGGAACGGAAAGTTCAAGATAGCACTTCGTAAGGTGATGCAAACTATGAAACAGATTTGAAAAATGGGCATATGACAGAAGAGAGATATTACCTCAATGTTATGATAGGGGTGCTATAGGGAAAATTTCCTATATAAGTGTTCACTCAAGATGTGATATGAGTATTTACCTCAAAAGAGTGCTTTCGAGAGATTCATTATGGGACATGAGCAACATGGGATTTAAAACCCCTTAAGATCATCATGTATTTGAACCTTTTTTTTAGATATGAGTTAAGCGAGAAGAGACACCCGAAGAGGATTCTAAAGATAAGAAGAAGGTTCCTAATTATTACGTAATCGCGAGAGATTAAGAGATGACATGGTATCACTATGTAACAAATGATTCACATGGGTGATTTAATAATGTGGGTATAGAAATGACTATATGATTAAGATTATGGGAAAGAGTAACGATAAGGACGAAAGGTTTCTAGACTAGTTGAGGCAAAAAAAAAAAAAAGACCTACGAGTTCAAGTATCAAGGAGAATCATATCAGGAGAGTGACTCACTTATATCTCTTGAAAGGATATTCCTGAGGAATCTGGGAAGTATTGCAACCGAGAGTCATAAACTCGTTCTCAACTATTCAAAGGGAATATTATAGATAGTGTACGTCAGAGGGTTAAAATGATAACTCCAAAAAGAAGGTACATTGTGGACTATGCGACCTACATAAAGAGTGGAAGTAGACCGATAAGAATGAGAAAAGAGAACAGGAGGAACCAATATGCGATGATAAACATACCCAAAGGAAAGACAGCTCCTATTCTACAGTGTTACTGGAAAGATGACTCCACAACAAGAAAAACTCGACTTAAGCTTCAAGTGTAGATGGATATAGTAAGTTGCAGTCAACTACAGAAGTATCTAAACCATGACCACTTTCTTGGAAATTCAAAATTAACTGATGTCAAGTGGAGAATGGAATTGAGTTAAGCAAAGAAAGGCACAACATGATAGACGAGTTCTAGTTAGAATTGATTCGTTATAAGATCACCATAACCAGTATACTTATACAGGACTAGTTTAACATTCGAGGATGAATGTTCTAAAGGGGGGAAGGATGTTACATCCCGTGTTTTCATGCGTTGGAAAGCGTGCGAGTTAAATGACATTAGTAACGGAAGAAAGGTTAACCCTCAAGCTTATAGGAGGTTAGAGTGATGGTACAGACGTGTTGTAAATATTAGAAGTTAAACAAATAGAAGAAAATTAGTTTCGTCGAGGTTTGAAATTTATTTGAATGAAATGCGGTCCAAGCCATAATATTATGTATTTTTGGACTAAGAAATTGAACAGCCCAACATGAGAAAATTTACCCGAGCCCGGAGAATTCGATCATATCCAAGGATGAAAATCAAGAGCTCGGTGTATACAAGGAATGAAGTCCCAAAATGATTTAAGACGAAAAAGTGTGACGACGATGATTGAAAGTAATATTTTATGTGTGGAAAATGAGGCTATGGACTATGTTATAATACATGATTATGATAATGATTTTATGAAGAGTGCTAAAAATAATTTATTACTTAGGTGAATCGCGGTCAAGGAACTAATTATGTGGGTAATTTGTTAAATGTTAGAATAAAGTGGGAGGTTGAGAGATTAATTATGGCATTAATTAAGATTATTGGATAAAAATTAGGTGGACATAATCCATGTGTCATAAATACGTGGCAGAAAGTTTATAAACATATACATGCACATTAAGTGGAGGTGGCATCCTTTACTACATTAAAGACCAATGGCCTCCTCGTGTAAAAGATGGAAAAGTGATTTTGGATCCTTATCTCATTTAGTTGCTAAGGATTCATTGAAGGAAAATTATTATGCAACATATAGTCTCATAGCAGCAACATTAATGGATCTGGAACGTGAGTTTCCCTTTAAGCAAGCAACGTGTAATTGGTCTCAAGAACGACAACATGCGCGTTTCTGCACACTACTTCGATCCCATTGTTCCGTTTTGTCGTGTTATTAAATCCGGGCTTTCTTCGAAGGGAAGTATGATGGAAGAAGATTATTTCTTGGCATATGAGGTAAGAATTCTCCTCTACTAGATATATTTAAATTCGTCCAAGTCATAGTTAAATCGAGAGACGGGAACTACGAAATTAATTGTGGGAAATTGGATAAATTGTTATTGTCGTCATGCGGGCTGTTTGGTGGTTGTTATAAATTGTTTGGTGTGCTGGAATATCGTTGGATTGGCTGTAGTTTTTCTTGTTGTGTTTATTGTTATACTATGTATATACGAATATAAAGAAGTGTATACAAGTATTGGTATAGGAATGTATATTGGGCTGTTTTGGAGGTGATTTGAGAATGGATTTGATTCTATTTTGATATGTATTTACTGATATTGTTGTTGGTATTGTGACTGATATTTTGGCTAAATTATGGGAATTAATGAAATAAACCCAAACTTGAGAATAAAATCGTCACTTGGAAAGAGTTGAGTTGTGGGCTGTTTTCTCGTTATAATCATATGATATAGGGATAGAATTTGTAGTAAATGACTTCCTTATCTTATTGAGAATGTTATTAAGTTAAGAAAGAAGCGTACAAAAGGTGACATGGGTTGTACAGATCCTACTTCAAGCTTGGCGATCATAATAAAGTATTATAAGGTCATTATGGATATATATGTTGTGTTGTTGAGATCTATTTTTGTCATTTTGGCTGTTGTTGTGATATATGGAATTGGGGAAATGCTACCTGTTTCGTTTTAGGATCAAATTATCAATTGATATACACGATATACAGAAGCCATCTAAAGTCGTACATGTATTTCCTTGTTATAGGATTAGCATCAACATTAAGACGAGTTCGTTTTGGGTTTATATTGGTGACTTAAGGTATGTAAAGCTAACCCTTCCTTCTATTTGGCATGATCTTTATGAAACAAACAGACGACGTATATATGACTCCAGAAAGCTCCTATTCCTAGAGACACTAGGATGGCTAATGTTCTGGATTCCCAAAACTTATTTTATTATGTCTCGATACGTGTCTATGATTCCAGAAGTTCTATTTTGATATAATCCATAGTGACATTCGAACGGTGCTTGATATGACCGTTGTCTTGATTATCAAATGATGGTTCATCTTGATTATTCTATCGAGTCTCAGATGTGACTTAGTTTGCATATGGTTGCTCACTACTCTGCTCGTGCATGTCTCAATATATCTTTCACTGAGTCCCGAGCCGGGTATGTTTTCGTGCACAGTTTCACAGCATTGTTCACCGAGTCCCTCACAAGAGGGCCGGGTACGATATATATATATATATATATATATATATATATATATATATATATGATATGATGATGTGATGATATGATGATATGATGATGTGATTATGGCGCAAAGGATGGCATGTGATGACTTTATTCACCGAGTCCCATAATGGGCCGGGTATGATATATGATATTGATATGCATGATTACATTTCATAAGGCAAGTGTATTGCTATTTTGAATGTCATACTTGTCTCCTATGATCTCTATTTCAGTCATGATCCTCTTTATTGTATTTCATGCTTTATATACTCAGTACATATCTCGTACTGACCCCCTTTCTCCGGAGGGCTGCGTTTCATGCCCGCTGGTACGGATACTCGATTTGGTGATCCTCCAGTTTAGGATTTCTACTTAGCTGTCTTGGAGAGCTCCATTGTTCTGGAGCCTAGACTTTTGGTACAAATCTTTTGATGTATATATTTGTTCATCCAGGGGTACGGCGGGGCCCTGTCCCGTCATATTTTACTATCGATACTCTTAGAGGTCTGTAGACATATGTGTGGGTTCTGTATAAGTTTTGTTCAGATGTGTCTGTACGATGTGCTATTGATATGTTCGTCTGTTGTGGCAGTCTTGTCGGCTTGCGTATGATATTGATATGTAGTGGCAGCTTTGTCGGCTTGCGTATCATATTGACATGTAGTGGCAACCTTGTCGGCTTGCGTACCATATTATGTTTTGATTAGTTGTGACTCCTCAGGAGACAGGTTATCTAGATATATATATATATATATATATATATATATATATATAAATATATATATATATATATATATATATATATATGATGACGTTATGAACCTTTCGAGTTCTTTTGCAAGTTTCCATATTGTTCTTTGATTCAGTTTGACTATATCTAATAGGTACGTACACGAGTGTCCAGCTCGGGCACTAGTCATGGCTCACGGGGCTGGGTCGTGACAAAAAGGGTGGGTGAAGTTTGTGTTAAAATTTTGGTCCAACTTAGGGGGACCAAGATCTCTTAGCATATGAAGTGTTTTGAAGTGAAACAAAAGCCTAAAATGAAGTTCGTCGAGTCTAGTTTCCAACGCAACAAACCGCTAGTCGATAGGACATCGGAGTAGAGAATTATGTACGCTGTAAGTTCGGCTGACAAAGCAGAAACGCGTGTTACAGTACTGCTACAGTACCCGACCCCAATTTGACCCCTAAATAAACGGTAAAGACCCCTTTTTTCACCAGAATCTGTGCAGCAATTTCTAGAAATCAGTGGAGAGAGTGAGGGTATCAAAAAGTGGGCAATTTTCAAGTGGCGAAATATTAGTTTAGGTCCGGATAGCGCATGGTTGTGATTGTAGTCTTGTTTTGCGGTGGATTTTAGCGTGGATATTGAAGATATTGATGTTTTAACAAGAGTAAGGTATGCATCTCTTTCTATTTACGTTAATACCGGTTTATTCACGGAGACAAAGTCATTAAATAATTGTATAGTAAGTTGGTTAGTTATGGAAGTTGGAAAACAGCGTGTGGGATGTTTTATGGCACATGTTGGTGTTGAAAGTGATGTTGTTAATGTTGGTATTGATGTTGTTGTTGTTGGTTGCTGAATTACGATTTTGGGCTAGGCATATAAACAGAGGAGATGCTGCCAAAATTTCGACAGATTCTAGAAAGATTTATTTGGAGGCTTAAGATAAGTATATGACAATGGACCTAATTATTGTATGAATTCCCTTGCTTGTAGATTTGCGAGTACGAGAAGTAGAAGTTGAGCGAATAGATAAGCTTCAAGGTATGTTAAGGCTTGTCCCTTTCTTTCAAAGGCATGATTCCTAGGTATGATTCCATAAGTGTTTCCATAACCTCCTTGATTTCAAAAACTAGAAGTTTATGATTCTTAAAGCCTCTTATGATGTTAAAAATGATATTTTTTTATGAGGATTACGTTTAGGATTATTTTGTGCTTAAAGGTCTCAAATATGATTTCAACGATGATGTAAAAATGTTAATCTATTTCATGATTTTCTCGATTAATTTCATTGTTGTTGATCTCACCTTATAAATTATTCCTTCAAGGTGGGATAGAGCGACAATTTTAGTTGAACTCCTATGCATGCCATGAGTATAAGATATGTATATAGCTATTTTGTGACATTACAAAGTTCTATTATTTCATTTTGATTATGCACTGCACTCATTTTCATTCGTCATGTCTATATAAGGCACAGTTGACAGGGTTGACGCTCTGACCTTTGTTGTATATATATAAGGCACAGTTGACAAGGGGTGATGCTGTGACCTTTGTTGTGCGTTTATATGGCACAGTTGACAGGGGTGGCGCTGTGGCCTTTGTTGTGATGTGTATATGTATGGCACAGTTGACAGGGGGTGATGCTGTGGCCTTTGTTGTGATGTGTATATGTGTGGCACAATTGACAGGGGGTGACGCTGTGGCCTTTGTTGTGGTGTGTATATGTATGGAACAGTTCAATGGGGGTGACGCCGTGGGCTTTGTTGTGATATTTCTATGCATATATGTGTTTCTTTGATATAGCTGTGCTGATTCATTTATTTTGCCCATTCATTGACATAGCTCAAATGTTTTTTAGGATTTTATGTACATGTTGATTTCATGCCTTACATACTCAATACACTATTCGTACTGACCCTCTTTATTCGGGGCTGCGTTTCATGCCCGCAGGTACAGACACTCAGTTCGGTGATCCTCCGGTTTAGGACTTCAACTCAGCTGCTTGGAGGGCTCTAGTGTTCCGGAGCTCGAGTCGTTTTAGTACAAATCCTTTGACATTGGTTTTGTTATACTCTTAGAGGTATATAGATATATGTGGGTTGCGTATATACGGTTTGATCAGCTATGAAGATGTAGTTCGTTTTTGATATTCCTGTGCATAGTGGCAGCCTTATGGGCTTGCATATTTTGTTATGTTTGGTTAGTTGTGGCTTCTCGAGAGACAGGTTCTTTTTGATGTATGATATGATGAGTTTACAGCGTGCTTTTACAGATTTCCATATTGTTTCCAATTTCGATCGGATCATATCGAGCAAGCTCGTATACGGGTGTCCAGTTCAGGCACTGGTCATGGCCCATCGGTTTGGGTCGTGACAAAAGTGGAATCAGAGCAGTTCGTCCTAGAGATTGTCTACAGACCGTTTCCGTTAGAGTCCTATTTATGGGTGTGAAGCCTGTCACACTTATAAATAGAAGGCTACAGGGCATTTAGGAATCCTTGACCTTTCTTTCTATCTTAGATCGTGCGATAGAGCTAGAGTCTAAGAAAGATCGCCTCGGATCCTTTTTCTGCAAGTAAGTGCAGAATAACGAGAGATCAAGAGATCAGCTTCAGATAGTGGGGGTGCTAACAAGGCCCCTAGAGTAGATCCAGAACCCCAGGCTCCAGGACCGAGTCGGAGGGGCCTCAGTTGTTCCATTGAGACGGATCCCTCGGAGGATCCATCGATGATTCCTCTAGAGTTTTTGACTCCCAGGGAGGAGGACCCCCAGAGGACAGTTATGACACAGATTCGTCTGAGTATTCATCTGGGACACCGGAGGAGAATATCCCCGAGGTTGTACCAGCTGCTTTTATGGTAGAGCACTACGTCAGACCAGCTTCCCTGGTAAGTGTTACGGATTACTCCAACCCCCTATCCTAGCTGTCGGTAAATCAGGAGTTGCCCAGTTATCTGCGTTCCTCGGACTCAGATAAGAGAGATGATGAAGGCCAGACGAGCGGATGGTGGGTAGACGATGACGAGGGCAAACTTCACCTTATAGTCCACCAGGTCAGGCTAGAGACTGAACGGCTACAGGTAGATGAGCCTTTATTAGAATTTCCTGTGTATGTGTATTTACTGTAGATTATTACTTAATGGCGGCGATCGGAAATCAAAAGGGGCCGAAAACAAGGTATTTATAAGTAACGGCTACCAAGGTGTTTTTGTCACCATGGGAAATTTTGAATCTACGATGGAAAGTAGTCATACATATAGGTGAAAGTTGGATATTGAGGATTAAAAAGGCC
The DNA here is from genome assembly GCF_019175385.1 of Lycium barbarum. NCBI lineage: Eukaryota > Viridiplantae > Streptophyta > Magnoliopsida > Solanales > Solanaceae > Lycium > Lycium barbarum. Next base: position 62,306,275 of record NC_083343.1, on the reverse strand, counting down.
AAGGTAGTAATTATGTAGTCAGAAGAATAAGAGATCCTTTCTAATTCGGAGGGAGATGCATTACGAGAATGTTTTGGAATTTGGTAAAACTTCAACTTGCTCTAGGTTATGTGAGGAAGGTCATGCAGTATGGTGTATGCGATTATACCAGCACTAATGCCCCTGATTTCATTAGAGTTTCAAGGTTAAGCTTGCTGGGGTGAGAGAAATACTAGGATGGGTGACCCCCTAGGAAGTATATTAAGAGTCCTACAAATTCAGACATAAGAGACAGATGAGAAGCTAGAGTAGCCTAAGGGAAATTTAAGTATGCATAGTGGTTAGAAACCCTAAAAGGTCACGAATGATGATGGACTAGACCGGCAAAGAGAAAAAAAAAGTGCATCCCAGCTCTAGAATTAGGATGAGTTCAAATAGTATTGGGAGGTACTTTGTAAGCGAGGCATTAGTAAACATATATATATATATATATGTGTGTATGTGTGTGTGTATGACATCCCACATGTGGTTGCGCCAACCGGTATATGTGTCCCAGCAACCGACGTTGCGGTATACTGAAGGCATCAACCAAACAGGGTAGTGAAGTTCAAGTGACAAATGTTACAAGGTAAGTTAATGTTACTTTCACTACTGGTTAGAGTTGGAAAGCCTTAATGCGATAATATCAGGGAAAGGAAGAAATTGAATATAAAGAGATTAGAATGTCTTGAGAAAAAAAAGGTGTAAGAAACGAGGGTGAGTATGGCTTCAAAGAGGGACGACGGGTAAGGCAAGGGACTATTTGGATAAAATTCGAAGGGGGCATGCAAAAGGGATAAAGTATGGCAGTGTGAAACAAAAGATGAATGTGTGGAGTTAGAAAACAGACTTCGATAAGTGGGACTAAAGGATAGTAATCACAAATAGAGATGTGAAGTAAGAGAGAGAATGATAAAGCCTTGCAATGATACTAAGACATTTCAAGCTCTTGAGAGGTGTATAAAGGGATAAATGTGTAGTCATACTGACACGGTTGCCTCGGAAACGGAGAAGCTTTCCTAAAAGATGATTTAAGAATAGAACGGATTTGCATGTTTAAAGGAATATTTCACGAACGTTAGGGTCAATACTATAAAATAACAAGTGGAGAAGGGCGCTCGAAGAGGAAGAAACCCAAGGGAGGTTAAGGCTGAAAGAAGGGAGGGTATACTAATGGGTTGATCGAAGGAAGAGGAGAGCATTTAGGAGTAAAGTAACTGGAAATCATTAACCATGGGAGTAAGAAGGATACCTAAAGGAGTTGGCGGCAGGAAATCGATCAATCATCGAGGTAAGAGCGAGGATGATGGGTCGACACAATTGACTAGAAAATCAACGACATGGGATGAGGATGAGGAATACCGAGATTTAATTATAAAGAAAATGTAAGGATGTATGGGAAATATTCGTGAGTATGGAATAGCCTTGGTGGCGGGAAGGAGAAGAAAGAAGAGAGTATATTTGCAAGGATTTCACGATACGAACAAGAAGTGGCAGAACACTGGAAGTGGAAGAGAGGAGCATATTAACTCTCAATGATATATTGTAGACGTAGAGTGAAATCGGAAACTCAGAGTAAGAAGAATTCAGTGATAATAGTTGTGGAAGAAACTGAGGGATAAAAAGGGCAAAGTGTGACCAAACGTTTCGTAAAATGTTTTGATGGATTCCAATGTTCCCCTTAACCGGTTGATTTGGGAAATGTTCAGTCATAAAAGGTAGAAGTGGAAAGGCATTAAAGACAGCAGCGAGAATGGATCTGTAATGCATCAGCGCTTCGTTCAAATGAAAATCCCTCGATTAGCAGAGAGGAAAATAAGTCAAGCTATGTGATGAGAGAATTTCGGTATTATAAGAGACCGAAGGAGTTGGAGGATCGTTAAGGTTAGCCGATGACCACTGATATTTGGGAGTTACTAGTTTATAAAAACACCCTTAAAAGGGGGGAAGAGCAGATCTAGTCCTGAAATGACGTATGGCATTGTTAAAAATTCCAAAGAAAGAAAGAGGTTAGCTTAAGGAGGCCAAAATTCAGGACGTAGTGGCATATCAAGAATGCATTAAGAGGGAGCAGGAACGAATTAAAGATAAGCATACCACAAAGCAGGTATGAAAAGAAATTAAAAAGGATCAAGATAATACTTCATGCGGGCGTGAGATATGATATTTCTAGACTAGGGGAATTTGTGTCGTATCTAAATAGGAAGCGACGTATCGTAAAAGAGTAATAAGGAGGGTAAGAAAGGTCTGCAAGCTAACTACAAAGAGAATGACGAAATAGATGATGAATACAAAGGACACTTTCGGTTACAACGGAAGAAAATCTTAATATTAAAGGAAAACATATGAGAATCTTAACAAAGGGAGTAACGATAAGCGGTGTCGCGATCTCTAAAGAGAGGAAGAACGATGTGGGTGCAGATAGAAATGCAGCAGCATCACCAGAAATTAGAAAGTATATCACAGGTCACTAACCATACTGAGCATAAGGGTATGTATTATAGAATTATATGAACCATCAGCGTAAGGTTATGACCCGCAGATGGGAATGGATACACCGGAAAGCCAACAAGGAATGACAGCTAAATAAGTGATCACTGGAATGAGCAAGTCAAAGGTAAGTATACCATACCGATGTTGGAAAAGAAGCTGTGGTAAAGTGATAATTGCCCTAAATTTATAATTTTAAGTTATATTGCAAGATTTGGGGCAAAGGAATTAAAGGGAGAGTTTTGACAAGAACTCGAAGATATTGTGAGCTATAGACCCGTTCTAACTATGATTATTGGTTCATCGCAATAGATAATCCAGATAAGAGGAATAATAGAGATGGTGATGGAACATTAGGAATGTACGCATTTAAGAAATTTTATTGAGGATATGGGTATAACTGATCATGGAAAGGAATTAAGACCGATGGTTGAAGAAATGTGACCGTTAAGAGTAAGGATTTGTCAGTAGTAGAGTACCGCTGAACAAGCAACTGGACGTTAGTATAAGAAATGAGGAACGAAGAGGAAGGACGCTCGCAGGTGTCACGACCCGACTAGGGGCCATGACAGGTACCCGGGGCTGACCACCAAGCACCACTAGTACCATTTCCCCTCGTACACATCAAGCGTTGATTCATTAATCTTATACTTAAATCATAAGAAACCATTTTTCACTTGAAACATATTTACCTTATATACATAAGCCCTCCGGCTATCAAAATAATACATATACATACGAGGAGAAACCATGAGACCATACTACCCACACATACGTATCTACGCGCCTCTACTAGAGTACTAGACATTTGGATGGGGCAGGACCCTGTCATTCCCAAAACATATACATACACAAAAGAATAAATCAATGGTACCTCTGGAATAATAGAGCACCCTCGAGTCAGCTGATAGCTCTTATGAGTCTGGATCACCTCTCGGTCTACCTGTGGACATGAACACAGCGTCCAAAGAAAAGGACGTCACTACGAACATTGTATTAAGTATGTAAGGCATCAACAACAATAGTACATCAATGAAATAAGGAAGCATCAAATAAGGAGCAGCTTGTAACAGACTATCAACTATAAAAGAAATAATGCATGCTGGCTTACTCCATGATCATCATCATATCATGTATGCATATATGTATAAACTGCCCGACCATATAGGTAAGGTGTGATAACCATTAGCCCGCATCCAGGCCTCCCACGTCTGGGGTACCATCTCATCCCGCCCACTAGTGGTGTCTGCCCATGCCATCTAGACATGGTGTATACGCTGCCCGCCTTAGCGGTGTCTTGTTACACCTCGGAAAAATCCTCCATTGTTGCCCAAGTGAATGGACCCGCGAGGGGTACGAGTATACGATATTTTCATGAGTAAGCAATAACATTTGACGACCCTAAGTGAGATTCCGAAGGTAATTGCAATAAGAGATAGGTTATGCTCCATAATGAATAATTATAGGTTCTGAAAATGTGGAAAGTGGCAGATCTGCATTTTGGCCAGTTGCACGTAAAATGAAATATGGACCGTAAAGTGGTATACGGTCCGTAAACTGCCATGTCGTATTCTAGTTTCCAAAACTTCAACTTTCTGCCAAATGATCAAATGGCTAAAAACGACCTGGAATACAGACCGTAAAGTGGTTTACGGCCCGTAAACTGAGACCGTAAATCACTATGTCTTCAGCCTGCGTTTCTGGATTTTGATATGCTTAAATACGGTCACAAAATACGGTCCGTAAATTGGAATACGGACCATAAACCCAGTTTACGACCACTGTACGGTTTATTCCGGATCAGATTTAAGTCATTAAATAAGGGATCCAAGTTTATTATCTCATTTCCACATTTCATCCCTTCCCTCTAAAAACATCTCTCTACATTTATTTCCACAAGTTTTCAAGGGTTTTTAGTGACCAACAACAAAAACCAAGTGAATCAAGCGTAAGAAAACCCATTAAAATCATTCAAGTTAAGAAAACTCATCAAAGGGAAAACTAGGGTTTTTGCTCAAGTGGAGTATTTTGACCAAGGCTCGTTCCTCCAACATCTAAGGTAAGATTTATGGTATTTATATGTTGTTTAAGGTATTTGAGAGTTAAAATGCTTGGACATTAGATGAGTATAGGAAACTGGGTCATGAATGATGAATAGTGACGTTTTGAGAAATAGTTGGAATTGAATTGCGATTCTTGTGGTTAATGTAAACGATTAATGGCCATTGTTATGGTATTGTGAATGTACTGTTGACGTTTGGGAGTTGAATTACGATATGGAGGAATGTTGCATAAATAAAGGAGATGCTGTATGATTTTCTCTAGCTTTAGCCATGTGTGCTAGTTGTCGATTCTAATGATAGCATGATTTTAATGAAGGTAGACACATAACCTTCAGAGGAGAACAAGCAAGTATAAAATAATTTATCGAAAAGGTATGTAAGGCTAACCCTTCTTTCATAAGGCATGGTTCTTTGGCCAAATGTCTAAATCTTCTATAAGACTATGATTTCTTCAAATGACTTGATCTTCCGAGCTAGTAAGCTCATAAACCTTGATACACTATGATTGTACTAGATCCCTCGTCTGACGAGTACGCCTTGAAAGATAGACGTGACGAATGACGATAATAGTGATAATGATAGTAATGATGATGAGAATAATATGATGCTAAAGGTGTCTATGGGCTATTGTATGAACATGTTCCTATGAAGGGCTATAATAAGACCCCGAGCTTATGATGCCGGGTAGAATATATGTATATGAATATGTATAGAGTATGTATATGAATATGAACGCGCGCGCACATCTGCAGAAGGTACGGATCACCCTGATGCCTTGGTAGGGCCAGGTATGTATAACTTTGAGCCTTGGTTGGCCAAGTATGTATGAAACACCGAACCCTCATGGTCGGGCATGCTATATTTGTATATATATATGCTATGAATATGACATCTATATGAGTACGAATACTTTCTGTATATGAGATGTAAACGATATGAATGTGAGTAAGGATATGTAAATGGTTACGGGTACGGGTATGGAGCTATGTACACAAATACGCATTAGCAATGAAAAGTTCCTATGTAAGGTAAGTAAGTGCCTGTGACGATGAGATTACAGTTTCCCATCTTGTGCTAATTCACATGATTGTTCATTTTGCTTCTATATCGATATTGATCATGCTTTACATACTCAGTGCATTCTCCGTACTGACGTCCTTTTGTTTATGGACGCTGCGTCGTGCCCGCAGGTGCACAGGGAGACAGACTTGATCCTTAGCCACTCTCTCAGAGATTACATAGCAGAGCTCCATCTCATTCAGAGCCGTAGCTTTTGGGTACTTATTCTTTTATGTACATGATTATGGGCATAGCGGGATCCTATCCCACTCATGTGATATGTTATACTCTTCTTAGAGGCTCGTAGACATGTGTATGTGGTTGGATGTGTTTGGCGTTGTCGTCCTATATTTTGTATATTATTTTGTTGGCCTCGTCGGCCCATGTACATTGATGTGGCATAGATGCCTATGATGATATAAGAAATGTTGTCGTCTAATGGGACTAGTATGATGGATGACTAGAATGCATGATTTGATTTATGGCTCACCTAGATGTAATGTGAAAGTATGTCAAGGGGGTGCCCGGGTGGGACAGCACCGGGTGCTCATCGCGGCCCCCCTTGTCGGGTCGTGATAAAAGTGGTGTCAGAGCAGTTCGGTCCTAGGGTGTGTCTACGAGCCGTGTCTAGTAGAGTCTTGGTTATGGGTGTGTTGCACGCCACACTTATAAACAAGAAGCTGTGGACATTTTAGGAATGAATGACCTTCTTTCTTCATAAGAATCGTGCGGTAGAGCTATGATGTAAGAAATTCTTGTTCCTTAATCGTGTGTTGTGTATTTCAGAAAGGCCTAGAAAGCGAAAGGCTACAGCAGCCCAAAAGGGCAAGATGGTGGCAGAAACGTGGGCTGAAAGAGCACCGCCACCGGTAGTAGAGGAATGTGAGTCCCAGAGTGCGGCTCAATCTCAGTCCTCCCAGACAGTGCCTATTACTGAGGAGTGTGAGGGAGCCTCAGCCACAGCTCCAGCACCTCCAGCTTCTCCACCGGATGCCTCAGGCCAAGATGTAAAAGAGGCCATACATTTGCTTACTGAGTTGGTTGCGGCCCAGACTCAGAGGCAAAGTTCATGGCAAGGTGATAGGGTTGTTAGTGCAAGGGCCCGTGACCTTATTACTTTGAACCCTTCGGAATTATTTGGGTCAAACCCGGAGGAGGACCCTCAGGATTTCATTGATGGTATGTTGAGGACGCTTCGATTGATACATGCTTCAGACACCGAGTCGGTGGAGCTAGCGTCATATAGATTGAGAGATGTCTCGATCCAGTGGTATACGGTTTGGATGCCTTCACGGGAAGCCAATTGTTATATCCCGCATTTTGTACATTCGGATAATTCAAGATAATTGCGGGAAGTTAAGAGCAAAGCTATGTTTTAATCTTGTTTAGCACACAAGTTGTTATGAAATTTTTTGAAGTGGAGATATTAAGAGAGGCTAAGGGTAAAAAGGGAAATTCGCAAGGAGTCATAGAAATATGGAGGAAGGCTAAGGGCAAATTTGGAATTTGGAAAATAAATTTTCATGAATTACAACAAAAAAAAAAATTGGGCTTAATAAAAAAGCCCAAGGTGGCCGGCCAAGGTAAGGGCCAAGGCCCATATAGGGGCTTAAAATAAGTGGTATTGGATCATTTTGTTATTTTCATCTTAAGAGAGAGTTCAAGAAGCTTTGAGAGAAAAAAAAAAAGAGAAAGACCACCATATTCGGCCAAGCTTAGCCAAAATTGACCCCTTGAAATCTTGATCAAAAAATTATGTTCTTCTAGCAAACCAACCAATTGGAAGGTCCTCTTAACGTGGGATAATTGTTGGAGCAAGAAAACCATCTATTCTTGCAAGGAGCAATCCTAGCCAAGTAAGAAGTTGAAGGAAAAAGGTAAGGTTTAATCTTCTTTTTATATGTTATAGATGGTTATGTATGTTGTAGTATGTAGAAAATGAATGAAATTCCTGAAACTTTGTGTGTTGAGGTTGAGCCGTGTGGGTGTGGTGTGTGTGGCCGTGTGTGTTGTGTAGGAGATGTTCGGAGATATGAAATCTTCTGGAGTATGATGTGTTATGGCACCAGAGACAGGAGTGGCGACCATGTTCCTGTGCCCTATGCATGACTTTGATATGCATCATTTGTGATTCAAAAGTAAGCATTCTGATATTCTGGATAAGCTACTTACCTTCTGCATTTCTTCTGATATATGATGTCGGCAATATAATATATATGTACGGATCGGGCTGCACGTTCCGCACCAATATAATTATGGATCGGGCCGTACGTTCCTCGGCACTAATATGTCATATATGGATCGGGCCGTACGTTCCTCGGCACTATTATATCACAAATGGATCGGTTATGTGTACATGTATATAATGACATATGATGTCGGCACACATGACCTGTGTTTGGAAAGTAAGTATTTTGATACTCTGGATGATTTACTTATTCTCTGTACTTTTTTTTTCTGACATATGATGTCGTTATACACGATTTGCATTGTGAAAAGTAAGCACCTTGGTATTTTGACTAACGTACTTACTTTTGTACCGTTGTTCCAGTTATGTTTCTGTTTTCTGTATTCTATGCCTTACATACTCATTACCTATTCCGTACTGAACCCCTTTCTTCGGGGGCTGCGTTTCATGCCCGCAGGTACAGACGTTCACGTGAGTGACCCGATAGCTTAGGCCATCCATTCTGCTGCTTTGGAAGTGCTCCCTTGTTCTGGAGCCTACATTTTGGTACAGACTCTTCCGTTGTATATATGTATGTATATATTCGGGGGTACAGCGGGGCCCTGTCCCGTCAAATAATTTTGTTGTCTTTGTTAGAGGCCTGTAGACATGATTGTGGGTCATGGGTCGTTATTGTTCGGTTATGTCTCTGTGATATGCGTCCTAAGCGGTTCCATCTGCTATGACGGCCCTATCGGCTCGTATATATGTATACGTATATATATGTTTTGGACGACATGTTCTACGACAACCTTGGTGGCTCTGTATGATATGTATGTTACATGTGACTGCTTAAGACGACATCTGTTCTCAGTATCTGTATAAATTAATATATGTTGAATATGGATAAGTCATTGATATGACGATTGGGCAAGTGAGTGTGTATGGGTGTCCAGCTCGGGCACTAGTCACGGCCCACGGGGTTGGGTCATGACACCAATGCACCTCCCCCGGTATGGCAAGAGTTTGTTGATGCTTTTCTTCGACACTATATGCCTCCAGAAGTTCGGCGAGCTAGAGCCGATAAGTTCTTAAATTTGAGGCAAGGTAGCATGAGTGCTCTAGAGTATAGTCTCCACTTTAACTCCTTGGCTAGGTATGCTTCAGCCATGGTAGCGGATATGGGTGACCTGTTATACCGATTTGTGAAAGGCCTAGGGCCACATTTGATGGATAGATGCTTGACTGCGTCCCTTCAGGACGGTATGGATATTGCACGCATTGAGGCCCACGCTCAGAACTTAGAAGAAAGTTTGCAACAGCAAAGAAGTGAACGTGAGCAAGATAGGGGACATAGCAAGAGGGCCAGATCGTCAGGTCCGATGAGTGAGTTTTGAGGTGGGCACAGGCAGCAGTTTCGCAGACATGCAGGCTATTCTATGACTAGTGCACCTCTACGGTTTTCAGGTCAGAGATTTGATAGATCTAATCGTTCAGGGCCGAGTCAGAGTTATTCGCAGTCTCAGTTTAGAGATGATTTGGGTCAAGCAAGGCCACCCGCACCACGATGTTCCCAGTGTGGGAAGTTGCATTGGGGCAGATGTTTGCTATTTATGTGGTCGACCAGGCCATATTATGCGTGATTGCCCCTCAGTTCATAGTAGAGGTAGGACCCAGCCATCAGGGTCGGTAGCCGGGTCTTCAGCATCTGTACGCCCTATGGGGCTAGGTTCACATGTGCCGGTTGGCCATGGTAGAGGCAGAGGGAGAGCTCCCATTTCTAGCGGTCCTCAGCACCGTATTTATGCTTTGGCTGGACGCCAAGATCTTGAGTCTTCTCCTGACATGGTCACAGGTATATTATCGGTATTCTCTCATGATGTATATGCTTTGATTGATCCGGGCTCCACATTGTCATATGTTACTCCATATATTGCGGGTCGATTTAGAGTCGAGCCGGAGTCGATCAAACCTTTTGAGGTGTCTACACCCGCCGGTGAATCGGTAATAGCTAGCCGAGTATATAGAGATTGTGTAGTTGTGATATGTGACCGCCGTACTATAGTTGACTTGCATGAACTAAAGATGGTAGATTTTGATGTCATTATGGGCATAGACTGGTTGGCTTCTTGTTATGCCAATGTTGATTGTAGAATGAAAATAGTTCGTTTCCAATTTCCGGGAGAACCAGTTTTAGAATGGAAAGGGAATACGGCATCACCAAAAGGTAGGTTTATTTCCTATCTAAAGGCAAGGAAAATGATCACGAAAGGGTGCATTTATCATTTAGTGCGACTTCAAGATGTAGAAGCTGAGTCGCCCACTCTTCAATCAGTCCCTGTAGTAAACGAATTTCTAGATACGTTCCCGGAAGAGCTTCCAGGCCTTCCTCCCGAGCGGGAGATCGACTTTGCTATTGATGTGTTACCAGACACTAAGCCTATATCTATCCCTCCTTATAGAATGGCACCTGCAGAACTGAAGGATTTGAAGGAGCAATTGAAAGACTTGCTTGAGAAAGGCTTCATTAGGCCTAGTTCATCCCCGTGGGGAGCGCCCGTATTGTTTATACGAAAGAAAGATGGCTCCTTGAGAATGTGCATTGATTATCAACAATTGAATAGAGTGACGATTAAGAACAAATATCCTCTTCCGAGGATTGATGACTTATTTGATTAGTTACAAGGTGCCAAGTGATTTTCAAAGATAGATTTGAGGTCCGGGTATCACCAAGTGAGAGTTAGGGAGAAAGATATCCCTAAGACAGCCTTTAGGACAAGATATGGTCATTTTGAGTTCCGGGTAATGTCATTTGGGCTAACCAATGCACCAGTGGTGTTTATGGATTTGATGAACAATGTGTTCGGGCCCTTTCTGGATTTGTTCGTGATTGTATTCATCGACGATATCTTGGTGTATTCTAGATCCGAGGCAGAGCATGCGCATCATTTGCGTATTGTCCTTGGAGTTCTTCGGACTTGAGAGTTGTTTGCAAAATTCTCCAAGTGTGAGTTTTGGCGGAACTGAGTGGCATTCTTGGGGCATATTGTTGCAGCCGATGGTATTCGAGTGGATAGTCAAAAGATTGAGGCCGTGAAGACTTGGCCAAGGCCCACGATTCCTACGGAGGTTCGTAGCTTTCTGGGCTTAGCAGGATATTACCGAAGATTTGCTGAAGGTTTCTCTTTTATTTCAGCCCCACTCACAAAGTTGACCCCGAAATCGACAAAGTTTCAAAGGACAGGTGCCTGTGAACGTAGCTTCCAAGAGTTGAAAGATAGGTTGACTTCTGCCCCAGTCCTTACACTTCCAGAGGGATTGGAAGGATATGTTGTATATTGCGATGCTTCAAGCATTGGGCTAGGCTGTGTATTGATGCAACATGGTAAGGTGATTGCATATGCTTCAAGGCAACTACAGAAACATGAACAGAACTATCCGACCCACGATCTAGAATTGGCCGCAGTGGTTCATGCTTTAAGGATATGGAGACATTCTCTATATGGTGTCCACGTGGATATATACACAGATCATAAGAGCTTTCAATACATCTTCAAGCAGAAAGAGTTCAATTTGCGGCAACGACGATGGCTGAAATTGCTAAAATATTATGATGTTGATATCTTGTATCACCCCGGAAAGGTGAATGTGGTGGCTGATGCTCTTAGTCGTAGATCTATAGGAAGTTTATGTGATGTAGGACAAGAAAACCGAGAAATTGTCACACCCCGACTTTACTAGGGTGTGATGGGCATCCGACCCCATATCTGGAGCCGAGCGAACCCGCTGACTCTTATTACATAGATAAACTCTTGTATCAATTAAGAAATAAATACATGGTAAGCCCTCCAATATTTTGTTTTCATAAGTAATGTCTATCATCAAATGGGACCCGCGACATGAAACGTAATAACATTGTGACGGTTGAAGCCGTTTACCAAGCTGCCACTCTTTACTCATGACTCTATCTGCAAAGTCTCTAACATTGAACAAACACCACAGCTCATATACTCTGACTCGGCAGCACTCCAGAACAAGTGGAGCCCGCCAACTCCGCTAGAACATCTTCTATGATAACTGTGGCTCAGCTGGTGTACCTGCGTGGCATGAACGCATCCCCCGAAGAAGAGGGGTCAGTACGAGTAATGTACTGAGTATGTAAGGCAAGAATAGTGACATAATAAAAGAATATACAGTATGAACAATAACGGAATAGACATATGGAGCTTATCTTGGGACAGAAGTAACCTGTACATATGAATGCCTTTCAGGCAGATGCCATGCATGCTTAGTCTTTTTTTTCAGAAAACAATACTTCTTATTTACATGTACAGAAAACAGAACGTTTCAGAAAACGGTATCCTTTATTCACATTTACAGACGTCGAGTACATCGGCTCTCCCACCCCCCTCCCCAACAGTGTCCCAACATATCATATATAAATATATGTAACATATACAGACGCCGTATCCGGCTCTCCCATATCCCGCGTCCGGGCATCCCGCGTCCGGGCATCCCGCGTCCGGGATGAAATCCAGCTGAATCAGGTGGTGATGTAACACTGGCCCTTCCCCTTTTCCTCATATACATATACATATACATATTCACATTAATATACATATGTCATACAATTGGCATGCATGAGAGCCCAAAGAAAGTCATGTGTCCACCGGAGTGACGTAAGGTCGGTGACCTCCGATTACATTATGGAATAATCATGGTCACTTTGTCTCACCTTGAAGGAACGAGTATTTTAAGGCGAGACTACCAACGGAAAATAGCCTTAAGAGAGAGAGCATAGAATTAAATCATGGACATTATAACAGCCAACTAATATGCTTTGAAGTCTTTTAGAAACTAGTGTCATAGCTAAGGAATAGAATTGAGGTTCAAGAACTAGTATAACACTTTCATATTCACATAGGATTCTTAGCTCAAGACTCTTAGTCATGGAATCATTCTTGTCGTACTTATCGTAGGCATATTCTCTTTCTCAACATCATCATTATCATTATCATCATAGGAGTATCTTCGTTAGCATAGTTACAGTACTTGTCATTCGGTGAACGGAATACGGATCAAGGGTTTCTTTGGATTCGGCTTCAAAATAAATTAAACAGAACAATAAGGAAAATCCGGGGACCATGGGCCCACCTCGGGTCAAATGAGGCGGCGTACCAAATTTACATATGTTACATGTTATGGCGTTACTTGTGAGGGTTTTAGGGTAGTCGGGTCCTATTTATGCGAGTTCTAGAGGTTTAGGAAATTCTCCCAACATTTTGCACACTTTTTAGTTCAATTCTACTGATTGAAAAAGAGAAAACTTTAGGCGCGGATTCTGGAGGGTAGAGTTATTCCCGAGGCTCATATCCAACATATTCCGTCTAAGACATGCCATAGAAAGAAGGGTGAAACCTTACATACCTTTTCTGCTTCTTATGCGACTCCAAATTCACGTTCCAAATCCGCCAAAATCTACAAATTGGTCATGTTTACCAAAACTTGATTAGAGCCTTTAGAAGTTGATTCTTTAAAGTAACACTTTGTCTGCCGAAATTTCGGCAGCATTTCCCCTGTAAATATGCCACCCCCGAGAATATGGCTCGGCCCAATTCAACAGCAACCCAACCAACAACCAAGCTATAACGTCAATAATCAATTCAAGAATACATTCTAACATTAAGCGCTCTTCCTACATAGTCTGACAATATTCACAATATTCACAATGATTTAATGCTACCCGAAAACTTCAACAAAAGTGTAACCACACATTTTTTTATTCTAGATTCATAACCCACATTAAAACCATGCATTGCTAACATCATATTCATACAAATATAAAGAAGCATACTAATATTACATTAACTTCTCCACCAATCTACAACAAATTTCCATTTCGTTCCAACCCTTTAAACCTTCATATAATATCATAGAATCCGCAACGACATCGACTAGAATATTACATGAATCAATTCATCATAGCTTACCACACAATAACATTCTCGGCCACAACAACTACACCCCTATTTTCATGAATTTCCATCCTTTTCCATACATTGCAACAACAACTAACATACTACATAGAATTAATCCATTCTCTTCCAAATCACACTATGACCACACGGCCACAACTACATATACACGGACAACTATTCAACATCCATATTTTCATAATCTTCATGAGTTCCATTCACTCCCACACACCACAACATACACAACCATACATAACATATAAAAGAAGATTAAGTTCTTACCCTTTTTCTTCAATTTCCCACTTGGCTAGAATGTTGATCTTGCAACAATAAATGTTCCACTTGTTCCAATGACCTCTTCTCCTTGCTAGGGACCTTCCAATTAGTAGAGAGTAATTTTTGAGAAATTTTTCCAAGGTTCTTGTTTCCTCCAAGCATGGCCGAAATTGGCCCTTTGTTTTTCTCCAAAAGTGTCTTCTTTTTTTCTTTGTTTCTTCAACTCTCCAAATTGATGAATTAGTCCTCTCCTTTTATATACATATATATAGTCTCCTCCAATCTTATGTGGCCACCTATCCATCTCTAGATTCTTCTTAATTTGGTGGCAAAGTTGACTTATTTGTCATCTTTTGTTTTTTCTAGAGTTTTCTTGAAATTTTAACAAAGAAGACTAATGTCTTCTTTGGCAAGCTTTGCCCCTTATGTTGTTATAATTTACCATTAGCCCTTATTAATTAATAAAAAAATGGACATATAGGGGCATGCCACACGGCCAAGGGCCCTTCAAGAACATTCTTGATATTTTGTTTTTGTGAAATTCCCATTTTGCCCTTAGTCCTTTGCAATATTTTCCATGAAACCTTTTTGCGAATTTTCCTTTTTACCCTTAGTCTTCGTCACTATTTCCATACTACCAATGTTCGTAAATAATATTCACAACAACTTATACATTATAATAAATTTTTGAAAATGGTCATTCCCTTTACTTCGTCACGACTACTTTGGGATATCCGAACGTACGAAATACGGGATATAACATCCTCCCCCCCTTTAGAACATTCGTCCTCGAATGTTCAACTGGTCTTATGGGGTGTCATAATATTTCGGGAGGATCCCTTTGTAGTCGTCCTTTCCTTCATGCTCACTCCTTATCCTTTACCTCATTCCTTTTATAATCGAACTTCTCGATTTTTACATGAATCTTCTTCCCGTGTCGTGGGTTTTATACTTTGTTGGGCCAACGTATTATCCTTGTCTTTCTCAAATCATCTCTTTTCTGTTACTATTTCGTGACCATATCTTAACAAAAGCCACACCTTCAGATTCTTACTACAACTATTCTTTAGTCTCTTTTCGTATCTCTCAATACAGGTATACTTGTCTTTGAATTCATGTGTTGGTGCTCGTTTCATTTATCGTCATTCCTTGTAAGCCTGATATGGCCTCCCCCCCTTTAAGGGGTTCCTTATATGCCAATAGTCCTTTCACTTGCTTAGCTCTCTTGCTCGTAATTCTTCCTTGACTACGTGTTCATATCGTAGCTGTGCGTCCATATTTCTTAAGCGTTCTGCTACTTTTGCTCTCAGCACAGAACCCTTACAACTTTCACTCTCCCTATCCTTTTCTATCCAACCTCTAGGCATATTACTATAGCTACATACTTGTCTTTTTTTTTTTTTTTTTTTTTTTTTTTTTTTACAGATCTTTCACCGTAACACCATCACCTTCCTGAGCATTCCTTCTCTTACTTCACATTCCTCTACCCTGGTCACCATTCTCTTAGACCTACTTGTTGAAATCGACTCTCAACCTCCCCACATTTCTCCTTGTTTCCTTTTACCTCACTCTATCTCCTCTCACATGCCTACTTGAATTTTCATCCTAATGGTCTCGTACTTTTACCATCAATTTCTCGCGGGGGTTTCACCCACTAAGGTTTTCTTAACTTTCACCTTTTCCAATATTTAAGCTTTCTATCTTTCATTTACTCACTCTCTTTCTTTTCCGAGTATCGTTATACTAGAATTTCCAACCTCAACCTATAGTAAAATAATAACAGCTCACTCGCAGCACTTGTACCATTTACTCTCGCTATCGCTCGGGCTTCGATTCCTTTACTCTATTAACGCCTTTTATACCGTAGCTTCGGTTGCTAGAACTCACATGCCCACCGATACAATCATATATGGGACACGCTACACCTTTATACATATATATATATATATATATATATATATATTTACTATCAACTTGCCCACAACTTACTTCCAAACGTTGTTCAAGCCTAGCCTAATTCCAGAGCTATGATGCATTTTCTGTCTCTTTACCGAGCTAGTCTGCCTCGTCCTGCGCGACTTCCTATGGTCTCCACCCATCCCGTATATCCTAGTTTTCCTTAGACTACCCTAGCTTTTCATTTGTCCCTTATGTCTCAATTTAGAGAATTTCTTGCCAACTTCCCAGGGGGTCACCCATCATGAAATTGCTCCCACCCGAGCACGCTTAACCCAAAAGCTTCACTGAAATCCGGTGCCTTAAGGCCGATATTTTTGCGTCCGTTTCTTCACATGACCTTTATTACATGTTTTGGAGCGAGTCGAGGCTTCACAGGCTCCAAGGCACTTTCATAACGCGTCATTCTTTCACAATTACGGTTTTTCCCTTTTGGTTCCCGATGTTCATCTTCTGCCTGTGTGTATGGCTACCTCCTGTCCTGGACTTCCAGATTCCCGATGATAGCGACCCCACCTTCGTCGCCACATCCAAATCCATAACCTTTCTGAACCAACGCATTTCACTTATTGCCTATTTACAGTATTTCCTTTCCATGCTTCCTCCTGTGGGGCGTACCCGTCCTGGCAGGACCTCCTTTACCGTTCCTACTATTCAAAATCTGTATGCAGCCAATGTCATAAATGCCTTATAGAACGTACGACTATATGGCACATCCCCGCCATCCAGTACTCCCAGTTCAGATAACAGAACAATTATTCAGGCTTACCTTTGTAACTTGCCATCTCGTCACTTGTCTTCTTTCGTCGCCACTAGGCGTCTGCGAACATCGACGGTTAGTAGAAGGAATCTTATTTTCTATGACTTGGCTCTATCGCACGATATAAGACAGAAAGAAGGTCAACATTTCCTAAATGCCCCGCAGCCTCCTGTTTATAAATGTGGCCGGCTTCACACCCATAAACAGGACTCTACCGGACAGGACTTTGCAGACAACCCCTTAGACCGACCTGCTCTGATACCACTTTGTCACACCCCGACTTTACGAGGGTGTGATGGGCACCCGACCCCATATCGGGAGCCGAGCGAACCCGCTGACTCTTATTACATAGATAAACTCTTGTATCAATTAAGAAATAAATACATGGTAAGCCCTCCAATATTTGTTTTTCATAAGTAATGTCTATCATCATATGGGACCCGCGACATGAAACGTAACAACATTGTGACGGTTGAAGCCGTCTACCAAGCTGACACTCTATACTCATGACTCTATCTGCAAAGTCTCTAACATTGAACAAACACCACTGCTCATATACTCTGACTCGGCAGCACTCCAGAACAAGTGGAGCCCGCCAACTCCGCTGGAACAGCTTCTATGATAACTGTGGCTCAGCTGGTGTACCTGCGTGACATGAACGCAGCCCCCGAAGACGAGGGGTCAGTACGAGTAATGTACTGAGTATGTAAGGCAAGAATAGTGACATAATAAAGGAATATACAGTATGAATAATAACGCAATAGACATATGGAGTTTATCTTGGGACAGAAGTAACCTGTACATATGAATGCCTTTCAGGCAGATGCCATGCATGCTTAGTCATTTTTTTCAGAAAACAGTACTTCTTATTTA
The DNA here is from genome assembly GCF_019175385.1 of Lycium barbarum. Lineage (NCBI taxonomy): Eukaryota > Viridiplantae > Streptophyta > Magnoliopsida > Solanales > Solanaceae > Lycium > Lycium barbarum. The sequence continues at coordinate 62,288,638 of NC_083343.1, read as the reverse complement.
CATGTACAGAAAACAGAACGTTTCAGAAAACGGTATCCTTTATTCATATTTACAGACGCCGAGTACATCGGCTCTCCCACCCCCCTCCCCAACAGTGTCCCAACATATCATATATAAATATATATAACATATACAGACGCCGTATCCGGCTCTCCCATATCCCGCGTCCGGGATGAAATCCAGCTGAATCAGGTGGTGATGTCACAGTGGCCCTTCCCCTTTTCATCATATACATATACATATACATATTCACATTCATATACATATGTCATACAATTGGCATGCATGAGAGCCCAAAGAAAGTCATGTGTCCACCGGAGTGACGTAAGGTCGGTGACCTCCGATTACATTATGGAATAATCATGGTCACTTTGTCTCACCTTGAAGGAACGAGTATTTTAAGGCGAGACTACCAACGGAAAATAGCCTTAAGAGAGAGAGCATAGAATGAAATCATGGACATTATAACCGCCAACTAATATGCTTTGAAGTCTTTTAGAAACTAGTGTCATAGCTAAGGAATAGAATTGAGGTTCAAGAACTAGTATAACACTTTCATATTCACATAGGATTCTTAGCTCAAGACTCTTAGTCATGGAATCATTCTTTTCGTACTTATCGTAGGCATATTCTCTTTCTCAACATCATCATTATCATTATCATCATAGGAGCATCTTCGTTAGCATAGTTACAGTACTTGTCATTCGGTGAACGGAATACGGATCAAGGGTTTCTTTGGATTCTGCTTCAAAATAAATTAAACGGAACAATAAGGAAAATCCGGGGACCATGGGCCCACCTCGGGTCACATGAGGCGGCGTACCAAATTTACATATGTTACATGTCATGGCGTTACTTGTGAGGGTTTTAGGGTAGTCGGGTCCTATTTATGCGAGTTCTAGAGGTTTAGGAAATTCTCCCAACATTTTGCACACTTTTTAGTTCAATTCTACTGATTGAAAAAAAGAAAACTTTAGGCGCGGATTCCGGAGGGTAGAGTTATTCCCGAGGCTCATATCCAACATATTCCGTCTAAGACATGCCATAGAAAGAAGGGTGAAGCCTTACATACCTTTTCTGCTTCTTATGCGACTCCAAATTCACGTTCCAAATCCGCCAAAATCTACAAATTGGTCATGTTTACCAAAACTTGATTAGAGCCTTTAGAAGTTGATTCTTTAAAGTAACACTTTGTCTGCCGAAATTTCGGCAGCATTTCCCCTGTAAATATGCCACCCCCGAGAATATGGCTCGGCCCAATTCAACAGCAACCCAACCAACAACCAAGCTATAACGTCAATAATCAATTCAAGAATACATTCTAAAATTAAGCGCTCTTCCTACATAGTCCGACAACATTCGCAATATTCACAATGATTTAATGCTACCCGAAAACTTCAACAAAAGTGTAACCACACATTTTTTTATTCTAGATTCATAACCCACATTAAAACCATGCATTGCTAACATCATATTCATACAAATATAAAGAAGCATACTAATATTACATTAACTTCTCCACCAATCTACAACCAATTTCCATTTCGTTCCAACCCTTTAAACCTTCATATAATATCATAGAATCCGCAACGACATCGACTAGAATATTACATGAAATCAATTCATCATAGCTTACCACACAATAACATTCTCGGCCACAACAACTACACCCCTATTTTCATGAATTTCCATCCTTTTCCATACATTGCAACAACAACTAACATACTACATAGAATTAATCCATTCTCTTCCAAATCACACTATGACCACACGGCCACAACTACATATACACGGACAACTATTCAACATCCATATTTTCATAATCTTCATGAGTTCCATTCACTCCCACACACCACAACATACACAACCATACATAACATATAAAAGAAGAATAAGTTCTTACCGTTTTTCTTCAATTTCCCACTTGGCTAGAATGTTGATCTTGCAACAATAAATGTTCCACTTGTTCCAATGACCTCTTCTCCTTGCTAGGGACCTTCCAATTAGTAGAGAGTAATTTTTGAGAAATTTTTCCAAGGTTCTTGTTTCCTCCAAGCTTGGCCGAAATTGGCCCTTTGTTTTTCTCCCAAAGTGTCTTCTTTTTTTCTTTGTTTCTTCAACTCTCCAAATTGATGAATTAGTCCTCTCCATTTATATATATATATATATATATAGTCTCCTCCAATATTATGTGGCCATCTATCCATCTCTAGATTCTTCTTAATTTGGTGGCAAAGATGACTTATTTGTCATTTTTTTTTCTAGAGTTTTCTTGAAATTTTAACAAAGAAGACTAATGTCTTCTTTGGCAAGCTTTCCCCTTATGTTGTTATAATTTACCATTAGCCCCTATTAATTAATAAAAAATGGACATATAGGGGCATGCCACACGGCCAAGGACCCTTCAAGAACATTCTTGATATTTTATTTTTTGTGAAATTCCCATTTTGCCCTTAGTCCTTCGCAATATTTTCCATGAACCCTTTTTGCGAATTTTCCTTTTTACCCATAGTCTTCCTCACTATTTCCATACTACCAATGTTCGTAAATAATATTCACAACAACTTATACATTATAATAAATTTTTGAAAATGGTCATTCCCTTTACTTCGTCACGACTACTTTGGGATATCCGAACGTACGAAATACGGGATATAACAGAAATGACTCGTGAGCTCTAGCAGTTAGCTAGTCTAGGAATCTGAGTGATGGATTCGGGTAGCCGGGGAACTACCATTCAGAATTCGGCAGTTTCGTCGCTGGTGGCGGAAGTGAAAGCGCGGAAATATGAGGATTCCATGCTAATGCAATACAGAGATTCACTCCCTAAGAAAGAGGATTCATTATTTGATATTTCGGGAGACGGAGTTCTCCGATGTCGAGGCAGATTATGTGTTCCTGACGTGGCAGGTCTACGCCACCAGATTTTGAGAGAAGCTCATTGTTCCCGTTATTCTATCCACCCCGGAGCGACGAAAATGTATCATGATCTTATGTCTATATATTGGTGGAATGGAATGAAGAAAGATATAGCAGAATTTGTAGCTCAATGTCCCAACTGTCAACAAGTGAAAATAGAGCACCAAAAGCCGGGCGGATTGTTGCGGGCTATAGAAATCCCAACTTGGAAGTGGGAAGTAATTAACATGGATTTTATCACAGGCTTACCCCGTTCTCGATGTAAGTATGATTCTATATGGGTGATTGTAGATAGACTCACAAAGTCAGCTCATTTCTTACCGGTCAGAACGACCTATGTGGCAGAAGATTATGCAAAGCTGTATGTTAAAGAGATAGTGAGGCTCCATGGTGTTCCAATATCTATTATCTCAGACAGAGGAACTCAATTTACTGCTAAATTTTGGGAGTCTTTCCAAGAGGGTTTAGGGACCCAAGTAAGCCTTAGCACAACATTTCATCCACAGACCGATGGACAAGCTGAACGTACTATTCAGACTCTTGAAGATATGTTACGGGCATGTATGATAGATTTTGGAGGTAGTTGGGATGATCATTTGCCACTCATTGAATTTGCTTACAATAATAGTTATCATTCTAGCATTCAAATGGCACCGTATGAGGCTTTATATGGGCGAAAGTGTAGATCCCCAATTGGGCGGTTTGAAACTGGAGAAGCTAAATTGATAGGACCAGACTTGGCCCAGCAAGCCGTAGAGAAGGTTAAGCTCATACAGGATCGATTATTGGCAGCTCAAAGTCGTCAAAAGTCCTATGCGGATAATCATCGAAGAGACTTAGAGTTCCAAGTGAAAGATTGGGTGTTCTTGAAAGTGTCGCCAATGAAGGGCGTTATGAGATTTGGCAAGAGGGGGAAGCTTAGTCCCCGATACATTGGACAATATGAGATTGTGCGAAAAATAGGCAAAGTGGCCTATGAGCTAGATTTACCTCAGGAGTTAGAGTCCGTTCATCCAGTTTTCCATATCTCGATGCTTCGAAAATGCGTTGGAGATCCTACGAGGATCGTCCCAGTAAATGATGTTCAAGTGATAGAAAAGTTGATTTCTGAAGAAATACCCATTGCCATATTAGATAGGTAAGTACGGAGGCTTAGAAACAAAGAAGTGGCCTCGGTTAAGGTTCTATGGAGAAGCAGTAAACGAGAGAAATGACATGGGAAGCGGAAGAGATCATGAGATCCAGATACCCGCATTTATTTCATCCCTTGAAAGAAATCCAAGACGAGATATCAAGATCATAAGGTATGTATGCTTTCCTTTTATGCTTTTGGGTCGAGTGTGGCCAAATGCTATTATTGTTATGTTGTTTCCCTGTGAGGCAGTGTTATTGTGGGCTATTGTGACAGGATGGTAGTGCCATATTATAGGGGAGACTGTGGCAATTTTTTTATAGAATCCCCGAAGACCTTAACATTCGAGGACGAATGTTCTTAAGGAGGGAGAGAATGTTACACCTCGGAAAAATCCTCCATTGTTGCCCAAGTGAATGGACCCGCGAGGGGTACGAGTATCCGATATTTTCATGAGTAAGAAATAACATTTGACGACCCTAAGTGAGATTCCGAAGGTAATTGCAATAAGAGATAGGTTATGCTCCATAATGAATAATTATAGGTTCTGAAAATGTGGAAAGTTGCAGATCTGCATTTTGGCCAGTTGCACGTAAAATGAAATACGGACCGTAATGTGGTATACGGTCCGTAAACTGCCATGTCGTATTCTAGTTTCAAAAACTTCAACTTTCTGCCAAATGATCAAATGGCTAAAAACGACCTGGAATACGGATCGTAAAGTGGTTTACGGCCCGTAAACTGAGACCGTAAATCACTATATCTTCAGTCTGCCTCTCTGGATTTTGATATGCTTAAATACGGTCACAAAATACGGTCCGTAAATTGGAATACTGACCGTAAACCCAGTTTACGACCACTGTAAGGTTTATTCTGGATCAGATTTAAGTCATTAAATAAGGGATCCAAGTTTATTATCTCATTTCCACATTTCATCCCTTCTCTCTAAAAACATCTCTCTACATTTATTTCCACAAGTTTTCAAGGGTTTTTAGTGACCAACAACATAAACCAAGTGAATCAAGTGTAAGAAAACCCATTAAAATCATTCAAGTCAAGAAAACTCATCAAAGGGAAAACTAGGGTTTTTGCTCAAGTGGAGTATTTTGACCAAGGCTCGTTCCTACAACATCTAAGGTAAGATTTATGGTATTTATATGTTGTTTAAGGTATTTGAGAGTTAAAATGCTTGGACATTAGATGAGTATAGGAAAATGGGTCAAGAATGATGAATAGTGACGTTTTGAGAAATAGTTGGAATTGAATTGCGATTCTTGTGGTTAATGTAAACGATTAATGGCCATTGTTATGGTATTATGACTGTATTGTTGACATTTGGGAGTTGAATTACGATATGGAGGAATGTTGCATAAATAAAGGAGATGATGTCCGATTTTCTCTAACTTTAGCCATGTGTGCTAATTGTCGATTCTAATGATAGCATGATTTTAATGAAGGTAGACACATAAGCTTCAGAGGAGAACAAGCAAGTATAGAATAATTGATCGGAAAGGTATGTAAGGCTAACCCTTCTTTCATAAGGCATGGTTCTTTCGCTAAACGTCTAAATCTTCTATAAAACTATGATTTCTTCAAATGACTTAATCTTCCGAGCTAGTAAGCTCACGATCCTCGATACACTATGATTGTACTAGGTCCCTCATATGACGAGTACGCCTAGAAAGATAGACGTGACGAACGACAATAATAGTGATAATGATAGTAATGATGATGAGAATAATATGATGCTAAAGGTGCCTACGGGCTATTGTATGTACATGTGCCTATGAAGGGCTATAATAAGACCCCGAGCTTATGATGCCGGGTATAAATATGTATATGAATATGTATAAAGTATGTATATGAATATGAAACGTGCACGCACTTCTGCAGAAGGTACGGATCACCCTGATGCCTTGGTAGGGCTAGGTATGTATGACCTTGAGCCTTGGTTGGCCAAGTATGTATGAAACACTGAACCCTCGTGGTCGGGCATGCTATATTTGTATATATTTATGCTATGTATATGACATCTATATTAGTACGAATATGTTATGTATATGATATGTAACTGATATAAATGTGAGTAAGGATATGTAAATGGTTACGGGTACGGGTATGGAGCTATGTACACAAATACGCATTTGAAATGAAAAGTTCCTATAAGTGCCTGTGACGATGAGATTACTGTTTCCCATCTTGTGCTAATTCTCACGATTGTTCATTTTGCTTCTATATCGATATTGATCATGCTTTACATCCTCAGTACATTCTCCGTACTGACGTCCTTTTGTTTGTGGACGCTACGTCATGCCCGCAGGTGCACAGGGAGACAGACTTGATCCTTAGTTTCTTTCTCAGAGATTACATAGCAGAGCTCCATCTCATTCGGAGCCATAGCTTTTTGGGTACTTATTCTTTTGTGTACATGATTATGGGCATAGCGGGGTCCTGTCCCGCTCATGTGATATGTTATACTCTTCTTAGAGGCTCGTAGACATGTGTATGTGGTTTGATGTGTTTGGCCTTGTCGGCCTATATTTTGTATATTATTTTGTAGACTCGTCGGCCCATGTACATTGATGTGGCATAGATGCCTATGATGATATAAGAAATGTTGTCGTCTAATGGGACTAGTATGATGGATGACTAGAATGCATGAATTGATTTATGGCTCACCTAGATGTTATGTGAAAGTATGTCAAGGGGGTGCCCGGGTGGGACAGTACCGGGTGCTCGTCGCGGCCTCTTAGTCCGGTCGTGACATGTCTGCCCGGCCATATAGGCGCGGTGTAATATCATCATCATGTACTCGTCATAATACATGCATAGAACTCAAAGACAACTATACTTTATCGGGGCGACATAAGGTCGTGAACCCCCAATTCTATTATGGATCATTCATAAGCATTCTGCCTCACCTTGAAGAAATTAACATATAAGGTGAGTGTATACAATAAACAACATCAATGGATCATAGTTAACATCATTAGCTTTGTGGAAACATCATATAGTGAACTCTATAATCTTTGGACTTAAGCTCATCATCATCGTGTTCATAATATATCTTGTGTTTAACTCATATGGCTATTTATGAACATAGACTCTTAGTTTTCCGGAATGTAGGAAATTCATGGAGAAGGAGGGAAAATCATGCCATAAGATTCATTCCTTAGAAAGAAGGGACTAGCCTCACATACCATTTCCTTTAGCTATTCTACCGCTTGATCGTTATCCTTCAATGCTCACGTCTTTACCTTCAAGAGAGACGATTATAAGAACGTGCTTACTAAAGCTAGAGAAAATTGGGCAGCATTTCCTTTGTTTATACAACTTTCCTCATATCACATATCAACTCCCAAACATCCATAACAACATTCACAATATTATAAGCAACAATCATCATTCATCTACATTATCCACATCTCACAATTTCACTTCAATTCCTCCATAATCATGGTCATAGTTCACTATTGCGTTCACTCATATACATTGTTTATCCGATGTTCTTAATATCATTTATAATGTGATCATAATCATAACATATTAAGAATCATGACTCAATCCAAGATACTACTAAAAAATGACACTATTCCCACGTTCATGACCCATTTTCTATCTCCTTCTACAATCCAAGTCTTTCAACCTCTCAATACCTTAAATAACATGGAAAGACCATAAAACTTACCTTAGATGGCGTAGGAATAAGCATTGGGTGGAAATACTTCACTTGAGCAAAAACCCTAGTTCACCTCCACTGCAATTTCTTGACTTGGATGATCTCTAATGAGTTTCTCACACTTGGTTTTCTTAGTTTGATGAAGTTGATCATAAATTTCTCTTGAGTTCTTATGGATGAAGAGTGGAGAGGGTTTAGAGATTTCTTGAAGTGTTGGGTGAAAATGAAATGAAATAATGAACTTGGTCCCCTTTTTAATAACTTAGAAATGTGATTCGTCGGGAGAATATAGGGACACTTATACAGTCCGTATAAACTTATACGATCCGTATAAGTGACCGTGAAATCGCCGCTTCAACATCTCGCTTATGTGACCATTATACGGCATATTATACGATCCGTATTATTTTATACGGTCCATATAAGTGACCGTATAATCCCATTAAGGTCTTCAAATGTCATTTCTCAACATCTCGCTTCAACATCTCGCTTCTGTGCCCTCTCTTGGTAAACTTTCTCCTCTTACTACGAATGTCTTTGCTAATCTCCATTAAGGTCTTCAAATGTCATTTCTCACTTATTGGAATACCGTATAATTCGTGCCTTTCGTTAGTCTGTTCACTGTGATTCAACGGGGAAATTTCTAAGGTGTAACATTCTTCCCCCCATTTGGAACATTCTTCCTCGAATGTTAAGCACTCGGGAATTCTAGGAAAATTGCGCCAGAGTTTCCCCTGTAATATGGCACTACCGTCCTATCACAAAGCCCATAATAACAATGCCTCACAGGGCCACGACATAATAGCAATATAAGTTGGCCACACACGGCCCATATGCATAAAAAGAAAACATACATACCTCATAATCCCAATGTTTCATCGTGGATCTCTTATGGGGGATGAAATAAGTGTGGGTGTTTGGATTTCATACTCTCTTCTGCTTCCCAAGTCATTTATTCTCGGTTGTTATTTCACCATAAGACTTTAACTGAGGCTACTTCTTTATTTTGAAGTCTCCGTACCTACTTATCTAATATGGCGATGGGAATTTCATCATATGCTAGCTTTTCTGTCACTTGAACATCATCCATTGGAACAATCCTCGTAGGATCTCCAACACACTTGCGGAGCATTGAGACATGGAAAACTGGATGGACTGATTCATGTTCTGGTGGCAAGTCCAATTCATAAGCTATTTGACCCATCTTGCGGATAATCTTATAGGGTCCAATGTATCGAGGACTTAACTTTCCTTTCTTACCAAATCGCATCACTCCTTTCATTGGTGACACCTTTAAGAATACCCATCATCAACTTGAAATTCTAAGTCTCGCCAGCGGTTGTCCACATAAGATTTTTAGCGACTTTGGGATGCCAATAATCGATCTCGGATCCCCTTGAATTTTCCTATTTCTTGTTGAATCAACTCAGGGCCTATTAGTTGTACTTCTCCTATTTAAAACCATCCAATTAGAGACCTGCACTTCCTTCCATATAAAGCTTTATACGGAGCCATTTGGATACTGGAATGGTAGCTATTATTGTATGCAAACTCAATTAGAGGTAAGTGGTCATCCTAACTACCACTAAAATCTAGAACACATGCTCTTAGCATATCCTCCAAAGTCTAAATAGTACGTTCATCCTGCCTATCAGTTTGCGGATAAAACGCCGTGCTAAGTTTTACTTGAGTACCCAAACCTTCTTGGAAGGATTTCTAGAACTTAGCTGTAAATTGCGCTCCTCTATCTTTGATAATGGATATCGGAATACCATGGAGTCGCACAATCTCCTTGAGATACAACCTTGCATAATCTTCTGCTGAGTATGTGGTTCTGACTGGAAGAAAATGAGCTATTTTCGTGAGTCTGTCCACGATCACCCATATGGAATCATACTTTCCTCGGGAACGGGGTAACCCCACAATGAAATCCGTGTTGATCACTTCCCATTTCCAAGTAGGGATTTCCAGTACTTGCAATAATCCTCCTGGCTTTTGATGCTCGATTTTCACTTGCTGATAGTTTGGGCATTGAGCTACAAATTCTGCTATGTCTTTCTTCATGCCATCCCACCAATATATCAACTTGAGATCATGATACATCTTTGTCGCTCCTGGATGAATAGAACACCAAGAATAATGAGCTTCTTCTAGAATTCGGTGACGTAATTCTATAACATTCGGAACACATAGCCTGCCTCGGAATCTAAGAATTCCATTCATAGAAGTTTCAAATGGGGACTCCTCTTTTTCATGCAATGTGTCTCTATAATGGCTCAACCGAGGATCTTCATATTGACGCTCTTTCACTTCCATATTCAAGGACGAAACTGTGGGATTATTAATACCAATCCCTGCACTACCTGAATCAACTAGACGTACTCCCAGATTAGCTAGTTGGTGGGGCTCATGAACTAATTCTTTCTTCTCCGGAGGGACTTCACATAGGCTGCCCATCGATCGGCAGCTAAGCGCATCAGCTACTACATTTTCCTTCCCGAGGTGGTATAAAATACTCACATCATAATCTTTCAATAATTATAACCACCGCCTCTTCCGCAGATTCAACTCCTTCTGTTTGAAAATGTATTGAAGACTCTTGTGATCTGTATAGATATCAACATGCACACCGTACAAGTAATGTCTCCACATCTTTAATGCATGAATAACTGCAGCCAATTCGAGATCATGAGTTGGGTAGTTCTTTTCATGTTTCCGCAACTGTATCGAAGGATAAGCGATGACTTTACCGTGCTGCATTAACACACATCCTAACCCAACACCGGAAGCATCACAATATATAACATAACCATCTGTCCCTTCTGGGAGTGTTCAGACTGGGGCTGAGGTTAATCTGTCCTTCAACTCTTGGAAGCTGCATTCACAAGCATCATTCCACTGAAATTTAGCTGACTTCTAGGTTAGCTTCGTCAATGGGGCGGAAATAGAGGAAAATCCTTCTACGAACCTTGTATAGTAACCTGCCAATCCCAGAAAACTACAGACTTCTATGGGCGTCATAGGCCTTGGCCAAGTCTTCACAGCTTTAATTTTCTGGGTACCAACTCGAATGCCATCATCTGAAATAACATGACCTAAGATGCCACAGAATTCAACCGAAACTCGCACTTTGAAAATTTTGCATACAATTCTCGAGTTCGAAGAATTCCAAGAACAATATGTAAATGGTCTGCATGTTCTGATTCTGTGCGAGAGTATACCAGGATATCGTCAATGAATACTATTACGAATAAATCCAAGAGAGGCCTGAATACATTATTCATCAGATTCATGAACACTGTCGAAGCATTAGTAAACCCAAATGACATCACACGAAATTCATAATGCCCATATCTCGTTCTGAGAGCTGTTTTGGGAATATCTTCTTCTCTAACTCTCACTTGATGATAACCTGACCTCAAGTATATTTTGGAAAACCACTTAGCACCCTGTAATTTATCAAATAAATCATCAATCCTTGGGAGAGGATATTTGTTCTTTATCGTCACCTTATTCAAATGCCTATAATCGATACACATCCGTAAGGAACCATCTTTATTTCTCACGAATAGGACTGGTGCTCCCCACGGTGATGAACAGGGTCTAATAAACCCCTTCTCAAGCAAATCCTTCAGCTGTGCCTTTAAATCTTTCAATTCTGCCGGAGCCATTCGGTAAGGAGGAATAATAATAGGCTTGGTATCCGGCAACACATCAATAGAGAAATCAATCTCTCCTTCCGGAGGAAGGCCTGGAAGTTCATCTGGAAATACATCCGGAAATTCATTCACTACCAGAACGGATTGGAAAGTTGGGAACTTTGCTTCGGTGTCATGAACTCGGACTAAGTGATAAATATAGCCCTTAGCTATCATCTTTCTTCCATTAAGGTAGGAAATAAACCTATCTCTTGGATATGCTGTATTACCCTTCCATTCAAGCACGGATTCTCCCAGAAATTGAAATCGAACTACTTTCATTCGGGAATCAACATTAGCATAACATGAGGCCAACCAATCCATACCAATAATCACATAGAAATCAAACATTTCCAGCTCAACTAAATCGGCTTTAGTCTGGCGGTCGCATATCACAATTACACAATCTATGTACACTTGTCTAGCTATCACGGGATCATCAACCGGAGTAGATACCTTAAAAGGTTTAATTGGCTCGGGTTTCACCCCAATACGACAAGCAACATACGGAGTAATATAAGACAGGGTAGAACCCGGATCAATCAATGCATATACATCATGGGAAAATACGGATAATATACCTGTAACCACATACGGGGAGGGCTCAAGATCCTGTCGTCCGGCTAAAGCATACATACGGGGCTGAGTGGCACCAGAAGTAGATGCTACCCCTCTGCCTCTACCTTGACCTGCTGGGATCTGGGGAGTCTTCCCTACCGGGTGCACTTAAGAGGAACCAGCTGCTGATCTTGTAGGCTGAACCCCAACTCTACCACTCATCAACGGGTAATCTCGCATCATGTTCCCAACCTGGCCACAGGCATAGCAAGCATCTGAACCTTGGCGACACTGTCCGAAATATAATCTACCGCACTGGCTACACCGTGGTACTGGGGGTCTCCTCTGGCTATAATCTCCCCCAAACTGAGAACCTGATGCTCTCAAACTCTGACCCAATGTTGAAGGAAAGGAGCGATCAAATCTCCTACCTGCAAATTGTAGAGGCGCACTAGTTGCCAACTCGCCTGAGTGTCTAGAATATGCCTACCTTGATCCCCGTCTATAATAACTACCTGCCCTCATAGATCTGGCCCTCTTGCTTTGCCCTCTATCAATATCACGATCACCCCTTTACGGATGTTGTTGTCCTTCTAAATTCTGGGCATGAGCTTGAATGTGGGAAATATACATCCCATCTTGCAACGAAGCCGTCAAGCAATCCTTGAACAAATGTGTCCCTAATCCACTCACTAATCTGTGCACTCTATCCCCCATGTCGGCCACCATAGTCGGGGTATATCTAGCCAATGAATTAAACTGAAGGCTATACCCCTGGGCACTCATATTTTCTTGTTTTAGGTTTAAGAACCTATCCGCTCTAGCTCGGCAGACCTCGGGTGGAAAATAGTGACCGATGAAGGCATCTACATATTCTTGCCAAACGGGAGGAGGCGCGTTCTCTTTTATTGATGATGTCCAATTATTGTACCATAATACCGTCACATCTCGGAGTCTATAAGATGCCAACTCCACAGATTCAGTTTCGGAGGCATGAATAATCTTCAATGTTCTCAACATTTCATCAATAAAACTTTGCGGGTCTTCATTCGGCTTTGACCCGAAAAACTCTGGAGGATTCAAACTCATGAAATCACGGGCTCTAGTACTAACAGCCTTGTCACTTGAACCCGAACCCTGCCGCTGTACCTGGGCAGCAACTAACTGCCTCAATAGATGAATAGCCTCAGTCACTTGTTGACCCGAAGTAGCTGGTGGAGGAACTAGAGGCATGGGAGCTGGAGCTGATGCCCCTTCCTGTTCTTCTATAATAGGCGGACTGGGAGAAGTATTAGATGGATCCTCATTATGTGATTCGCCCTCTTCTACATTTATTGGCGGCTCTCTTTCTACCCACCTTTTCATCGTAGTCTTGCCCTTCTGGGCGGCTGTAGCTTTTCCCTTTGGCGGCATTTTTGAAATCATAGGACACTATTAAGGAGGAGATAATCTTATAACACAGCTCTATCGCACGATCTTTTAAGATGAAGAATGGTCATTTTTACAAAATGCCCTGTAGCATCCTGTCTATTAGTGTGGCGCGCAACACACCACAAACAGGACTCTACTAGACACGACTCGTAGACACTTCCTAGGACTAAACTGCTCTGATACCACTTTTGTCACGACCCGACTAGGGGCCATGACGGGTACCCGGGGCTGACCACCGAGCACCGCTCGTACCATCACCGATCGTACACATCAAGCATTCATTCATTAATCTTATACTTAAATCATAGGAAAACCATTTTTCACTTGAAACATATTTACCTTATATACATAAGTCCTCCGGCTATCAAAATAATACATATACATACGAGGAGAAACCATGAGACCATACTACCCACACATACGTATCTACGAGACTCTACTAGAGTACTAGACATATGGACGGGAGGGGAGCCCGTCATGCCTAAAACATATACATACACAAAAGAATAAATCAATGGCACCTCCGGAATAATGGAGTTCCCTCGAGTCAGCTGATAGCTCTTATGAGTCTGGATCACCTCCCGGTCTACCTGTGGGCATGAACACAGCGTTCAAAGAAGAGGACGTCAGTACGAACATTGTATTGAGTATGTAAGGCATCAACAATAATAGTACATCAATGAAATAAAAAGGCATCAAATAAGGAGCAGCCTGTAACTGACTATCAATTATAAAAGAAATAATGCATGCTGGCTTACTCCATGATCATCATCATATCATGTATGCATATATGTATAAACTTCCCGACCATATACGTATGGTGTGATAATCATTAGCCCGCATCCAGGCCTCCCACGTCTGGGGTACCATCTCATGCCGCCCACTAATGGTGTCTTCCCACGCTATCTAGACATGGTGTATACACTGCCCGCCTTAGTGGTGTCTACCCGGGCATATAGGTGCGGTGTAATATCATCATTATGTACTCGTCATAATACATGCATAGAACTCAAAGACAACTATACTTTATCGGGGTGACATTAGGTCGTGAACCCTCGATTCCATTATGGAGCATTCATAAGCATTCTTCCTCACCTTGAAGGAATTAGCATATAAGGTGAGTGTATACAATAAACAACATCAATGGATCGTAGTTAACATCATTAGCTTTGTGGAAACATCATATCGTGAACTCTAGAATCTTTGGACTTAAGCTCATCATCATCGTGTTCATAATATCTCTTGTGTTTAACTCATATGGCTATTCATGAACATAGACTCTTAGTTTTCCGGAATGTAGGAAATTCATGGAGAAGGAGGGAAAATCATGCCATAAGATTCATGCCTTAGAAAGAAGGGACTAGCCTCACATACCTTTTCCTTTAGCTATTCTATCGCTTGATCATTCTCCTTCAATGCTCACGTCTTTACCTTCAAGGGAGTTCGTATTAACATTAGCTAAACGATTATAAGAACGTGCTTACTAAAGCTAGAGAAAATTGAGCAGCAATTCCTTTGTTTAAACAACTTTCCTCATATCAAATATCAACTCCCAAACATCCATAACAACATTCACAATATTATAAGCAACAATCATCATTCATCTACATTACCACATCTCACAATTTCACTTCAATTCCTCTATAATCATGGTTATAGTTCACTATTGCGTTCACTCATATACATTTTTTATCCCATGTTCTTAATATCATTTATAACGTGATCATAATCATAACATATAAAGAATCATGACTCAATCCAAGCTACTACTCAAAATGACACTATTCCACATTCATGACCCATTTTCTATCTCCTTCTACAATCCAAGTCTTTCAACCTCTCAATACCTTAAATAACATAGAAAGACCATAAAACTTACCTTAGATGGTGTAGGAATAAGACTTGGGTGAAAATACTTCACTTGAGCCAAAACCCTAGTTCACCTCCAATGCAATTTCTTGACTTGGATGATCTCTAATGAGTTTCTTACACTTGGTTTTCTTAGTTTGATGAAGTTGATCATAAATTTCTCTTGAGTTCTTATGGATGAAGAGTGGAGAGGGTTCTAGAGAGTTGTTGAAGTGTAGGGTTAAAATGAAATGAAATAATGAACTTTGTCCCCTTTTTAATAACTTAAAAACCTGATCCATCGGGAGAATATACGGACACTTATACGGTCCATATAAGTCGTGAAATCGCCGCTTCAACATCTCTCTTCTGTGACCATTATACGACTCATTATACGGTCCGTATAATTTTATACGGTTCGTATAAGTGACCATATAATCCCATTAGTGTGGGACCTTCACTGTGACGATTCTGTGGACCATTATACAGACCGTATGACATTATACGGACCGTATAATAGGCCGTGTAACCCATCTTTTCTCTGATCTTGTTCTCGTTACTTCGTTTGATCTCCAATCCTTGTGGAACCTTCTTGATACTTGTTTAACACCTCATTAATTATCTAAGGGATGTTATAATTATTCTCTAAGACACTATTAAATCATCATTAACTTATTACTCGTAAATCCTTTCCGATATACATCGTATGCCTTGCCCTCTCTTGGAAAACTTTCTCCTCTTTCTCCAAATGTCTTTGATAATCTCAATTAGGGTCATCAAATGTCATTTCTCACTTATTTCAATACCGTATACTTCGTTCCTTTCGTTAGTCTATTCAGTGTGCATCAACGGGGAAATTTTCGAGGTGTAACAGCAGGACGGCGAGTAACCGTGGTGTGGCCAGTTAAACCACAAGAATGGAGACAGAATGAGAATGGAATACTAGTTGACTTGTGAATATATATATATATGAGGATTTAGGACTGCACGACTCGCAAATGAGTTTGATAAAGAGCTAAGAAAGAACAGGACGAAACTGACCAAATTATAGTATAGGTATGCGGTAATTGAACAAAAAAAACTAATGAGGATCTTGAGGATTGCCATACTACAACATTCGAGGATGAATGTTTTTAAGGAGGGAAAGATGTTACACCTCGTATCTTCGAAGAAGCACTTATCAAATTTGAAACGTAAGAACATTGAGTTATGGCTAAGCAAAACCACTTTGGAATCTAAGGAGCAAGCATTACAAAGTATATTTAATGAGTTAAGGATTCATATAAGGTATGCCGGAAGGTTTTATAAGGAAATGGAGTAGTACAACTTTGGAGAAACGGTGGGTGCAGTTTGTGTGAAAATTTTGGTCCAAATTGGGGGACGAATATCTCTTAGCATATGAAGTGTTTTGAAGTGAAACAACAGCCTAAAATGAAGTTCGTCGAGTCTAGTTTTCAATCCAAGCATCTACGCAGCAATTTCTAGAAATCATTAGAGAGAGTAAGGGTATAAAAAAGTGGGCAATTTTCAAGTTGCGAAATCTTAGTTTAGGTCCGGATTGAGCGTGGTTGTGATTGTAGTCTTGTTTTACGGTGGATTTTTGCGTGGATATTGAGGATATTGCTTTTTTAACAAGAATAAGGTATGAATCTCTTTCTATTTACGTTAATACCAGTTTATTCTCGGAGACAAAGTCATTAAATAATTGTATAGTAAGTTGGTTAGTTATGGAAGTTGGAAAACAGCGTGTGGGATGTTTTATGGCACATGTTGGTGTTGAAAGTGATGTTGTTAATATTGGTATTGATGTTGTTGTTGTTGGTTACTGAATTACGATTTTGGGCTAGGCATATAAACAGAGGAGATGCTGCCGAAATTTCGGCAGATTCTAGAAAGATTTATTTGGAGGCTTAAGATAAGCATATGACAATAGACCTAATTATTGTATGAATTCCCTTTCTTGTAGATTTACGAGTCCGAGAAGTAGAAGTTGATCGCTTAGATAAGCTTCAAGGTATGTTAATGCTCGTCCCTTTCTTTCAAAGGCATGATTCCTATGGTATGATTCCATAAATGTTTCCATAACCTCTTTGATTTCAAAAGCTAGAAGTTTATGATTCTTAAAGCTTTTTATGATGTTAAAAATGAGAATGTTTTTATGAGGATTACGTTAAGGATGATTTTATGCTTAAAGGTCTCAAATATGATTTCAACGATGATGTAAAAATGTTAAGCAATTTCTTGATTTTCTCGATTAATTTCATTGTTGTTGATCTCACCTTATAAATTGTTCCTTCAAGGTGGGATAAAACGATAGTTTTAGTTGAACTCTTATGCATGCCATGAGTATAATATATGTATATAGCTACTTTGTGACATTACAGAGTTCTATTATTTCATTTTGATTATGCATTGCACTCATTTTCATTCTTCATGTATATATAAGCCACAATTGATAGGGGGTGACGCTGTGACCTTTTTTCTATGTATATAAGGCACAGTTGACAGGGGGTGACGCTGCGACCTTTGTTTTGTGTGTATATGGCACAGTTGACAGGGGGTGACGCTGTGGCCTTTGTGGTGATGCGTATATGTATGGCACAGTTGACAGGGGGTGACACTGTGGCCTTTGTTATGATTTGTATATGTATGGCACAGTTGATAGGGGGTGACGTAGTGGCCTTTGTTGTGATGTGTCTATGTATGGCACAGTTGACAGGAGGTGACGTTGTGGCCTTTGTGGTGATGTGTATATGTATGGCACAGTAGATAGGGGTGACACTGTGGCCTTTGTTGTGGTGTATATATGTATGGCACAATTGACAGGGGGTGACGTTGTGGCCTTTGTTGTGATATTTCTATGGATATATGTGTTTCTTTGATATAGCTGTACTGATGCATTTATTTTGCCCATTCATTAACATGTCTCAAATATTTTCTAGGATTTTATGTACATGTTGAGTTCATGCCTTACATACTCAGTACACTATTCGCACTAAACCTCTTTCTTCGGGGGCTGCGTTTCATGCCCGCAGGTACAGACACTCAGTTCGGTGATCCTCCGGTTTAGGACTTCAGCTCAGCCGCTTGGAGGGCTCTAGTGTTGCGGAGCTCGAGTCGTTTTAGTACAGATCCTTTGACATAGGATTTGTTATACTCTTAGAGGTCTGTAGACATATATGGGTTGCGTATATACGGTTTGATCAGCTATGCAGATGTAGTTCGTTTTGGATATTCCTGTGCATAGTGGCAGCCTTATCGGCTTGCATATTTTGTTATGTTTGGTTAGCTGTGGCTTCTTAAGAGACAGGTTCTTTTTGATGTATGATATGATGAGTTTACAGCGTGCTTTTACAGATTGTCATATTGTTTCCCGTTTCGGTCTGATCATATCGAGCAGGCTCGTATACGGGTGTCTAGTTCGGGCACTAGTCATGGCCCATTGGTTTGGGTCGTGACACAGCCAGAGCTATTCCAGTGATCGCCATGTCCGACTTCCGCTATGGTTCAACATTATGTAAGGTAGGCCATAACTGTGAGTGTTATTGAGCCTGATAGCCCCCAGTCTTGGGCATCTGTGAACCAGGGATCCTCAATGTATGTGATGAGATATGTTCCGGAGGAGGAAGAGGATAGAACGATAGAGAGGGAGAGAGCAGAAGAGAAGGCTAGGAGAGCTCTACTTCGGGAAGTACCTAACCAGAGCTCTCATGTGCAGGACCCATGTAGGCGGCCGACAGGTATATTAGCACCCCATTGGTATCATGTGTGTTGTATGTGTGCACAAGTTAGTTTGATTATCTATGGTATGGTATATGAAAAATTTCGAAGGAATTAGTTCCTGCAAAGGGGGAGTAAGGTCGGTATGACGAGAACTGTGATATCGGGTATTAAGTGAATAAGGATTGGCCTTAGTCGCCACGCCTATATAACCCTCTTCTTAACGACATATGATCAGAGAATTTGCCCATAGTTCTAATCAAACCCAAAGTTAACAGACAAATAGGAAAAATGACTTAGCCACCGACACAAAGGACATGTAGTATTCATCTTCAGGCCAAGAAATTAGCAAACTGAATCGCCAGTTGAGACAATGAATGCGGACGGTGGGAAGATACGACACGAAACTACCTTAGGACAATATGTAAACCCAATGGAAAGTAAGGACGACTTGAGTAGGCAAAGATGAATGAAGAAAACTGGGAGCTAGGACATGGACGGTATATTGAGCAAGAATAGGAGAGACTGTGAGACGAAAGAGCTAATAGATAAGCTGAGTAAGCATAAAGGATAAATCAGCATAAAAGAAAATATAGAGAGGTAAAAGCAGAAAGGACCGAAATGCATCAAGGATAAGGAATCCCGAATAATGAAGGGTTGAGCAGGTTGGAAAGGGTAACCGCAATAATGAAGCATAGTTCAGGATTAAGTATAGTATGAGGGAAACACTAGAAGTCACAACGCAACCACAACAAATGACTCAACGGAAAAGCACCAGCTACGGGAGTGATGTGAGTAAGGACTAACGCCGTAAGAAGACAAATGCAAAAAGATTCACCCTATCGAGAAAGTGACCTCAGGATTCTGGGATATACAACTCTACCAGGCAGTAGGGAAATATTAGAAAGCATTGGGGGAAGACCGAGGAACCAGATGACAAATTCAGATCAATAAGGCGTATTGAGTGTAGACAGCGTTAAGTAAAGCGAAGATCATGTGCAGACATGCATTCGTCTTAGTAAATGACCAAGTAATGTATATGAATGAAGGGCAAGGATACGAGGATCTTAACCACTTTAGACCTTCCTCAGAGAATTCTGGGAATTGACCAACATGAAGAGGGACGGAGTTCCACAATCTGGAGAAAAGAGCGAAGTGTATGGAAGACTAGACGGAAACAAGATAGTGGATGCGGATAACCAAACAACGGAGCACGCTAAAACCCAGAGCAGGAGAGTAAGATAGTGGAGAAGGGATTGAGTTGAGAGAGTTGACGTCAGAAGGCAAAGTGGAAGGACTTCTAGGTCAACCGTGCTCTGAGAAAGCACCAGTCTTCGAACAAGCATCTTCGAAATAGCGGGACAAGACGAGGATTATCGCGAAAGGAATCAAGCATAGATCAACAACAAGGTAAGACGTTTTAACCCAAGGAGCATTCAACCATAGATTTGACTAGAACTAGTGTATTAGAGACTGCCAACACAATAATTAAGGTCATAATGAGGAGAAAGCTAAAAAGGCCACACCAGGAAACCACAATGGGAATTCTAAGGACAAGACCCTAATCGTGTCTGAGGGGAAACTATGGACAAAGCTATTAAAGGTCGAAGTTGATAAAGAGAACAACTCAAGCTATTCCAAACATAAGGTGTTACTATTCCAAACTATGTTCGGGGATTTTACGGAGATTTGAAACCTTCTGGAGTATGATGTGTTGTGGCGCCAGCGTCGGAGTGGCGAACACGTTCCTGAGCCCTATGCTTGATTTTTATTTGCATTATTTATATTTTCAGCACAGGTTTTGATATACTAATTCTGTATCCATTTTTTGTACTGCTCAGTTCAATTATGATTCGGATTACTGTACTTCATGCTTTACATACTCAGTACATATTTCATACTGACCCCCTTTCTTCGGGGGCTGCGTTTCATGCCCGTAGGTACAGACGTTCGTTCTGGTGACCCGCCAGTGTAGGACACTTATTCTGCTATTTGGAGTTCTCCTTTGATCCGGAGCTCATATTTTGGTACATATCTTTTATCATACATATTTCTGTATATATGAGTATTTGAGGGTACGGCGGGGCCCTGTCCTATCATATGTTTCTGTTATGGTTTGTAGAGGCCTGTAGACATATAGGTGGGTCATGGGTCATGTTTGTTCGATTATGTTTGTGATTTGAGCCTTAAGCGGTCCCGTTTACTATTATGGCCAAAACGGCCCACATGTTTGTATATGTATGTATATTCGGGAAATGTGTATTCCGCCAGCCTACCGGCTTTTGGTATGATATTTCTCTTACAGGTGACCGCTTAAGATGACGTCTGTTTCTCAGTATCCGTATAAATAACGTATGTTAAATTTGAATAAGTCATTGATATGTCGATCTGGTAAGCAAGTCTGTATTGGTGTCCAGTTAGGGCACTAGTCACGGCTCACGGGGTTGGGTCGTGACAAAAGTTGTATCAGAGCGGTTTATCCTCAGAATGTCTACAGGCCGTGTCTAGTAGAGTATTGTTTATCCGTGTGTTGTGCACCACATCTATAAACAGGAGGCTACAGGACATTTAGGATGTTACCTTTCTTTGGATCTTAGATCGTGCG
Organism: Lycium barbarum; assembly: GCF_019175385.1. Lineage (NCBI taxonomy): Eukaryota > Viridiplantae > Streptophyta > Magnoliopsida > Solanales > Solanaceae > Lycium > Lycium barbarum. Next base: position 62,267,048 of record NC_083343.1, on the reverse strand, counting down.
ATAGAGATGTGGTATTAGGATGATTTATTTCTAACCGACTGTTATGTTTACAGTGATGCCTCAGAAGAAAACGACGGCTGCCCAGAAGGGCAAAGCAGTGGCAGGAGAGATCTGTCAGATACAGAGAGTCACTCGGGCTTGTGCTCAGATTTTGCCCGATATTGCACCCCAGTCAGAGGGTTCTGCTACACCTCCACCAGAGGAGCCTGGAGCGGCTCCACCATTAGCCCGAGAGGCTCTAGCACCCGAGCCTCCAGCTCCTCAGCCAGGGGCGGAGGATAGAGCGATGAGGGACGTTGTGCAGTTATTGACGACATTAGTAGCAGGACAGGCTCGCAGACGCGGGCTAGGGGGTGATGATGGTGACAGACACTACAGTTTGAGGGTCCGTGATTTCTTGACCTATAATCACCCAGCGTTCTACGGGTCAAAGCCCGAGGAGGACCCCCAGGATTTCATCGACAGATGCAGCGCACACTGAGACTGGTCAGGGCTTCTGAGACTGAGTCTGTCGAGCTGGCCTCACACAGATTGCGGGATATAGCGATTAATTGGTACGAGTCTAGGGAGCTGTCCAGAGGCGAGGATGCTCCTCCAGCTATGTGGGATAAGTTTACAACAACTTTTCTTAGCCACTTTTTTCCCCAAGAGTTGCGGCGTCCGAGAGTTGACAGAGTTTTACAGCTGAGGCAGAGAGGTAGGAGTGTCCGAGAATACAGGAGTTTGATTCTCTGGCTAGATATGCACCTACCATTGTGGCTGATATGGCTGACAGGATGCATCGGTACGTGATAGGGCTGGATCATTATTTGGTGGATAGCTGTATGACGATGGCGTCGCAGACTGGGATGGCCATTGCCGGTTACAGGCCCACGTGCAGGGTATGGAGGACTGGCACAGAGGGCGCCAGCCTGGTTGAGATCGTGACAGGAGGCAGCCCAAGAGGGCTAGATCAACTAGTTATTCAAGGGAGTCTCGAGGCGGACAGCCTCAGCAGCAGTATAGCAGATATCCCCCTCAGTCAGGCCGGAGTACACGTTCACAGTCTACAGGCAGACGATTTGACGGTGCAGGGCACTCAGGAGCGGGCCAGAGCTCTAGGGCTTCAAGTTCGCCGGTGAGCCGAGGTTCCAGCCAGGCGAGGCCACCTATGCCTCGATGTTCTTATTGTGGGAGGTCTCACCCAGGAGAGTGCTATCGAGCTACAGGTGCCTGTTTTTCTTGTGGCCACCAGGGCCATATTATGAGAGATTGTCCGTTGGCGGGTGGTTCTGGTGGTGCAGCTCAGCCGACGGGATCAGCCGCTGGTTCGTCTTCCACTCTTGTTGCTATGTGCCCTACGGGGCGAGGTATGCTAGCACCAGCGGGCCACGGTAGAGGCCGTGGCGGGGTTTCTGATTCTAGCGGTCCTTCAAACCGCATATATGCCTTGGCTAGCCGACAGGATCAGGAGGCGTCGTCAAATGTAGTCACAAGTACATTATTGGTTTTCTCTCGAGCTGTATATGCATTGATCGATCCAGGTTCTACTTTATCATATATTTCTCCTCTCGTCGATAGTAAAATTGGGATAACACCTGAACCTATAGAGTCGTTCGAGGTAGCTACGCCGGTCGGGGATTTTATTATAGCGAGGCAGGTATATAAGGATTGTTCTGTGATTATATGTGGCCGTTGCACTAAGGCCGATTTGGTAGAATTAGATTTGATGGAATTCAATGTTATCATGGGCATGGATTGGTTAACCTCTTGTTATGCTAATGTTAATTGTCAGAAAAAGGTAGTCCGCTTCTAGTTCCCAGGGGAACCAGTTATAGAATGGGCAAGAAATACAGCATCGCCGAGGGGTAAGTTTATTTCGTACCTCATGGTCAGGAAGATGATTCAGAAAGGGTATATTTATCATCTGGTTCGCGTACATGATATTAAAGCAGAGACACCTACTCTCCAGTCAGTTCCGGTTGTTAATAAATTTCCAGATGTGTTTCCAGATGAGCTTCCAGGTCTCCCACCTGAACGGGAGATAGAATTTACGATAGATGTGCTGCCAGATACTCAGCCTATATCTATTCCTCCTTACAGAATGACAACTGCAGAATTGAAAGAATTGAAAGAGCAGCTGAAAGAACTATTAGAAAAAGGCTTCATCAGACCCAGTACATCACCTTGGGGAGCACCGGTATTGTTTGTAAGGAAGAAAGACGGGTCGTTGCGAATGTACATTGATTACAGACAGTTGAATAAGGTGACTATAAAGAATAAATATCCCCTCCCCCGAATTGATGATTTATTTGACCAGTTGCAGGGTGCTAAATATTTTTCGAAGATAGATTTGCGCTCGGGCTATCATCAGGTGTGGGTACGAGAGGCAGATATTCCAAAGACTGCTTTCAGGACCCGATATGGGCATTTTGAGTTCAGGGTGATGTCTTTTGGGCTGACCAATGCCCCAACAGTGTTTATGGATTTGATGAATCGGGTATTCAGGCCGTTTTTAGACATGTTCGTGATCATATTTATTGATGACATTCTGGTTTATTCACGATCAGCAGAGGAGCATTCAGATCATCTGAGGACAGTACTTGGCACACTTCGACAGCAGAAATTATATGCTAAGTTCTCCAAGTGTGAATTCTGGTTAACCTCAGTGGCATTCTTGGGGCATATCGTCGGAGCAGATGGTATTCGGGTCGATACACAGAAGATCAAGGCTGTACAAAATTGGCCTAGGCCCACGACACCGACTGAGGTACGCAGTTTTCTAGGATTAGCAGGGTATTACAGGAGGTTTGTGGAGAATTTTGCTTCGATTGCAGCACCATTAACGAAGCTAACTCAGAAGGCAGCAAAATTTTAGTGGACCGATGCTTGTGAACGCAGCTTCCAGTTGCTGAAGGAAAAATTGATTACAGCTCCAGTTTTAACTCTTCCTGAAGGGTCAGACGGGTATGTTATTTATTGTGATGCTTCCGGTATTGGGATAGGTTGTGTACTAATGCAGCATAGTCGAGTTATAGCATATGCTTCCCGGCAGCTCCGACCGCATGAGAGAAATTATCCTACTCATGATTTGGAACTAGCCGTGGTAATTCATGCTTTGAAAATATGGAGGCATTACTTATATGGGGTTCATGTTGATTTCTATACGGACCACAAAATTCTTCAGTATATTTTTAAACAAAAAGAGTTGAATTTGCGGCAAAGAAGGTGGCTCGAATTATTGAAAGATTATGACGTCGATATTTTGTATCTGTCACGACCCAACCCCGTAGGCCGTGACTCGTGCCCGAATTGGACACTCATAGTATATGTTAACTATAGTCATTTACAATTAGCATGTCATGATCTCATTTGTATATAAAAAGATAGGGAGTTATTTTAAATTCGTCAAGTTTTGTATGTCTTAGTCACCTGTCTCCCGAGGAGTTGCACTTTTCAAACAACAACATATATATATATATATAATCCTAAGCAAGCCGACAAGGCTGCCACGATATACAAAATACCAAACATACACACATATGCAAGCCGACAAGGCTGCCATTACGAATGGGTACGCCCGAAACTTAAGTCAAAAACATAAAATGCATCAACAACTGTAAACAGACCCACACAGATGTCCACAGACCTCTAAGAGTAATGACCGTATTATGTGGCGGGACAGGACCCCGCCGTACCCAAACAAACACATACGGGCACAACATAAGGAGATTATACCACAAGCTAGCTCCGGAACAAAGGAGCAGTCCAAAATAGCTGAATGATGACCTAAGTTGGCGGATCTCCGAAACGAGCGTCTGTTCCTGCGGGCATGAACGCAGCCCCCCGAAGAAAGGGGTTCAGTACGAAATATGTACTGAATATGTAAAGCTTGAAACATAGTAATAGACTTATATTGAGACAAGGTGTATAGGATTCAATGCAACAACCAGACTTTCATAAAATTTGCCTTTGAATATATTTCATCTGTATCGTTCTCATATCAATGTCATTATATAGTTTCGTAATCAAAGCTGCATAGTCATTCTGTATATAACATATATAACGTGTCCCGGCCCTTTTTAGAGGGACTCGGTATTTATAATCATGGCATCATAAACATAAACATGTACGTGTCCCGGCCCTTTAATGAGGGACTCGGTAATAATGAATATATATATGCCCTCCTGGCCACCATCTCCACATCATCATATTATCATATCGTCATATCATCATCATATCATTATGTCATTATATCATCATCATACCATCATATATATATATATAACGTGTCCCGACCCTTTAATGAGGGACTCGGTGAATAATATAGTAAACATGCGCATGAAAACGTATCCTGGCCCGGGACTCAGTGAAGGATATAGCGGTAAGCACGAGCAGAATAATAGGCAACCACATATATGCAATTCATCTTTTTTTGAAACTCAATGGATAAGCAACTAACCAACTCTAAAGTGTCAAAATAATATTCATATTCAGTTCATTTTAAGTCTCATAACAAACTATTCAAGAAACATTTCAGATATCATGTACATGTATCACTTTAACAAGGTATAGCTTTTGAAAGTCAAGTATGTCTCTAGTTGTGCAATTCTTTAAGTATAGGAACTTTCATGCATTATTCATTAGTCAATCATATTGTAGGCACATGACAATAACCTTAATGAAATATAGAATCATAAGTCATACATGGAACTAGAGAATAGAATTTACCCCAAGGTTCATATCGTTTCATTCTTACGTCTAGGACATGCCAAAAGAAAGAAGGAATAGGCTTTACATACCTTTGGCGTTTAGTTGTATTCTAACTTGTACTTGCTGCCCAAAAACACTTATCCTATATCAAGATGTGAAGAACTACAATTAGTCTACAAGGGCATTCAATAAGTCTTGTGACATTCACACTTCCTTTCTAACAATTAAACGACGTTTCGTTCGCATTCGAACCAACTAGCTTTACAAGCTACCATTGCTAATCGTTCTTTCATATATTGATCAAAACTTGTTTAAGCATGACTTAGGGAACTTGGGCAGTCCATACACCATCCAAAACAGTTTCATACACACGGCTAATCAACACACATCGCATTTCCATTCTTACTTAGCAAATTTCCAGTTTTAACTTGCAACAACACAGCACTTTTAATGACTTTACTTTCATGAATCTTGGAACTGTTTTAGCATCATTTTCATTCTTACAACAGCCCACAATCATTTCAGTTTTAACTTGAATCATGGCATTTTACATTCGCTAAACGTTTGCAACAAGAATCAACATTCAACACACACAATTTTTTACTTCTAACTTCCAAAAACTGTCCACGGTTTTGGACTGCCTTTACACCTCAATATAATTCATTTCTTTAACACCCCAATTCACATATTCAACATGCATACAATACACCACAATGTCCATAACAACAACAATCGAAATGTGACCCAAAACAGTCCCTAATTCTCCCTAAAACAGTCCCTACTACACGGCTACAACACCCTTCCACCATTTCATGATTTTCATCCGTTTATCCAACTACAATGCATTCAATCCATTTCCAATACATGTTCAACAAGATTAAGCATGACTTCATTAGAATCTTCAACACATGATTCATTTTAAATTCGAGCAAAAACAGTCCAATATCCAACATGCAACATCACAACCAAACTCCTACAATCTTTGTTCATTTACATATGTTGATACATATTCAATTCACCAACAATACATGCACAATGAAATCAGTCATGAACTCACCTCACACACGGCTCACTCCCTACTTCAACTACAACCACAATCCAACAACAACTTGCATGAACTATACATTCAAATCATCATGCAACACAAGAAACAACAAACATTCTTACCTTTCAATCTTGTGCTTCACTTGGCCGAAACTTCAATCTATTTGGGTGCTTAACTTTCTTGTTTCTCTTCAACAACTAACACACCTTCTTATACACTAGATGAGGAGTAAATTTGATGGAGAAAAACTGGAATTTTTGGGCACAATTTCACCTCACTCTCTCGGCTAGCTCTTAGCTGAGAGCACCTCTCTCTACACTCTTCTTTCTCTAACTTTGGGTGTTGAAATGAATTGCTAAAGTGGAGTGAATCAGAATTTTGTGTCTATATGTCCCCCCTCCTTGACTTGGACATGTGGATCACACTAAATTGAGTCAAGATTCCTTGACCACAACCTTGAAAGGCACGGCCAAACATGGTCCAAAAGTGGACTGATTTTTGGTCTTTCCAATCCCACTTATTAATCCAATTATGGTTAGTTTAATCCCAATTTTCCATTAATAGTTTAATGCCACACGAAAATTGTGGATAAATTGTGACTCGACACGAAACCGGAAGTTAAAATCTGTACTTCATATCTTAAGATAGTCTTGCCTTTAACTTGTCGCGCTTATTTTAAAACGTCCCGACGTATGAAAATACGGGACATAACAGTATCATCCTGAAAAATCCAATGTTGTAGCAGATGCACTTAGCCGCAAGTCTATGGCAGTTTGACCGACGTGCAGCCAGAAAGAAAAGAAATAGTTCGTGAGATTCATCAGCTAGCCAGTCTCGGAGTCCGTTTGGCCGACTCTGGAAATGTTGGGGTTTCTGTTCGAGAAGTTACGGAATCGTCTATTATGGAGGGAGTAAAACGACGTCAGTTCGAGGATCCTATTATGGTACAGTACAGAGACACAGCCCTCGATAGGGAAAAGACCCAGTTCGAAATTTCACCTGACGGGGTATTATTATATAGAGGCAGGTTATGTGTACCTAACGTTGCAGGGCTGCGGCGGCAGATTATGGGAGAGGCACATTATGCTCGGTATTCTGTTCATCCTGGATCCACAAAAATGTACCATGATCTCAGATGTTTATATTGGTGGGATGGTATGAAAAGAGATATCGCAGAGTTCGTTGCTCAGTGCCCAAATTGCCAACAGGTTAAGATCGAGCATTAGAAGCCTTGTGGATTGTTACAGGAAATGGAAATTCCAGCTTCGAAATGGGAAATAATTAATATGTATTTCATTCCAGGTTTATCGCGCACTCCACGAAGATATGATTCTATATGGGTTATTGTTGATAGGCTGACAAAATCAGCCCATTTTCTTCCGGTCAGGACCACTTATTCGGCTGAGGATTATGCCCGGTTGTATATTAAAGAGATAGTAAGGCTTCACGGAGTTCCTATATCTATTATATCCGACAGAGGTGCCCAGTTTACGGCTAACTTCTGGAGGTCGTTTCAGGATAGGTTAGGGACTCAGGTTAGTCTTAGTACAGCATTCCATCCTCAGTCTGACGGGAAGGCCGAGCGTACTATTCAGACGCTGGAAGATATGTTGCGGGCCTGTGTTATTGATTTCAGGGGTAGTTGGGATGATCATTTGCCCCTTATTGAATTTGCTTATAATAATAGTTATCATTCCAGCATTCAGATGGCGCCGTATGAAGCCTTATATGGTAGAAAATGTAGATCTCCGATTGGTTGGTTCGATGTGGGTGAAACTAAATTGATTGGTCCAGATATGATCCAACAAGCAGTCGATAAGGTGAAACTCATTCGGGAGCGGTTATTAGCAGCCCAGAGTCGATAGAAGTCGTATGCAGATAAACGACGTCGACCTTTAGAGTTTCGGATTGGTGACTGGGTATTTCTGAAAGTGTCACCTATGAAAGGTGTAATGAGATTCGGCAGAAAAGGGAAGCTCAGTCCGCGATATATTGGGCCTTATCAGATTATTCGAAAAATAGGCGAGGTCGCCTACGAGCTAGACTTACCATCCGACCTGGAAGCAGTGCATCCGGTATTCCATGTATCAATGCTCCGTAAGTGTATTGGCGATCCTTCCAGAGTATTTCCTATAGAGGATGTCCAGGTAACAGGGGAACTATCCTATGAAGAACAACCTGTAGCTATTTTGGATCGTCAGGTGAGGAGACTGCGAACCAAAGATGTGCCTTCTGTTAAGGTCTTGTGGCGAAACAATAACCGAGAGGAAATGACCTGGGAAGCGGATGACGAGATGAAAAAGAAGTATCCTCACTTGTTTCCTATGACTACAGGTAATCTAAATTTCTTAATTGGTTATATTGATTGGTAAATGATTTATATGTGCTACCCATAAAAAGAAACTCCCTCAAAATGCGTGCAAGACCCTATAAGACTAGTTTAACATTCAAGGACGAATGTCCTAAAGGGGGGGAGGATGTTATATCCTGTATTTTTGCACATTCGGAAAATTTGAAATAATTGTGACTAGTAAGAGATAAGGCAATGCTTTGATTTTATTTAATATATATGTTGTTCATGAAAATATTAAGGCGGAAATATGGAGGAAGGCTATGGGAAACAAAAGTATGAGATATTAAGGCGGAAATTTGAAATAATTGTGACTAGTAAGAGATAAGGCAATGCTTTGATTTTATTTAATATATATGTTGTTCATGAAAATATTAAGGCTAAGGGCCACCATTCCAGAATATTCAAGAAACAAAAGTTAGAGCAAGAAAAGAAGGGGAATTCGACCAACAAGAAAACGAGAGAAAAAAATTTAAGCCTTCCCACTTTGATCCAAAAATTCCTTTCTTCTTGAATTCTTACTAAGTTCAAGACCCTCTTCAACGTGGTATAATTATTTAAGCGAGAAAACCACTTTAGTGGCAAGTGGAAATTTTAGAAAAGGTAAGAATTCTATCCTTTTTATGTTATGGAAGACTTATATATATGTTGTAGTATGTGGAAATGAATGAAAAGTATGAGATTTGTGTGTTGTGGGTGTGGCCGTGTGGGTATGTTTGAGTGTATGTGGCCGTGTATGTGTGTGTACTGTAGGGAAGATGAACTAATTTTTATGTAGTAATTTGGTTGTTGTTGATATGTATTCTATGATGAAAATGAGAATTTGGTGATTCGAGTTGAAGTTGTGATGATTGTGGGTTGTTTTGGAAGCCACCATGGTCATTAATGTAGTTCTTGTATTTGCGGGAATAACATTGCTAACGTATGAATTGTTTTTGTAGTTTATGAATTTGAAAGAAGAAAATGCGTCGTCGTAGTTTCGTTGCATTTGTAGAAGTTTCAAGTGGAATATGGTGTTAGTTGGAATGTTTGAATATTGTACAAATTGTTCAAAGTGTTCTTGAATTGTGTTTTAATGATCTTGGATTAGTAATGAATATGTGAGCATTGATATTGGCTTGAAAATACGTAGCTGAATTGAATGTGATAAGCTACGTAGAGATAGAGGGTTACTAATATTAGAATGCGCTTTAAATTGATTCTTGATGTTATTGGTATGGTTGTTGGTATTGTTGGTATGGTTGTTGATGAATTTGGCCGAGTTAAATTCTCGGGGATGTTGAATTTACAGGGGAGATACTGCCGAAATTTTTGTAGACAAGTACTAGTTAGAATTGGATTTCTAAGTACTTGTAGCTAATGTTTTGTAATTGATAACGTTACTGTAGATATTGGAGAGCCCGAGACTTGAGTCAGGATTTGGTTAGCGAGCGATCTAGGTATGTAAAGCCTACCTTTCCTTCTTTTGGCATGACCTGATGAAATGAACAAATAACGTATATGTATGTTTCTAAAGAAAATTCTATTCTTAGAGCCACTAGGATGGCTAATACCTTTGACTTCCATAAGCTATTTTATTGGCTTGATACATATTTGTGATATTCGAAGACTCTAGCTGTTATGTTTCTGAATGTTGTTTGAAAGAAAATCGAGATGACTAAAGTCTTTGAGGAATATTTTGGTACGTAAATATGGTCCAAAAATCTCCATTTGATTTGATCCATAATGTTATTCGAAAGTTTCCCAGTATGACTATTTGATCCATAATGATGTTCGAAAGTTTCCTAATATGAATGATACTTGAATTTTCAAATATGGCTTATGAAATACTTTTAGAAGGTTCTGTACTTCAAAAGCTCGCAACTTTCTTATACTAATTCTGATTGACCTGAAACTTGTTTCTGAGCCTTCAGGTGTCGGCAAATATAATTGTCCATCGAGTTTTGAAACTTATTTATTTAAATGCATATGGTTTCTGCACTACTCCTCTCGTGCATACTACTATGATATCGTACGCCGGATCCCGGGCCGGTTTTGTGATCGTGCACACTATGTTATATTCGGCAGTATGATGTGTTACGGTTCCCGAGACCTCGCCATAGGGCCGGGTACCGCATATATACGGCGTTATGATGTGATATGGCATATGATATGTTCTGATGATGTGATATGTTATGATGATACGATATGTTCGGCAATTGTATGGAGATTGGAAACCTTCTGGAGTATGATGTGTTGTGGCGCCAGCGTCGGAGTGGCGACCACGTTCCTGAGCCCTATGCATGATTTTTATTTGCATTATTTATATTTTCAGCACAGGTTTTGATATACTAATTCTGTATCCATTTTCTGTACTCCTCACTTCAATTATGATTCGGATTACTGTACTTCATGCTTTACATACTAAGTACATATTTCGTACTGACCCCCTTTCTTCGGGGGCTGCGTTTCATGCCCGCAGGTACAGACGTTCGTTCTGGTGTCCCGCCAGTGTAGGACACTTATTATGCTATTTGGAGTTCTCCTTTGATCCGGAGCTCATATTTTGGTACATATCTTTTATCATACATATTTCTGTATATATGACTATTTGAGGGTACGGCGGGGCCCTGTCCCATCATATGTTTCTGTTATGGTTTGTAGAGGCCTGTAGACATATATGTGGGTCATGGGTCATGTTTGTTCGATAATGTTTGTGATTTGTGCCTTAAGCGGTCCCGTTTGCTATTATGGCCAAAACGGCCCACATGTTTGTATATGTATGTATATTCGGCCGATGTGTATTCCGCTAGCCTGCCGGCTTTTGGTTTGATATTTCTATTACAGGTGACCGCTTAAGATGACGTCTGTTTCTCAGTATCCGTATAAATAATGTATGTTAAATTTGAATAAGTCATTGATATGTTGATCTGGTAAGCAAGTCTGTATGGGTGTCCAGTTAGGGCACTAGTCACGGCCCACGGGGCTGGGTCGTGATAGAATGGCTCCAGCAGAATTAAAAGAGCTAAAGGCGCAGCTGAAAGACTTGCTCGAGAAAGGATTCATTAGACTCAGTTCATCACCGTGGGGAGCACCAGTCTTGTTTGTGAGAAAGAAAGACGGATCTCTACGAATGTGTATTGACTACAGGCAATTGAACAAGGTGACAATATAGAACAGATATCCTCTTCTAAGGATTGATGATTTGTTCAATCAATTGCAAGGTGCCAAGTGGTTTTCAAAAATAGATTTGAGGTCGGGCTACTATCAAGTGAGAGTCAGAGAAGCAGATATTCCCAAAACGGCCTTCAGAACGAGATATGGCCATTATGAATTCAGAGTGATGTCGTTCGGGTTAACTAATGCTCCGGCTGTATTTATGAATTTGATGAACAACGTATTCAGGCCTCTCTTGGATCTATTCGTGATAGTATTTATTGATGATATTCTGGTGTATTCTCGCACGGAATCATAACATGCAGACCATTTGAGAATTGTTCTTGGCATTCTTCGAGCCGGGGAATTATATGCAAATTTTTCAAAGTGTTAGTTCTGGCTGAATTCGGTAACATTTCTGGGCCATGTTATTTCAGATGATAGCATTCGAGTCGACACTCAGAAAAATAAAGCTATTAAGACTTGGCCAAGGCCTACGACGCCCACATAAGTTCGTAATTTTCTAGGTTTGGTAGGCTATTATAGAAGGTTTGTAGAGGGATTTTCATCTATTTTAACCCCATTAACGAAGCTAACCCAGAAGTCAGCCAAATTGCAATGGAATGATGCCTGTGAACATAGTTTCCAAGAGTTGAAAGGCAGGTTGACCTCAGCTCCGGTTTTAACACTTCTAGAAGGGCCAGATGGCTATGTTGTGTATTGTGATGCTTCCGGTGTGGGATTAGGATGCGTATTGATGCAGCATGGTAAATTTATTGCATATGATTCAAGACAATTACGGAAACATGAAAAGAATTATCCAACTCATGATCTTGAATTGGCCGCGGTCATTCATGCCTTAAAAATGTGGAGACATTATTTGTACGATGTGCACGTTGATATCTATACAGATCACAAAAGTCTTCAGTACATCTTCAAGCAAAAGGAGTTGAACCTGCGAAAGAGGCGGTGGTTAGAATTATTAAAAGATTATGATGTTAACATTTTATACCACCCCGGGAAGGCGAATGTAGTAGCCGATGCACTTAGCCGTTGATCAATGGGAAGTTTATGTGAAGTCCCTCCGGAAAGGAAAGAGATGGTTCAAGAACTTCATCGATTGGCTAATCTTGGAGTGCGTGTAATTGATTCAGGTGATGCTGGGATTAGTATAAATAGTTCCACAATTTCGTCCTTGGATATGGAAGAGAAAGAACGGCAGTGTGAAGATCCTCAGTTATGTCGTTATAGAGACACATCTCATGGGAAAGAAAAGTCTCCGTTTGAAGTTTCCATGGATGGGATTCTTAGGTACCGAGGCAGGTTATGTGTGACGAATGTGGCAGAATTGCGCCGACGAATTTTAGAAGAAGCACATTGCTCTCGATATTCTGTTCACCCGAGTGTAACCAAAATGTATCATGATCTCAAGATGACGTATTGGTGGGATGGCATGAAGAGAGACATAGCCGAATTTGTAGCACAATGTCCAAATTGCCAACAAGTAAAAGTTGAACATCAGAAGCCAGGAGGCTTATTGCAAGCCATAGAGATACCCACCTGGAAATGGGAAGTGATCAACATGGATTTCATCGTGGGATTACCTCGTTCTCGTGGCAAATATGATTCTATATGGGTGATCGTGGATAGATTGACAAAAGCATCCCATTTTCTCCCAGTTAGAACCACGTACTCAGCAGAAGACTATGCAAGGCTGTATCTCAAAGAAATCATGCGACTCCATGGTATTCCATTGTCTATTATCACGGAGAGGAGCACAGTTTACGACTAAGTTTTAGAAGTCTTTTCAAGAAGGTCTAGGCACGCAAGTAAAGTTTAGCACGGCATTTCATCCACAGACCGATGGGCAAGCCGAGCGCACTATTCATACCTTGGAAGGTATGCTACGAGCATGTGTGCTGGATTTCGGTGGTAGTTGGGATGATCATATGCCACTAATTGAGTTTGAATATAACAACAGCTATCATTCTAGTATACAAATGGTTCCACATGAAGCTTTATATGGAAGGAAATGTAGGTCTCCAATTGGATGGTTTGAAATAGGAGAAGCGCAACTAATAGGCCTTGAATTGATTCAGCAGGCGGTGGAAAAAGTCAAGGTGATCCGAGATCGGTTGTTGACAGCTCAATGCCGCCAAAAATCTTATGCGGATAATCGCCGGCGAGACTTAGAATTTCAGGTCGGTGATTGGGTATTTTTGAAAGTATCGCCAATGAAAGGGGTGATGAGATTTGGTAAGAAAGGGAATCTAAGTCCCAGATACATTGGACCCTACAAAATCATCCGCAAGGTGGGCTAGGTAGCCGATGAATTGGATTTACCTTCAGAGCTGGAATTAGTCCATCCAGTCTTTCATGTTTCGATGCTCCGCAAGTGTATTGGTGATCCTACAAATATTTCCCCGATAGATGATGTGCAAATAACGGAAAAGCTAACCTATGAAGAGGTGCCTATTACCATCCTGGATAGGAAAGTACGAAAGCTTCGAAATAAAGAAGTAGCGTCAGTCAAAGTATTGTGGCGAAACAACAATCGGGAAGAAATGACCTGGGAAGCGGAAGAGAGTATGAAATCTAAGTACCTGCACTTATTCCAACCCCTAGGAGAGATCCAAGATAAAACGCCGACAATATAAGGTATGTATGCTTTATCTTTATGCTTTTGGTCGTGTGTGACCATAGATATGTTGCTATTATGATGTAGCCCTATGAGGTGATGATATTATGGGTTGTTATGACAGGTTGGCAGTGCCAAGTTACAGGGGAAACTCTGGAGAAATTTTTGTAGAATTCCGAGTGTTTAACATTCATGGACGAATGTTCCAAAAGGGGGGAAGAATGTTACACCTTGGAAAAATCCCCAGTATATGTACAATGAACAGGCTAGCAGAGGACATAGCATAAGCGATGTTTTGACGAGTAAGAAAGAGTATTAGATGACCCTTCAATTGAATCATACGTTGTGTATCGGATAAGAATTTCGAGTAACAAGTCCATGATTGTTACACCCCGTAAGATTCCGTGCTATTTTAATTAAGACAAGAAAGAATGAGTTAAGAAAGTTCAAGGAAAGTTAATCGAGTTAGTAAGAATATCGTTATATATATATGGTTGCCTTAAGTATCCCGAGGTGACATCGTAACCTAAAGGATTTGAAATCGCGTTATGAGCGTATATGAGGTAATGTGAGTGCCCTTTTAAAGTATTTGAGATTATTAGTAATGATATAGAAGATGGATAAAAGATATGAATATATTTTTGCGATTGGAGTTTCGTCGAAGCTTCGTAAGTTCTCTAGTTACGTTTAAGGTTATTGTGATTCTCCGGACCCTTCGAGATGTGTATGGTTTGTTATGTATGTATATGAGTATGTATATGTATGTATAAGAGGTTACATGAGGGTCGGAAGAGGATTAGACGTTAAACGAATCTGAACGAAATGAATCCGAACAACTTCAGAAAAATCTCGGACCAGATTTTTAGCCCATATTGTTGGAGGCATATCTCCTAGTATATGAGGAGTTTTAAGGTGTTTCAAAAGCCTAAAATTAATTTCATCGAGTCTAGTTTCCAACACAACAAACCAATCATCAAAATCATATTTGGATAAGGACATATGGACGATGCAATTTGGGCTGGCAGGGCAGCAAGTTTTGACCCGACCCAAACACTAATGTTTCGGCCCATAAGGCCCATTAACGTTAATATATATAGCAAATTCATTTGAGGGCTGATCATTTTCATCTAAGATCCTCCAAAAACATTAGAGATAGAGAGAGACAGAGCTCCTAGGCTAAGGAAGCCATTTTGATCGAAATCCGAGCCCCGAATCCCGAAGCTCATGAAGAGAAAAGTGTTGTACATTGCGTTGCCTTCAATTTGAGCTAAATATTGGTCTTGGGGAATGAAATTTTCGTGGTTGAGCTGCTGCTAAGGTATTTATAAGATTCCTTTTATGTTATTAATGTGTTTATTTAGAGTTTTAACGAATTAGAACGGAGAAAACAGCATTATAAACTCGTTTGTTGTTTTGTTGAGATTTATGGATTAGGGGTTGTTTTAATTGAAATTGATGGACAGATTTGAATTAATATTTTGGTTGTTGTAATCATATATTATGTGATGAGAATGAAGGAATTTAAAGGTTAGAGTTGGAGTTAAAATTGTTGTGGGTTGTTGTACGGATTATAGAGATAATAATGTGGTTTAGTTGCATATGAATAGATGATGTGGTGTCGTGAGGCTGCTGTTTTATTTCCCTGAAATTTGCTGAAAAGATTGCATGAAATAAGGTATAAGAAGTGCATATGGGCTGCTTGGTGTATTGTAAATGTTCGTTAGAATTTCGGGCATCGTTATGTTATAGTTGGGGCTGTTTTGATATGTTGTTGTTCTTGTTGAAATAAAAGAATTGAAGATATGGTTGTGTCCATATGTTATTGTTGGTATTTCTGTGTCAACAGGAGAGCAATTGGAAATTCGGATAGGCGAATATATAGGGGAAATGCTGCCGAAATTTCTGTAGACAAGTACCAGTTAGAATTGGATTTCTATGTACTTGTAGCTAATATTTGGTAATTGATAATATTATTGTAGATATTGGGGAGCCCGAGACTTGAGTCGGGATTTGGTTAGCGAGCGATTGAGGTATGTAAAGCCCTACCTTTCCTTTTTTTGGCATGTCCTAGGTGTACTAGGTTTGGATTTGAGCCTCGGGGAATATTCTGTTCATGGAAATCCGAATTTACTTTTAGTACTATTTCATTCAGTGAAATTGAATTAGAACCTTTACATTTTGTTGGAAGAAATGTTCAAATATTCGTAACTTTCACAAACGTAACTGAATCGCCTTGAAACTTTCCTGGATGACTCCATAGAGTCTAATGATTGTAAATCACGTACGCCACCTCGACTTGACCCGAGGTGGGCCCACTAACCCCGAGACCTCCTTCGTTTGTCCTATTTGACTTACTTTTGTATGATATCAAAAAGGAACCTCTGCTTATGATTTTAGCTACCAAAGAATAATGTTTTAGTTGCTACATTACATTCTAATATATACTTTGAACTACAAATACGATTTCAGAAGTACTTTTGTGAGACAGACCTCATATTGTTCAGTTGTTCAAACTAGTTTACCTAACTTGTTGTCATATGATTACATCAAGTCTTCACAAATGTTTTATATTTAAATTGCATTTAGTTTCTCACTACTCCGCTAGTGCATATTACTATGATATCGTTTGCCAGATCCCGGGCCGGTTTTGTGATCGTGCGTACTATGACATATTCGGCAGTATGATGTGTTACGGTTCCCGAGACCTCGCCATAGGGCCGGGTTCCGTTTGCATACGGTGTTATGATGTGATATGGCATATGTTATGTTTGATGATATGATATGTATGATGATATGATGTGTTCGGGGTTTGTACGGAGATTTGAAACCTTCTGGAGTATGCTGTGTTGTGGCACCAGCGTCGGAGTGGTGACCACGTTCCTGAGCCTTATGCATGATTTCTGTTTGCATTATGTACATGTGTCTTCAGCACAGGTTTTTGGTATACTGACCCGGTATTCCCTCTCTGTACTTTTCACTTCAGTTGTGGTTTGGATTTCTGTACTTTATGCTTTACATACTCAGTACATCTTTCGTACTGACCCCCTTTCTTCGGGGGCTGCGTTTCATGCCCGCAGGTACAGAGGTTCGTGATCCGCCAGTGTAGGCCACACATTCTGCTATTACAGAGTGCTCCTTTTGATCCGGAGCCCATATGTTGGTATATATCTTTTGCGATGTATATGCTTCTGTATATTTGACTATTGGGGTACGGCGGGGCCCTGTCCCGTCCTATGCTTTCGTTATGATGTGTAGAGGCCTGTAGTCATATATGTGGGTCATGAGTCATGTGTGTGTGTTCGTTTGCTTATGATCTGCGTCTTAATGCGGTCCCGTTTGTTATTATGGCCAAAACGGCCCATTTGTCTGTATACGTGTATGTGTCTGGCGATGTATATTCCGCCAACCTATCAGATTTGGATGCGGCCAAATGGCCTGTATTTGTATGTTCGTATATGTGCATATATTTGGCGATGTGTATTCCGCCGCCTCTTTTGGTTCTTATATGATATTCCTGTACGTGCGACCGCTTAAGATAATAATTGTTTTCAGTCTGTTTAAAATGATGAATATTAAATTTTAGTTAAGCTATAATATGGCGACTTGGTATGTAAGTCTGTTTGGGGTGTCCAAATATGGCACCAGTTACGGCCCATGGGGCTGGGTCGTGACGATGATGGCATAATGATGTCTTAGAGAAGTGTAATAATGTCCCTAAGGTTGATGTTGAGATGTTAAACAAGTGCCAAGAAGGTTCCATAAGGATCGGAGATCAAACGAGACAACGAGAACGAAAACGAAATCTTTGGGCATTATACGGCCCAACCTACGGACCGTATAAATTGTACCAGCCGTATGTTGGACCGTATAATTGGCCAAGAAGGCCACCAGCTACTGGACCAAACATACGGCCACACATACGGTTCGTACAAATAGTACGGACCGTATGTTTGGTCCGTATAATATGGTCGTGAAGATTTATGTTTAAGTATAAGGACCCCTTTTTCATTTCATTTTTCATTCCACTCTCACTCTACACTTCAAGAAACATCTAGAACCCTCCCTACTCTTCAATTACAAGAGAAATCAAAGGGAAACTAAGATCAACAACACATAATCCATGAATCAAAGTGTATGAAACCCAAGAAAAGTTCATCTTCCTCAAGGAAAACCAAAAGAGAGGAGATAGGGCTTTGGTGCTAGAGGAGAAACTCCACTCAAGACTTGTTAAACCATCATCCAAGGTAAGTTTCATGACCATTTCTTGTTGTTTAAGGTATTGGAAGGTTAAGATACCCGAATTGTAGATAAGCATAGCAAATGGGTCATTAATGAGTGAATAGTGCCTTGAGTGAATGGTAGTTGAATTGAATCATGAATGTTAGTGTGTTGTGAGTATGAATACGTTATAAATGAAATGTAGACCATGAGATAAGTGTGATACATGAGAAAATGCGATAGCAAACCCAAAACCATAAATGTAGGACAAATGAAGAGAAATGGTGGATCATGGTCATTGTATATGAATAATGATTGTTGATTGCTATATTGAAATTGTTGTTGTGAGTGTTGGGAGTTGATATGGAATATGGAAAAAGTAGTATAAACAAAGAGAGTGCTGCCCAATTGTCTCTAGAAATAGTAGTGCATTCTTATAGTTGAATAACTAACGATAGTATGAATCTTCTTTTGAAGGTAGAGACGTGACATTGAAGGACAATAAGTGAACGCTAGATTGCTTAAACGAGAAAGGTATGTGAGGCTTAACTCTTCTTTCAAAAGGCATGAATCCTTAAAGTTTTCCATAATCCTTCTATAAGATGAAGCTTATGAGACCTTCTATATATCGAATCACCTATAAGCATGATAATAATGACAATGAGCTAGAGTATAGGGATTCAAGAAATTGTGGCATGATGTTCCTACAATGCTAATGATGTTATTATTGTTAACACTCGCCTTATGCTTTATTTCCTTCAAGGCGAGGCATGATCCTTATAAAATGTCCATAATACAATCGGGGGTTCACGACCTTACGTCACCCCGACATAGTGGGGTTGCCTTAAATCCTAATGTATGCTCTTAATGCTAATGTATGCTATGACAATAAGATGATGAATAATGCTAACTTGTAATACGACTATGGGATGCATGGAATACCAAGAAATGATAACATGATGTTATGGCATGAGATGTGTAATAGTGATGTGTTATGATTGATTTTGTGATGATATGATTCCACCGCACCTATATGGCTGGGCATGTCACCGCTAATGCGGGCTGCGTATGATTCCACCGCGCCTATATGTCCGAGTATGTCACCGCTAATGCGGGCTGCTATGTTTACACCGAGCCTAGAGGGCCGGGCATAATCACTACTAGTGGGCGGCATATGAGGGTTACCCGGACGCGGGTAACGATGCGGATTACGATGTGAGGATGTATGTGATGACGTATATGACGTATATGATGATGATGTATGGGATGTGATAGCATGTAAACTATGATTATGTAAAATGCAATATATGTAGAGAGTATGTTGTCCATGATATACATTCAGGTTATATCCTTCTCTCATGATTCCTGATCCCTCTATTATGTTTGTTTATTTCATTCTTGTCTTACATACTCAGTACAATATTCATACTGACTTCCGTTTTCTTTGGACGCTGTGTTCATGCCCACAAGTAGACAGGGAGGAGATCTTGCTCCAGATTCTTAGAGGCTATTAGCTGACTGAAAGCACCCCATTGTCATGGAGGTACCTATGATGATTCTTTCGTGTACAATTGTAGATGTCATCTCATAGAGGCTCGTAGATAATCAATGTGGGTCATGTGGTTTCACGGCGTGGTCATTGTGTAAATATATACATATATATTATTTTGCTAGCCTAAGGGCTCATGTGTATAAAAACATTTTGTTTCTAAAGGAAAACGGGTTCTCTTATTAATCGAGCATGAATCTGATAAATGATTTTTAAATAAGCCTAAGGAGTACTAGTACGAGCGGTGCTCGGCGGTTAGCCCCGGGTACCCATCACGGCCCCTAGCCGGGTCGTGACAATCAACCTTTTCCATCTATACACTAGGGTGCAGACAAGGAAGAAAAGGACTCTTGGAGGTGTATTATCAACAAGATAGACAGTGGAATCAGCGGAAACTAAATACAAGTTCAGAAGTTGAAGATGTCACGACCCAACCCCGTGGGCCGCGACTGGTACCCTAACTGGGTACCCGTACATACCTACTTGACCGAATTTCGCACCACTCAGATTTTGTTTTTCTTTAAATAGATGTTTACGGAATCAGGCTGATACAGATACGGCACGCGCGCGAACATATATATGTATATACCTGAACATGCAGACATTTACAGATAAACCGATAAGGCTAACATACAGACGAAACCCGTAACCCACACATCTATCTACAGGCCTCTACAGACTTACAGAATCATATGACGGGACAGGGCCCCGCCGTACCCCAAAATACCATACATACAGAGTCTACAGATAACAGAAGATATATATACCAAAAGTATTTGCTCCGGATCGAAGGAGCTCTTCAGGATAGCAGAATCCGAGCCCTAGACTGGCGGCGTATCACCAAGTGCGCCTGTACCTGCGGGCATGTAACGCAGCCCCCGAAGAACCGGGGGTCAGTACGAAAAATGTACCGAGTATGTAAAGCAGAAATATATCAAACATAATCATGATCTGGACCGGAAGCACAGAAATATAATAGATAGGCTCATAAGCCGGACGGACAGAGTCATAGTCCCGACAAACGGACAGGATCATAAGCCGGACAGACAGAATCAGAGTCCATGCGGACATACAGAATCGGGATCCATACGGACATACGAAATAGAAACCCGTCGGTCAGATAATCCAGACGGACAGATGGAATCGTAACCCGTCGGGCAGATAATCCGGACGGACAGACAGAATCACAACCAGTCGGACAGATAATCCGGACGGACAGACAGAATCATAACCAGTCGGACAGATAATCCGGACGGACAGACAGAATCATAAGTCATACAGACAGATAAAATCACACATAGGGTACAAGAACGTGGTCACCACTCCTGCCATTGGCACCACAACACGTCGGATATCAGAAATTCTTCTCCGATCTCCGTCACTTATCATAACATAACCACGGTACCCGGGGGCGGACAGATAACACAGCACCCCGAGCCCGGACACATCATACTTCGTAATATATCCTCGGTAACCGGGGACGGACATATAACACAGTACCCCAGAACCGGACACATCATACTTCGGAATTCACATATGGGGCTCGGCGGCCCACCGCACGAAATACGTGCCGGCCCGGGATCTAGTGAAAGGAATCATAGCATGTGCACGAACTGATTGATGAGAAACCACATACATATAGATCGTCATACAGAATCAACGGAACGGAAGAAGGCCAACTGGCCGATCGAACCAAAGTATTCGGATAGTTTTCAGACTACGCGCCTACACGTCACTCGGGGAGGCACGACAGATTATAACCAGGACCAGATTTCCAGATGTCAAGAGTTATTTTATAAGATTTGTATAAAAACAGTCATAATGTGATCAAAATAGTAGTCCAGATGTTTTCTGAGAAAATCGGACAGAATTAAGGTAATTAAGATCATACAGAAGGTATCGGGCCTCGTGGGCCCGCCTCGGGTCAACTCGAGGCGACATATGTAAATTGACGATAGTATACCTTATGAGGTCATCCATAATCATCTGGAAGTGTTCCGACTCCGTTTGGGAAGGTTTCGTGCAAAAGTTCACTTTGAAGGCATTTTATAAGAAAAGGGTTTCAATTGTACTTGTCACGACCCAACCCCGTGGGCCGCAACTGGCACCCTAGCTGGGTACCCGTACATACCTACCTGACTGAATTTCGTATCGTACATTTTTTTTTTTTGAAACAGAAATTACAAAAGTAGGCCGATACAACTACGGCACGCGCGCAAACATATATATATCTGAACATACAGAAACATACGGATAAGCCGACAAGGCTAACATACAGACGAAACCCGTAACCCACACATCTATCTACAGGCCTCTACAGACATACAGAGTCATATGACGGGACAGGGCCCCGCCGTACCCAGAATATCCATACATACAGAGTATACAGAAGACAGGAGATATATACCAAAAATATACGCTCCGGATCAAAGGAGCTCTTCAAAACAGCTGAATCAGAAACCTACGCTGGCGGCGTATCACCTGGCGCTTCTGTACCTGCGGGCATGTAGCGCAGCCCCCGAAGAACGGGGGTCAGTACGAAAAATGTACCGAGTATGTAAAGCAGAAACATAACATATATAAGCATAGTCCGAACCGGAGTCACAGAAATATAACGGACAGAACCATAAATCAGACAGACGGACAGAGTCATGATCCAGACAGACATACAGAATCGTGTTCCATACAAATAAATCGAATTATGGTTCGGACAGACAGACGGAATCATAATACGGACAGACGAGCAGAATCAGAATCCATACGGACATACAGACATAGTCGTAATTCAGACGGACAGACAGAAGTATGTCGGACAGAATTATGCATGTAGAGTAGTACAGAGTCATACAGAATCATACAGAGGCATGTGCTTATATAAATATAGATAGCACACGCATACATTCATATAGATCCCGGCCCTGTCTGGGGGCGCGGTAACAGAACCCGGCCCTCTTAGTACGGGACGCGGTGGACAGACACAATCAGATCAGATCATATGCCATCCTGGCCGCCATCCCCATACACAGATCATAATATCATACAGACATACAGATCCCGGCCCGCACGCCGAGGGACGCGGTGAACAATGCAGAGAAATATGCACGATAACAGAACCTGGCCCGGGTCGCAGTGAAAGAATGCATTGAGACAGACACGAACCGATAAATGAGAAACTACTCACATACAGACTCAACATACAGACTCAATCAAACTGAAGGGTGCCAAACGGCGAGCCAAAATCAGAATATCCAGATAGTATGCATAATACGCGCCTATATCCTAGTTGGGAAGGCACGGCAGATTATTATCAGAATCGGATTCTCAGATGTTCAGAGATCATTTTGTATAAATTACACAAAAATAGCCATATCATACACAAAATAATAGTCCAGAAGTTTTTTAGAGAAAATCGGACCAAAACGGAAGTATTTAAAATTTTACAGAAAGTATCGGGCCTTGTGGGCCCGCCTCGGACCAACTCGAGGCTACATACGTAGATTATTGATAATAGACCTTATGAGGTCATCCATAGTCGTTTGGAAGTGTTCCGACTCCGTTTAGGGAAGTTTTGTACAAAAATTCACTTTAATGGCAATTTGTAAGAAAATAGCTTCAATTGAATTGAAGGAATTGGAGCGGTTTTCCGTCTCGAATTCCGGGGAACGGAGTCGTACTTAAGGCTCGCGGCCGAGCCTACCACATCCAGAACATGCCTAGGAACATAGGGGAATGCTTCACATACCTCGATGACGCGTTACGCTCGCTTGGCGTCAATCCAAATTTCGTCCAAAATCTGGAAATGGTCAAGTTTACCATTTGGTTAGTTTCAAACTTTCAATATTCCAACTTTACACATACTTGCCTACCGAAATTTTGGCAGCATTTCCTCTGTATATACGACATCCCCGAGACTTAGCTCGGCTCAATTCATCAACACAACAACCCAGAAATGACATCAAAACATCAATGGACATTAAAACATACACTAAGGCATCATTAGCCATCTTTCGACATAACGAAACATTTTTCGTTTCAAACTTGCATTTCCAAACCAAACTTATTATTTTCATATCCATTATCCATCAAAATCATTACGGTATACACCGGAGGCATCCATACCATTTTCACATAATATTCATAAGATACACAAACATTCCAACTTTCCATTAAATCACTACTTGTCCAATCTTTTCCTAACTTTCAACATACAAGTTCATAACACATTTCCATCTTCCAAATTCATCAACAATAATCATAATTTGCCTCTTGATACCTTCATTTCCATTTTTACATAAATCATAACAAAGTTGCATACTTTCCTACAACAACTTGATAACCATTTTTCCAAAACAATAAAGATTGTTATCTTTTCCATTCACTAATATACAAACAAGATCAAATTCATACTCCATCAACACATGACCATACCACACGGCCACCTCCTACATTCTTCAATTTTCACTAATTCATTCCACTTTCATTTCTAATATAATTTCTATCATAACAACAACTAGAATACATCATAAAAATTCAACTCATTACATCAATACATCAACACACACACGGCCACTTTCCAACAAACACACCCACTTTGCAAACTTCCATATTTTCACAAATTCTATTCATTTCTACATTCCACAACATAAACAAAGCTCCATAACATAATAAGAAGGGATGGATTCTTACCTTTTCCCAACTCTTCCACTTGCCACAATTGGTAGTTTCTTGCCACAATAATTATACCAACTTGAAGAGCACCTTGAGCTTAGTAGAAATTTAAAAGAGATGAATTTTTTTGAATCAAGATTGAAGCTTGGAATTTTTTTTTTCTTTTCTTTTCTTTCTTTCTCTCTTGGAGCCGAAACCCCCTCAAGTTTCTTGCTTTGTTTTGTTCTTGCTCTTTCTTGAACATTCTTGATATTTATCCACTATAAATGATTAATATATCACAAATTAATTTTCATGGGTTTGGGCCCCTCCCTTGGCCGGTTGGGCCTTACTTATCCTTTTTTTTTTAGCCCAAAATGGTTGGTTACATATTGTAATTCATGGGGCAAGTTTCCAAAATTCCAATTTTGCCCTTGGCCTCCTTCCGTAATTCCACACCAACGTATTCATAACCTACACATTCATACCAAGAAATGTCCAATAGTGGCCTTATTCATCACAAGTCCATTTATCTTGAATTTTTCGAATAAGCGAAAATGTCGGATGTAACAGTACTGAAGGAATTGGAGCGGATTTCCGTCTCGAACTCCGAGGAACGGAGTCGTACTTAAGGCTCGCGGCCGAGCCTATCACATCCCGAACATGCCTAAGAATAAAGGGAAAGGCCTTACATACCTCGATTGCGCCTTACGCTCGCTTGGCTTCCACTCCAATCTCGTCAAAAATCTAGAAATGGTCAAGTTTACCAATTGTTAATTTCAAACTTTTCAATAATCCAAACTTGTTACAAACTTGCCTACCGAAATTTCGGCAGCATTTCCCCTATATATATATCATCCTCGAGACTTAGCTCGGCTTAATATATCAACACAGCAACCCAGAAACAACATCAATGACAACAACATATATCACAAAATACAAGGTATGGCATAACTAGCCATCTTTCCGACATAACGAAACATCTCTCATTTCAACCTTACACTTCCAAACCAACCCTACCATTTTCATATTCAACACTTATCAAGATCATTACAACATATTTCGGAGGCATATTATACCATTTTCACAAGATATACATAAGATATACGCAGTATACAAGTTTCCTACCAAGGGCATATTTCACACACAACTTCCAATCTTTTAGTATAAACATCCATAACATATTCTTACCTTCCAACTTCATCAATGATAACCGTAATTCACATCTTCCTACTTTCACTTCCACATTTACATAATTATAATAAACTTGCATGTTTTCCTACTACAACTTAATAACCATTTTTCCATAACAACAAAAACCATTACTCTTTCATTCACTTCACAATTAACACAATTAACATACTAACAAAATTTAGTTCACATTCCATAATCAACATAATACCACACGGCCACACCTTACTTTTCCGACTTCCACTAAATTCTTTCAACTTTCAATTCCAATACAAATTCCACCATAACCAAAACTAGATTACAACATAAAAATTCAACTCATTATATCCATAAATTAACATACATACACGGCCACTTTCATACAAACACACCCACCTTGCAAACATCCATATTTTCGTAAACTCTACTCATTTCTACATATCACAACATCAACCAAACCTCATAACATAAGAAAATGAATTGATTCTTACCTTTCCTTCAAGTTCTTCACTTGCTACAAAAATCACTTTCTTGCCAAGATACTTATACCACCTTGTAGAGGACCTTGCACTTAGTAGTATTACACCAAAATTACAATTTTTGGGTTCAAGATTGAAGGGCTAGAATTTTTTTTTTCTTTTTCTTTCCCTCTTTCTCCTCTCACCCGAAATGCTCCTCTTCTTTCTTTTGTTCTTGGTTTTTCTTGTTTGTTCTTGAATGTTCTAAGGATATGGACAATTATATAATGTCACATGGAAATTAATTAATCCATGGGCTTGGATCCTTGTATGGCCGGTTGGGCCTTCCCTTTTGGGCCTTTTTTATTATTATTTTTTTAGCCCAATTGTTGGCTAATTAATTGTAATTCATGGAGCAAATTTCTAAAATTCCAATTTTTGCCCTTGGCCTCCTTTCGTAATTCCACACCAACGTATTCATAGCCGACACATTCATCCCAAGTAAGGTCCAAGTAGGGTCCAAATATGGCCTTATTCATTACAAGTCAAATTATTTCGAATTTTTGAATAAGCAAAAATGTCGGATGTAACAGAAGATAAGAAGGACGTCAAGTTAAAGTATACAGCGGTACCCCATAGTTAATCTACAAAAAGGAAAACAAGAGGTAGTATATGGAAGACAAAGCGTCGAGCTGTAAAAGTCTTGCTTGCAAAGATTACTTGGGTGGCAATGAAGAAAAGAACATATGATTAGGGAAAGGCGAAGCAAATACGGACCGTAATAAGAGAGGATCCCATACTTTCAAGGGCTTATGAGAGTACATGTATACACCGCACAACATTCTATGTGCATGACAGAGCCACGCAAATAAGGAAGGAGAAAAGTGAGAAAGTAGATGTTTATGCGGACAGAGAAAGAAAAGGTTGGTTTAGGACAGCCGAAGGCACTTGAGGCCATCCACTCTAGACGACGAAGTAGACTCAATGGTTATAGCTGGTCGGAAGGTAGTATCTAGAGGAGAAGACACAAGATGTAAGGAGTAATGAAAGGAGGATCTAGATTCAAGAAGATAATCGGTAGGGGAAGCCTTCAAGAGAAGTGTTAGTGTAAACAAGAACGCTTAAGTCTAATACAGCTTCTGCCTCGTGGAATGATATCAGAATTCTGGGAGAACAGACTCGATAAGTGAGGAAACCCTTCGACTGTTAACATTCGGGGATGAATGTTCTTGGGGGGGGGGGGGGGGGATTTTTGTCACGACCCAAACCGATGAGCCTTGACGAGCGGTCTGACCTCTAGCGACCAAACACCCCTATACTCGTATCTGAAATATACTAAACATTAAAGGCCCATGAATGGCACAACTAATCTCATAAAAAGGAAACATCAGAACTCTGTACAATCTACATACATGTATACAAAATCATGCGGATGAACAGTGCAAGACAACTAGGCTACTACATATACTGTACACAAAAGAATAGAAGCCGACAAGGCTACGTCGTCTGATAAATACATACAACTGTCTGATTCTTATATCATCATATACATTGTTGCGATACTTACAGCCTGATTCTCATATCATCATATTAGTACACCAGCTGATCAGCTGGTAATGCGTATATAACGCCTGCTCCTTTCCATACCCCATATACATATAATACTTGTGTATATAACGCCTGCTCCTTTCCATACCCCATATACATATAATACTTGTGTATATAACGCCTTCTAGTCACGGGTCAACACACACACACACACACACACACACACACACACACACACATATATATATATATATATATATATATATATATATATATATATATATATATATATATATATATATAAATGAATGTAATGCATGAACAACTGTATTACATAAAACCGGACCTATGAACAGAAGGAATAATCGTAAAGGGGTACATGAACATCAAAGACTGTAATACTCCTAATACTTCTAAGAGTAGAGTAATGTGGATTCGCTTACTCGCTTATTGGATCGTATCATAGGATCATGCCAAAAAAAGGAAAAGGGTAGCTTAACATACCTCGACGTATATCAAATCGACAAACTCCTACTTCTCGACTTGTAAATCTACAATTAAGACAACATAGACCTTCATTAGACTAAGTACTTCACTTGCTAACCCCCTTTTTGATGCATAGAGGGCTTAACGAATCATGAACAATATTTCTGTCATAAGCTTAACAACTCTTCAACTTCTCACTCGATCCCACATCAACTACGATACTCACATCAAGAATGACAACGCATATATATATAAATATATGTAAGCCCGTTTCCAATCATCTCTTAAAACAACGCTACCTCACTACATTGCTCTTCATCAACTTAACACTTCCACAATTACCTTCTCTTCACTTAGAATCACTAAAACT
This sequence comes from Lycium barbarum, assembly GCF_019175385.1. Taxonomy (NCBI): domain Eukaryota; kingdom Viridiplantae; phylum Streptophyta; class Magnoliopsida; order Solanales; family Solanaceae; genus Lycium; species Lycium barbarum. Next base: position 62,238,742 of record NC_083343.1, on the reverse strand, counting down.
CTTGATACTCAACTTAAATACAAAGATAGAAATCATTTACATACCTTGAGGGGTCAAGAATCGCTCCAACTTCAACTCCCTAAACTCCACTCTTTAAGAAACCCTAGAAGCAATCTTTCTTCTTTACCATCTAGGGTTTTCTGATTTTTGTAAAGAGGAAAATGTGAAATGAAGTCATGACCCACATATTTATACTTGGAAGCCAAAATGCTACAGCGGTCCGGTTCGACGAGCGGGTCGACGGCCCGTCGACTTGCCTCTCGACCTGCGCCTGCAGAATGCATGGCTGCGCAACCCTTTCGACGCTGTACAACGACAGCCCGTCAACAGGTTCGACGACTCGTCGATCTTGACTGGTGTCCTGCAGGTTTTTCTTATTCAATTCTGATCGCGTCAATTCAATTCGTTCCCCTTCTAATCTTGCAAATCACCAGGAATACCTGCTGGTACCATTTCACACGGGGTGAGACACTTTCTATCTCCAAAAGTCAGGCTCGGGTCTCGATTCCCAAGGCATACACAACTAGGAAATCATAAGTTTTACCACCGCGAAAGCGAGGGGCGTAACATTCTTTCTCCCTTAGGAACATTCGTCCTCGAATGTTCGAATAATCCTGGGTTATAAAATTTTCGGCAAAGTTTCCCCTGTACTTATACCAATCTGTCATGTACACAACAACCCAAAACAAGGCCTCACAGGGCCACAAACTGTAGCACACAATACCATGGCCTCACACGACCAAATCACGATAACTGGAATGAAAACAGTACCTGGGGAAAGAGACGTCTCCGACTACACCTTCAGTACTGCTGGGAAAAAATGCGGGTACTTAATCTTCATCGCTTCTTCCGCTTCCCAAGTCGCTTCTTCAACATTCTTGTTCTTCCACAAGACTTTAACGGAGGCTATATCTTTATTTCGCAACCGACGGACCTGCCTATCCAATATAGCCACTGGAACCTCTTCGTATGATAACTGCTCTGTCACCTGGATATCATTCACTGGTACAACTCTTGAAGGATCTCCGATACACTTACGAACCATTAATACATGAAATATTGAGTGCACCTATTCTAACTTAGAAGGCAATTCTAGTTCATATGCCATTGTACCCATTACACGAATGATCTTATATTGCCTAATGTATCGAGGGCTCAGCTTACCTTTCTTACCAAAACTCATCACTCTCTTCATAGGCGAAACTTTTAGAACACCCAGTCGCCCATTTTGAACTCTAGCTTACGTCGTCGATTATCCGCATAAGATTTCTGTCGGCTCTAGGCTGTTAGCTACCTCTCTCTAATTACCTTTACCTTATCAATTTCTTGTTGGATTAAGTCAGGGCCTATCAACAGATTCTCCACAATATCAAACCATCCTATGGGAGATCTACACCTTCGCCCATATAAGGCCTCATAAGGAGCCATCTGAATACTGGAATGGTAACTGTTGTTATATGCGAACTCGATAAGAGGCAAATGATCAGCCCAACTACCCTGAAAGTCAAGCACACAAGCCCTAAGCATATCCTTAAGGCTCTGCATAGTACGCTCCGCTTGTCCATCCGTCTGCGGGTGGAATGCGGCGCTAAGACTCACCTGAGCCCCCAAACCCCGCTGAAAAGACTTCCAAAATCTAGCTGTAAACTGTGCTCCCCTATCTGAAATAATGGCTGAAGGAACACCATGGAGTCGTACTATCTCCTTAAGATATGCCTCGCATAATCCTCGGCTGCATGAGTAGTTCTGACAGGCAGAAAGTGAGCTAACTTTGTGAGCCTATCAACTACGACTCATATCGAATCACACTTTCGCTGAGTACGATCTCCATAGCTTGCAATAAACCTCCAAGCTTCTGGTGTTCTATTTTGACCTGCTGATAATTCGAACACTGAGCGAAAAATTCTGCTATATCTCTTTTCATACCATCACACCAATAGACTTCCTTGAGATCATGGTACATCTTTGTTGAGCCTAGATGAATAGAATAGCGGGAGTAATGTGCCTCTCCCATAATCTGCTGACGGAGTCCTGCAACACTAGGGACACACAATCTACCTCTGAGGCTAGCAATCGATGAACTTCACGGACCATTGCTCTTCTCTCTGGCGATATGTGAGACAAGCTACCCATAGATTTGCGACTGAGGGCATCGGCTACCACATTAGCCTTCCCGGGATGATATAGAATGTCCACATCATATTGTTTTAACCTCTCCAACCATCGCCTCTGACGCATGTTCAAATCCTTCTACGTAAACATGTACTGGAGACTCTTATGATCAGTATAGATATCAACATGGACACCGTATAAGTAGTGCCTCCATATCTTCAAGGCATGAATCACTGCCGCTAACTCCAGATCTGGGTTGGATAATTCTTCTGGTGCTTCTTCAATTGTCTAGAAGCATAAGCGACAACTTTACCATGCTGCATTAATACACAACCCAATCCAACACCTGAAGCATCACAATATACCACATAGCCATCTGCTCCTTCTGGAAGAGTCAAAACTGGTGCTGAAGTTAGCTTATCTTTCAACGTCTGAAAACTCTCTCACAAGCTTCTGTCCATTGGAACTTAGCAGATTTCTGAGTCAATTTGGTCAATGGGGCTGAAAGAGAGGAAAATTCCTCTACAAACCTTCTATAATAACCTGCCAAGCCTAAGAAACTACGTATCTCCGTTGGTGTCGTGGGCCTTGGTCAAATCTTCACAGCCTCAATCTTCTGAGCATCCACTCTAACACCTTCTTCTGAAATAATGTGACCCAGAAAATCCACAGAGTTCAACCAGAACTCACACTTAGAAAACTTAGCTTACCATTCTATACCTCGGAAAATCCCAAGCACTGCCTGCAGCTGTTCTGTATGATCGGCCTCTGACGGCGAATAGACCAGGATATCATCTATGAACACAATCACGAACAAATCTGGAAAGGGCCTGAATAAACAATTCGTCAAATCCATGAATATGGCTGGGGCGTTAGTTAGCCCGATTGACATAACACGGAATTCATAATGGCCATATCTAGTCCGGAATGCTGTCCTCGGAATATCTTCTTCCTTTACCCTGACCTGGTGGTATCCCGACCTCAAGTCCATCTTCGAGAAATACCTGGCGCCTTGCAATTGATCAAACAGATCATCAATCCTTGGGAGCGGATATTTATTCTTTACAGTCACTTTATTCAATTGCCTATAATCGATACACATTCGCAAGGAACCATCCTTCTTTCTTACAAATAGTACCGGCGCTCTCTATAGCGATGTACTAGGCCTGATAAGGCCCTTCTCAAGCAAATCTTTCAACTGCTCCTTCAATTCCTTCAATTTCCTTCAATAGCAAATTCAATCACCCTCAATGGGGGAATGGCTGGAAGCTCTTCTGAAAACACTTCTGGAAACTCATTAACCACAGGGACGGACTGAAGATTCGGCGACTCCGCTTGCACATCTTGAACTCGAACTAGATGAAAAATATACCTTTTTCGGATCATCCTCTCTGCCTTAAGGTAGGAAATAAACTGTTATATCCTGAATTTTCTATACGTCGAATTATTCGTAAGCTAAACGACATAAGTTAAGGACGAGATTATTTTTGGATATGAAATAGGAATTTTTAAATCTCAATTTTAATTAGTATGATTAGATTATTAAGTAGGGATTAGTGATTAATTAAAATTAATTAAGTTAATTATAACTTGTGGGCCCCACCCATTTTTAATTAAAAAAATATAAAATGAAAAAAAAAACAACAAATTGGTGAGTCGTGGGGGGGTAACACGTGTCCAAGAAAGGGGCACCATATATATGCCAAGTTTGATGACTAAGTAAAGTCATCATATTCATTTCCCAAAATTGAAGCAAAAAAAAAAAAAAAAAGAACATTTCCATGGCTGCTCTCGGCCAGCCATGGTTGAATGAAAAAAAAAATTTGTTGCTTGTTTTGATCAAGTTCCAAGTGATTTGCAAGTTCAAGGAGGTGATAGCAACATTGGATATTGAATTGAGAAAGAAGAAATAGTGAAATTGGAGCAAATAAGCGTAGAAATTCCTCCGAGTAAATTAAGGTAAGATTTTCTTATTTTGTGGTATAATTGTATTAATGGTGTTGTAATGGAAGGATTAAAATTGGATTGGATGAAATTGGAAGTAAGAAATTGCATGAAATCGTTGATATTAGGAGTTGTAGTTGTTATATGGAATTGTTGAGTTGAAAGGATTAAAAGTGTCACACCCTAACCTTATTAGGGAGTGATGGGAACCCGACCCCGCATATGGAGTCGAGCGAACCCGCAGACTCTGATTTCATGCATACTCTTTCCAAATTTCCAGAATCTGATCACACGAAACATACAATAGGACTTATAATAGAAACTGTGAACAGACATTGTCTTAAGTGGCCACGTGTATCAAACATATCAGACATATCGTATCAAATCCAGTAAGCAGGTGGAATGTACATCGCCTGAACATATACACACATACGAACATATAGGCCGTTTAGGCCATCATAGCAAACAGGGCCGCTTAGGACACAGATCTCAGACCGGACCAAACAGAATCTGTAGACATATGAGGCTTCTTACAAACTGACTCTCGTACCCAAGACTCTGTCTGCAAAGACTCTAACACAAATCAGAAAGCCCAACATATGAATACTCAGACTCGGCGACACCCCGGAGAAAGGTGGAGCTCGCCAATCCCGCTGAAACACCTCCTAGCAGAATCTTCTAATCATCTGTGTGTACCTGCGTGACATGAAACGCAGCCCCCGAAGAAGAGGGGTCAGTACGGAATATGTACTGAGTATGTAAAGCATGAAATGCTATAGATAAAATCATAAACAGAAAATAAAGTACAGAATGCAGGTACAGAAAGGAAGCACAATGTAAAGAATGTCAAAGACAAACATGCATGCAAGAACGGTATCCGGCCCCTTGCGGGACCCGGGGAAACGTGGTCGCCTCCCGGCCTTAGGCGCCACACACATCATACTCCAGAAGATTTGCTCCTGTCTCCGACACACATCATAATATCAGGATGTACATATGCATATAGGCGGTTCGGCGAACCAAACACATCATACTTCGGAATTCATATACGGCGCCTGGCCCTCAAGCGAGGAACTCGGGAACCGTGCGCACGATACAAACCGGCCCGGGACTCGGTGAAGGAAGTAGACTCTATGCACGAGCATAAAATGAGAAACTAAATGCACATAAATCAAGACTCGATGAATAAGTATACTTACCGACCCCTGAAGGCCCAGAAATGAGTTTCAGATCAATCCGACTTAGTATGAAAAAGTTAGGAGCGTTTGAAGTACAGAACGTTCTACAAGTGTTTCATAAGTCATTTTCGGAAAATCAAAGCCATAATCATGTCACGTACCTTTCGGATATCGTTATGGATCAGATCAAATAGAACTCTTGAAATCATATGTACGTATCAAAGTATATTAAAGACTCGATGGAATCATCAGACATGCTATCATACTTACAGAACTCTTTTGGAAACTTATCGAGAGCGAATAAGGATCATAGACAAACTTATAATCACAGAATGGCATAACCCCAAGATACATATCATACCTTACTTGACTCTAGGACATGCCAAAAGGAAGAAAGGGTAAGCCTCACATACTTGTGTCGCGCCTTACTAGCTACGCTTATGCGTCCAACTTGTTTGTCTACATGCAAGAAGATTGACATTTTCGTTAGGGTCATCGATATTTACTTGTCTTAACCTTTCAAGTTCATTCACTTATGGTCTGCGAAAATTTCGGCAGTACCTCTCCTGTAAATATACCAACCCCGAGAATATGGCTCGGCCCCAAATCAACAACAACAAACCCGAGAATTCAACTCGGCCAAACCAACAACAATACTATCAATATCCATAAGTGATTCAAAACGTATTCTAACATTAATAATGCCTTTCTACACCATTCGACAACATTTCATTTATTATCCAAATAAACTACATACAATCAAGTTCATATAAATGCTCACAAGTTCAAATACCAATCCAAGATCATTCCATTAAGATTCAAGAACGTTCCCAACAATCCGCTCAATGATCAAACAAGCCAAATTACACACACAAACTTACCCAAAATTGCTCCAATTCGACAAGAACGTTGCTAACACAATTCTTTCTTCCACATTCGTACATTATGTCAACAATACATACGTTTACAACTTCATTTTCATAAATTCAAGAAACCACATCGAGATTACATTACCTTCCAGTTCAGCCCACAAAATTATAACCTTAACTTGGATTATTAAAACTTCATTTTACATCATAGAACTCACAACGACGACAACCAAAATACTACATCACATTAGTCCCACATGCCTACACCAAATCAGCCCATTCTCGGCCAACACCACAACACACACATCCCGTGATTTTCATTCATTTTCTGCACATTACAACAACACATAATCATGCTAAATACACTTAGTTCATCATTCCTACACATTACACACAACACACGGCCAAACAACACTTCACACGGCTCAACTTGAGCATGCAATATTTCATGAATTCCCATCATTTCTACATTCAATAACATACATAAACCATTCATAACACATAAAAGAGAAGGTTAAACCTCACCTTCTTCTCCAACCTTTCCTCTCGGCTAGCTTGATGAAACGCAACAACGAGCGGTTTTCTTACTCTAACAACTACTCCACGTTGACGAGGACCTTCCAATTGATATGAAAGCTTGAAGAAACAATTTTTTTCATGATCAATATAATAGGGCTGGTTTGTCCAGCCCTCTTGGCCGTTTTTCTCCTTCTTCATTTTTTTTTTCTTCTAGTTTCTTGAAGTTTCTAGGAGATCAATTGATGAAGATGACTAAGTTGTCATCTTATGTATACATTTATAATTAATAAATGTGGCCTATGGCCCACATGTCACATGAAAGGCCACATGACCATTTGTTTTTCATGAAACAAGACTTCCAAAACTTCACTTTTGGCCCCCAAATTCTTCATGAAATGTCTAACTTCCCATAATACATTTTTCTAGAGTTTTCTTCCATTTCCTTGAATTTTCTCAAAAATAAAAGATGACTTATTTTGTCATCACTTTTTTTCTTCTTTTTTTTTTCACATGACCAATATGGTCCCCTTTTGGAACTTTCTTGAACCCTAGGTGAAATTCCCGTTTCGCCCCTCGACTTTCCTCAATATTACCATTTTTCCCCTAACATTCCACATTATTTCCATTGGTCATTTTGTGAATTTCTCTTTTTGCCCTTAACCTCTCTCAATATTTCCATACTAATAATAGTCATAAATAATATTTGTGACAACTCGTACATTAAAATAATTTTTGAAAATGGTCTCGCCCTAAATTTTCCACGACGACTGTGGAATTTCCAAGCGTACAAGATACGGGCTATAACAAAAAGTATGATTTATGTTCATATGTTGTTGTTCGTGTTGTGGTCGTGTTGTCGTTGATGTGGATTCTAAATTTGGAAGAAAGAAGTGTATAAAGTATCGTATACAAAGCGTATGTTGGTTTGTTTGGTGTATAATCTTAAAAACGTTAATGATTTGGATTGGAAAGGATTAAGAAGGGTTGTTGGATTGTTTGAGTTGTTTATGGGCTGAATTGTAAGGGTTTTATATGCATATCTCTATTACTGTCATTGTTGGTATTGCTGTGATAACAGGAGGCTAATTGGAAGTTCGGGTTAGGCGAGTATATAGGGGAAATGCTTCCCGATTTCCGTTAAGTTTTTAACTAATGAAAATCCTAATCAAGAAAGCATGAATTAAAGAATGATTCCTATAGATTTATAAGCTAGAAAGTATAGTTTACTAACAATAGCGTTACTTTCATATTAAATAGGCTAAAGGGGCGACGAAGCGAACTTGGTTACGGTTAACCTGTGACAAGTATGTAAAGCTAACCCTTCTTTCTTTTTGGCATGATCTTTATGAAACAAACAGACGACGTATATTTATGACTCCAAAGAAGCTCCTAATCTTAGAGCCACTAGGATGGCTAATGTTCTTGATTCCCAGAACTTTCTTTATTATGTCTTGATACGTATCTATGATTCCTGAAGTTCTATTTTGATATAATCCATTGTGACATTCGAAGGATACTTGATATGATTATTGTCTTGATTTTCAGATGATAGTTCATTTTGATTATTCTATCGAGTCTCAGATATGATTTATTTTGCATATGGTTGCTCACTACTCTACTCGTGCATGCCTCAATATATCTTTCACTGAGTCCCGGGCCAGGATACGTTTTCGTGCACAGTTTCACTGCATTGTTCACCGAGTCCCTCACTAGAGGGCCGGGTACGGTATATATATATATATATATATATATATATATATATATATATATATATATATATATATATATATATATATATATGTATATGATGGTGTTATTATGTGATGATGTGATTGTGTTATGATGTGATGATGTGACGGTGTTATGATGTGACTATGGCGCCAAGGATGGTATGTGGCGACCTTATTCACCGAGTCCCATAATGGGCCGGATATGATATATGATATATGATATTGATATGCATGATTTTCATTTCCTAAGGCAAGTGTATTGATTTTTTAAAAGTCATACTTGTTTCTGTAATCTCTATTTCAGTTATGATCCTCTTTATTGTATTTCATGCTTTATATACTCAATACATATTCCGTACTGACCACCCTTTCTTCGGCGGACTGCGTTTCATGCCCCAAGGTACAGATAGTCGGTTTGGTGACCCTTCAGCATAGGACTTCTACTCAGCTGTCTTGGAGAGCTCCGTTGTTCCGGAGCCTAGACTTTTGGTACAGATTTTATGGTGTATATATACATGTTTACCCAGGGGTACGGCGGGACCCTGTCCTGTCATATTTCGCTATCGATATTCTTAGAGGTCTGTAGACGTATGTGTGGGTTCTGTATAAGTTCTGTTCAGCTGTGTCTATACGATGTGCTATGGATATGTTCGTCTGTAGTGGCAGCCTTGTCGGCTTGCATATGATATGATCTTCGTCTGTAGTGGCAGCCTTGTCGGCTTGCGTATCATTTTATGATTTGACTAGCTGTGACTCCTCAGGAGATAGTTTATCTGGACATATATACATGACGACGTTATGAACCTTGGAGTTCTTTTACAAGTTTCCATGTTGTTTTTAGATTCAGTTTGACTATATCCAACAGGTACGTATATGAGTGTCCAGGTCGGGCACTAGTCATGGCCCACGGGTTTGGGTCGTGACAAAAGTGGTATCAAAGCAGTTCATCCTCGGAGTGTCTACAGACCGTGTCTAGTAGAGTCTTGTTTATCGGTGTGTTGTGCACCACATCTATAAACAGAAAGCTACAGGACATTTAGGATGTTACCTTTCTTTCATATCTAAGATCGTGCCATAGAGCCCAGCCATCGGAAATGAAATTCCTTATACTAACCCTTGATTTCAGCTGAAGAACAGCATCGACAGAAGAAAGTGACTGATAATACTGGAAGTTACCAAGTACACAGGTAAGCAATGGTGCGCAAGATGCATGTCGGATAAGGTAAGAATATTGAAGTATGATTGAAATGTAAAGTTGAAGAATGAAAGGGGAGGTAGATAGGAAGGTATAACAGGATAGATCGTTAAAGGATCAGGTACGTCTTGCGGTGTGATACGTGAGGTAAGTTTCGACATCTTTATACTTTTACTTGAAATTGGGAGCCCTGTGTGGCTATGATATGATATGATATATACGTATATATGTTGGCCCTGTGAGGCATTGTTGGTATTTCCTGCGTGCAGGCTTTGGGATAGTAAGAAGTACAGAGGAAACTCTGCCAAATGTTTTCCAGAAATAGAAAAAAAAGAATGAGATATAAGTTCATAATATGTCTTGAAAGCCGATATCGATAGGGTAAATTTATCATGATGGATCAAAGCTTTAAGAGATACCCTCCATGTCATCCGTAAGAGGCATCATTCTTATTTGGGAAATTTCATTTCAAAGAAGCATATATGAGCAGCAAAGTTTGGAATTCATTTAAACGGACCAGAATACTTTCCAGTCACATTTTTATCTTAGGAAGAGCTCATGTTGAAGAGCAAAAACGTCCAGCAATTAAGTTTAATTTTTATTGAAGAGTACAAAGTATTCAACAAGTAGTTTATGAACTAAATAATTCATTCACGACTCAAGAACGAACACTAGAAGTCCTGTGGTGCTTGTCGGATTCTAGTTTTTCTTCTGGTGGTGGTTGGAGGATGCTTCATGGTGACATAATCTTGGAATTGGAGAATTCTTGCGTTCTTGAGGTAACATTTTGTCAGGACCCAAACCCGTAGGCCGCGACTAGTGTCCGACGTGGACACTCGTATATAGTACCCATCAAATCTCACTTATGCCTATATATTATGAATCTCGTGCGTCCCAAATTATAAACATATCTTTTAAACCATCATTTATATCATAAAACATAGATCGATCATATTAACGTAGTGTAGGGGCAAACTGGGCACAAACCAAGCAAACATCACTGACCAAACACGACCCATGACCCACATACATGTCTACAGGCCTCTAATACAGACAACGGAATCATATGACGGGACAGGGCCCCGCCGTACCCAAAATAACCATAAACACGAAATCATATACACCAGAGAGTTTTGTACCGAAAGTATGGGCTCCGGATCAAAGGAGCACTCCAAGCAGCAGACTGTGTACCCTAGGCTGGCGGATCACTACAATAAGCGTCTGTACCTGCGGGCATGAAACGCAGCCCCCGAAGAAAGGGGGTCAGTACGGAATATGTACTGAGTATGTAAAGCATGGAATACAGAAATCAGAACTATAGTCGAAATAAGCGGTAAAAATAAATGAGTACATGGTCCAGAATATCAAATCACTCACTCCCCAGACCCAGATCATACAGATCATCACAAATCATACAAACCGATATAACCTGTCAAAAGGGTTGCCAAACGTATAGGGTTTCCAGACACAAATTATGCCTACCTAGCTCATGTGTCAGCCGGAATGTATGACATACATAATACTCAAATGACGTCATATATAAAAAGGAACACGGGACTTACCGGGTACTCAGATGATATAGTATACCGGTTGGAATACAGGACGTACAGAGTATCAGAACTTACTTTCCAGACGCAGATCACACATAGTGCACATTATAGTCATATGCCATATCAGAACGCCATAGCGTATCGGATCAAACGCTGCAACCTGGGAATCATATGATTTTTACAAGAAGTGTGCCACCTCGAGCTCAGCCCAGTACAGTGGTCACACCATACATAAACGTATCGTATCAGGCGGCGTATAGCCGGAGTATATCATATCAGATCATATCAGATCATATCATATCATATAGGAACACGCGTCTACAAGGGGTATGCCACCTCGAGCTCGGCCCAGTACAGTGGTCATCCCAAGCAGAAACTGCCCGCTTTTCCCGCTCGAGCTCTGCCCAGTACACGGGTCACGGATCAGTCTCGGGAGCTCGAGCTCTGCCCAGTACACTCCCAACGCGTCCGCCTGGTATCAGATTATGTAGCGCAGATACTGTCCGCTTTGGGGATCGAGCTCAGCCCAGACCACCCCTCACGGTTTTATTTCAGAACACTGTGGACAACATAGGGGAACAGCGCACGATAACATATCCTGGCCCGGCTCAGTGAATAGACATGCTAAGGCTCGCACGAGCAGAGTAGTGAGAAACCAGATGCACATGGAAACCAAGACTCGATAGACCAGCGTCCTTACCGATACCTGGAGGCTCGGAACAGATTTCAGGTCAATCCAACGTAGTATGAGAACGTTACGAGCGTTTGAAGTACAGAACGCTTCGTAAGCGTTTCAGAAGCCTTTTTCGGAGAATCAGAGTCATAGTCATACCAGGCACCTTCAGATGTCCTTACGAATCAGATCAAACAGAGATTTTTGGTACCGGAACCTCTTCGGGCACTTCTAAGCAATCCGATGTCGTATACGAAAGTTGGAGACGCTAAAGTTTACAGAAAACATTCATATTGGATACTCACATCAGAGTACTTGTATCAGAATACTCATAGTAGAATACTTATAATAGAACACTTACATCAAATATCTTGTTTCAAAATGCTTATGTCGAATACTTATTTTAGAAGACTCATATCATAATACTTTATCCGGATACACTACAAGAAAAATGCTCAATAGCAAAGGGAAATCTGGTCCTTAAAAGTGTGTTTCTGGTCCGTAAAGATCTATAGCGACCAGAAAAATCCGTCCCTATACTTCCGCCGCTAAAGGTCATTAAGGACGATTTCGAGCGCTGGTTGTTACTGCTCTTTCGCGACCAACATAAAACTGGTCCTTAACCTTCTTTCGGGACCATTTTCTAGTGCCTAAATGAAGATTTTAGGGTCGAAATGTATGGTCGCTAATTGGTTATTGCGACAAGTTTAAAGCTGGTCCTTAAACTATTTGCTGACCAGTTTGAACCTTTTCATGAACTGCAGATTTAGCGACCAAATTTTCTGCTCCTAAAAAGGTTTTTAAGGACTAACAAATCCAATCCCTAAAGAAACAACTAACATGTCCTAAATCACATTCAATTTGCAACTAGAAAATCTAATAATTAATGTAAAGATGATGATGCTTTCATATATATAGAAAAAGTAATTGCAAAAAATGATCACCATATATCAGTTACTGGCATTGTACATCAAAGATGTAATTTAGTCACAGTATTTTGTACATAGACCCATAGCAAAAACCTATATAGCTAATATCCCTTAGACTATAATATACACTTTTCCCAACATTTCTAGCAAAATGATAGTCAACCTTTTTGTCCTCAAAAGTTTGCTTCTGGTGACCTTCAATTTCCATAACCTGTAAAAGTATTAAAAATCAATTTAGAAAAAGAATACAAAAAATCTACTGGAAAATTGGTTAAGTAACAAGACAAAATTTCAGCAGCATTTCTCCATTACAAATAAGATTCCAGCCACCAAACAAGTTCAACGTGCAACAATGATGTCTACAAATTCGTACAAAATCTACATGTATAACAACTATTACTTGTTTTATATTATATCTTCAAGCTTGCCATAACATAATAATTGTCTTCTAGTGGGTAATAATGAGAACTCACCTAATTTGTTTATGTATGTGACACTTCAAGATGACAAGTAATTTGTTTCAACTATTGTATCAGTGATTGTATATTATATCTTTCATTTATTTTCTAAACCTTGCTTCGGGATGTAGACCATTCCTGATATACATTTTTCCTATGTTTCCTTTTTTCATATGGAGGTAGATAAACTACTTAGTCTTGATTTTCTTATGTTGAAAAACTTATGCTTCTTTCTACTTCTTCACGAATCAAACTGCTTACTATCATCTACCAATGATTTTTTTCCCTCTACTACCTCCAGACATAAACTAGTCTTATATTCTCCATTACAAATATTTTCTAGCTACTAGAAAATCACAAAAGCATTTCAGCATTATAAATAAGATTTCAAAAAGTCATAAGTACTATAATCAACCAGATTTCAGAATGTTTAGGTGCAAATAAAAGTGAAGACATGTCACATATCTAAAAATTCTATTTGTTGTATCAATAATTTCAAAACTCCATTTGTTGTATCAATTCTGTTAGAGAGAATACTCAGAGCATTACTTTGTGGAAAGTGATATCTCTAAGAAGATTTGGAATTATTTTGGAATCCCTCTTGGGATCACTCATCAAATCCTACCTCTCTAGCTAATGTCAACAACTGGTTTACTACAAAGCCTAAATATATGGCGCAAAAGATGACTTTACTTTTCACCCCGATTGTAATATGTTGGGAGCTTTCAAAGGGCATCACTTCCTATAAATAAGGAGGATCATACAAATATTATGAATAGGCAGATTCAATACCATATCATATGGACTCTGAAAGTTGCACTGAATAGTACATTTCCTAACTTTGTTACGGAGCAGCCATGACGGAGTATCTGGGACACTATTGACAAACTTAGACCTGTTCCTAAAAGATTAATTGTCTACCAGAAATTTTCATCTCAGTATCAAGACCTCCCAAGAAATGCCAAGGGAACATACAATCTAGTCAAATGGCAGATGCCTAGCATAAGAATAAGATGCGACAAAGCAAATTTTTTTGTAAGATAAATCTCTACGATGTAATTACTGTGTGTGTCTATAGTTTATAACTGCAGTCTTTGCCCCGGATTATCATAGTCTACCTCTTGTTTTGTATCCTTTATGCGATCTAATACAACCCAGCTAGAACATGGAACTTTATTGCCAAAAAGAAGCTATCAGAATGTTACACAGTTAAGAGTTCATGTTAATATTTCATTTCTTAACCTCTTAATAGATGTTTCAATTGAAGTTACTAGCTATAGGAGGGCACGTATCCCAATACAGGGAGTATGCTTATGCTTCAAAAATCGACCAAGCAAGCAAATATATTTTAAAGAAAATTATAATTTTGAGTAAGTTATTACTAACTTGGTATCATCAAAGGAATAGTCATTCTCCTGAGCATTTTGATGTCGGAGGCTGGAAATTGGAGTGTTGAGCTAAAAACCACTCTTTCAATTGTGTCAGTTCTTTCATCTCATTTTCAAAGTTAGACAAGCGTTCCATCAAAGATTGATTTTCTTCTCGAGTTGAACGTAGCTCAGACAATAAATCAACCTTTGAGGAAGTCCCACCTTTAAAATCTTTCGCCTTTACTCCACCACCAAATCCAAATACATGGCTACGAGTTTGAGGTCCAAAGCATTTTTCTACAATTTCTATGGTAGGAAGAGACGGTTCAGACTGCACCAATTCTTGAATTTGAGCCTACAAGTATAAAGAGAGATTTTTGTCAGCAGCCATGATAACTGAAAGTAAAGTACATGTTCAGTTAACCAAACGCACATGTTTCTTGATTGTTTCATAATTAACAAGTGTGTCATTCTTCTTCCGAGTCTCAAAGAAAATAGTTGCCAAATCTGGTGGGTTGCCATCTTTTCCGCCCTTTACATAAAAGTAAATATGTCAAACAACGCCTCGTCAATATTAGGAAAAATATAAATTTAATGATAACACCTTTTGATAAATAATCTCTCTAATTGGCTTGCTACCAATATGATGGAGCATCTTTAACTTAGCTCTATTTGCTGCATTCTTGTTGCTTCTCGCCTATATTTCAGTAACAACATTAAATTCAAATGTTATAAATAAATTATCAATTAAAAGATCATATTATGAAATGAAATTATATAATTAGGTATTACACCAAACCTGAAAACTTTCTGTAAGAAAATGTTCCTTTACCAACCATTCTCATTGTTTCTTGTCTACCCCCTTCGGCACATTCTTAAGAGCCTCTTGGATTGGCTTACCCTTCACATGCTTTGAATGCAATTGTCCTCTCCATTTATTCCATAACTCTTTCATCCATCCCAAAATATGATCGCGGTGAATATCCATGTCATCGCTCTCAAATTTATCCTGCAATAAATCAAACTTAGTTTGGCTTCCAATTGCTGTATATAGAGGGCCAAAAAGATATAAAACAAATCAGGTGTTAAACATATCTTTAAAATGTATCTTTAAAGTTTCAGGAATTGGACCTGATTCCAAGCATAGAATTCAGCAAGGTGAAAATACATGCGCACAAGTTGGGGCGATCAATTTAAGGTGATGCTAAGGGGGCTGAAGGAACGAAGATACGAGACATTGAACAAGCTTAGAATCTTCCAAATTGTTAGTGTGGCTTTTTTTGCTGGATGGGGCTATCAATTTAAGGTGATGCTAAGGGGACTGTTATGGCGTGGCACACGCAAACATCTCACATTGAAGACAAAATAAGAACTTTTATCTGTTGGCCTATGTTACCCTTTAGGACAAATATAAATTTAACAATTTACAGTAAGTAGCTCCAATAATAGCAGAGTTGGCTTGTATTTATAGCCAACATGACATTTCCAAGTTGCTACGTTAATATTGACAGTCTGATCTTATCACAACATCAACAGAGAATAACAAAATTTAATTGCCATAACCCAAGTCACAAACTTGGGAATGAACTAATATCACAGGTATAAGCCAAACCCCCATGTGCTAAGTTGCTATATACACTAGTAAGAATATAAAATTCCATCTAGGTTTTAAATTTACACATAAATGTGAGCTCTTAGTCCAAAATTATATTATTATCTAGGTTGTAGATTTGTCAATAAACTTATTTAATACGTATTACCTTTCTAGGAACACTAAAGCCACACTTCACACGTGCTAAGAAGAAAAAAGACATATTCCATCTGGTTACCTTAACAGCTGCCCACATGTGATTTAACTTTTCGTCCTTAATGTCATTCCACTTTGATACTCCTAGTGGACACATATTACGATCACGAACTATTTTTCCCAAGTGCCTCGAAAATAGATTGTTGTTCTTTCCAACTGTTCTGTTATTGTAAAATGTTACTTTTAGCTTTTGTCCAACTTCAAGTGATGCAACTTCTTTGCACTTGTTACTTCCTCAAACCTTTTTTACCTTCTCAGTAGAACATAAACCTACAATTGCGTAATTTAGAAATGTCAAAAAATATTGTACAAGTGATAAACTTGTGATCAAATAGATTTGAGAAACCATACTTGTTTCAACTGTTTGGGTGGGCTGCGTAACATGATCAGTAGAAGGAGAAACTGAAATATCAGTTTGCATATGCTCTTTGTCATGAACATAGGGGTTTTTATTCGCTGTACGCAATCCTTGACCAGCAACTATGGTAGAATTTGATCTAGTAATGTTAAAAGGTCTTGACATACTTTGGCTAGCATAATGAGCATTCTGATGGAAGGATCCCGCCTCATTTTCAGACACTTCAAAGGAGCACATAGATCTAGGACCTCGCTCTCGTTCCTTTCCTAGAGCACCTGGTGCAGGAAATCATATTAGTAAGAGTTTTATTATTAAATTTAATTCAATTCTAAAAAAGAATAGATTTGAAAAATCATACTTGTTTCAACTGTTTGAGTGGACTTCATAACTTGATCAGTAGAAGGAGAAATTGAAATTTCAGTTTGCATATGCTCTTTCTCATGAACCAAAGAGTTTTTATTTGTTGTTCGCAATCCTTGAGTAGTAGACATGGTAGAAGCTGATCTTGTACTATTAGAAAGTCTTGACATATTTTGACTAGCATAATGAGAATTCTCATCGAATGATCCCACCTCATTTTTAGATACTTCAATGGAGCACTTAGATCTAAGTCCTCGTTCCTTTCCTAGAGCACCTGATAATATGAAATCATATTTAGTACAGGAAATCAAATGTAAGACATATAATTGCTTTTCTGGAATTTCTATTGAGATTAAGAAATCACATCTCACAAAATGTTTACAATACAAGAGACAAGTGTTTCTGTGAGCGGTTATATCTTTTGGGAGGTAGGAGAATTTTTTTCATTGGAGAAAATTACTTTTGAGATATTCACCATACAATTAATTTTACAACCCATTTCAACTGAAGATATACTGGTGAGATCTTTTTGGCTGGGACCAATTCAAGGAGACGTGAGAAACTGGAAGACCTTAAATAGGACATCACAGAGAGTAAAATGATGATTCCTATACTTAGCCTTTGAGTCAAACAATCATAAGAAAGGTGTTTCGCAAGAAAAACAACCAAGTATGGCTGAACTATCAAACTTAGATGTGTCTAGAGCGCTAATGCACACAGGGATTAGTTAGATGTGTCTAAAGAATGAATCTTTCAAATCTTAAACAACACCAAAATGGCAAAGAAACTAATATTTCCCAGCATAGGCTACAACAGTTCACCATCTTCAACTATATCCTATGAAGCAGTACAATCGTTGAACAATAACAGAATTTAGAAACCATACTTGTTGAATTTGCTTGGATGTATTTCATAACTTGATCAGTAGATGAAAAAGATGGAATATTAGTTTGCATTTGCCATTTCTCAAGAATCAATGGATTTTTATTCATTGGTCGTATTCCTTGATCAATAGACATGGTAGAATCTGATCTTGTACTCTTATGGAAGGATCCCACCTCATTTCCAAGCGCTTGCAAACGGCACATAGATTTAAGTCCTAGCCCTCGTCCCTTAGCTACAGGACCTGGTATAAGAAGATCATATTAGTATAAATTTTAGCACTAAAATTTAGTTGTACAAATTGATAACACAATAAATTTGAGAAACCTACTTGTTTCAACAGTTTGGTTGTACTACATAACTTGATCAGTAGATGGAGAAAATGGAATATTAGTTTTATCCCCTAAAGAGCGCACAAATTTATGCCCTCTCCCTCGTCCCTTCCCAATAGCACCTGGTGCAACAAACACATATTTGGTAGTATCTTTCACAGTGGATGCCACCTCATTTTCTTTATTTGATGGTTTCATAGCAAACCTACAAAAAAAAAAAATTATAAAGAAAATATACTAACAAAAAAATCATGTAATCAAGAGGTTACAACTCATGATAGAGGAAAGCAGCTGGTTGCAGCACATGATAAAGAGGTTACAACTCATTTTGATACAGTTAATGCAAATATGAGTTTTGTTGTTGATGATACTGGAAAGCAAATAGTAACAGCAGCTGTACGAGTTGAAGAGGAATGTGTTGACAAACGCTTTCTTCATTTTAATTGAACTCAGTCATATTTCTAGAGGGCAAACGCTGATTCCTTTTCTTTCGTGTAATTTTTGAATAACCATTTCTCAAACAATATATCCATAGAAACTGTCAAGTATAGATATCTGATACACCAATTTCTGTTAAAACACCATTTTCCTAACATTGCTTCCAAATTAAACTTGCAATTTCTGCATCAACCATTAACTTTGCCCAACTTTGTTCTATAGCCAAGTACTATCTGAAAAAGAAGTGCCAACTATGATATCTCTATTTCAGACTAGTACTCCAATTCAACTAGTTTAATTTACTTATTCTAATACAACAGAATAATAAGTTGAGATAGAATGTAAACTCTACAAAGAATTCCATTACTCCTAAACTTTTAATTTATTTATAAGCTAATAGTTCAGCCATCCACTTTCAACAATAAACTCGGTTTATGGTTTTCCTCTCAATCAAGCATCAGCTCATCTTGTAAATAAATTTCATTTCTGTTTTACTAAGCTATGATGCTAAGATTTTGTTGTTCTACTTTTCTTTCTTCTTTAGCTTAAATACTCTATTGCATATTAGAATTATAATTGATAAATTTGATATGTTAAAATTTTCCTGGTAAAAAAAAAAAAAAAAGATTCACAATTGACAAAATGAAAATATACTTTTTTTATTCATTTAAGTTTCAAGCTACAAATATCTGAATTAGAGCTTCTAATGGTTAAAAAAATTACCAATTCATCACCAAATATGAAAAACCACCATAACAGCCCAAATGAAACTTTCTTAGCCCTTCAAGAAAGACCCAGATGACAAGCTTATCACAACCCTAATAGAGAAAATCCTAAAATAAACTCTCAAAATTCTCCTCCCTGACCTCTAAGCCCTAGCTTTAAACCTAGTACTATCACTTTTTAACTCACATAACACCAATTAGAATCCTAAAGTAGCCAATCACAGAGATAAAGATAGAACAAGAGGATAAAAATTCTGGTTTCAATAGAAATAGATGAAGAAGGAGATGAAGGATCAAGGACTCACTCTTCATATAGCCGGATAATACTGGTTGTACGCAGACAAGAGGTTTTACTTTGCTGTGGATTCAAGATTTTGAGCGAGGAGATTTAGGGATTTTACTTTGAGAGAGAAAGTTTAGCCTCTTTTAGTGTTTACTTGGCGCCTTGCCCTTTTTTAGTCCCGCTAAATTTTAGCGTCTTTTGGATATCCCGCCCAATTTTTCACTTTTTGGCACGAGATATGTGTTTTTTCATAGACCAGCTTAAGTCCCTTCATGTATCTAAAATACAAAAACTAGCTAATTATGGACCAAAAAAAAAATCATCCCTGTAGGTTTATTTTTGGGGACCTTATTTACAAACCGTCACTAATTCTTGGTCTTTAATAAGCCTTTTTCTTGTAGTGATACTTATATCAAAATACTTACATCAGATTACTTATATCAAAATATTTATATCGGGATACTTATATCAAAATACTTCTAGCGGAGTACTTGTATCGGAACACCTATGCCCGGATACTCATGTCAACAAAAGGGCATACGGTCGAATTGTCATAGTGCGCGTGATCAATAACCGGCCCGGGAACCGGTGAACGATATCGTAATAAAGGGGCACGAGCAGAGTCATGAGCGACTAATACAATTTATAAATCGAAATAGTTATAAAACTTGATATAATCATATATCAGCCCATTAGTCAGACTAGTTCGAACAATTGGTCAATACAGGATTTATTTCACGAAATTACTTTCAAAGTTCCATATATAGTTCGAAATGTAATTTAGAACGTCAGGGACAGTCAAGACATTATTCTATGATAGCCAAAGTCATAACAATAATCTTTTTCCGACACTATACAAAAATACGCCTATTAGAACAAACAAAGGAGTCTCGGGATTAGTGGGCCCACCTCGGGTCATGTCGAGGGGGCGGACCTGAATCACAAGTATTAGGATTTATGGAATCATCAATGGAAGTTTCGAAGCTATTCTATTACATTTACCAAAGTTTCGGACGTTTGATCATTTTCCAACAAAATGTGAGGTTTTCTAATTCAATTAGATTGAATGAATAGTACTCAAATTCAAATTCGAATTTCCATGAACGGAACTGTCCCCGAGGCTCAAGTATCGACCTAGTATACTTAGGACATGCCAAAAGAAGGAATGGGTTAGCTTTACATACCTTACGTGCGTCTTTCGCTCGCTTAAACTCAAATCCGTTTCGCCCGGAACCTACAAATGGTCAAAGTTACCAATTGTAAGTTATGGATTCTAAGGATTCAACTTGAAGTTATAGTTGTCTACCGAAATTTCGGCAGCACCTCCCCTGTAAATATAGCACCCCCGAGAATTATCTCGGCTCAAATAGCAGCAACAACAACCCAACAACATCAACAATGTCACAATCATCACAAAAATGCATTATATCCTCAATAGTCTACTTTTCTATATAGTTTACAACTTCCATCCCACTTTCCATTATCCAACTAACTTCAACATTTGCCATATTCATTAGCTAGTTCAAGATCATCCAAATACATTCAATAGCATTCCAAACAATATTCATGAATTCAAGTATTGCCGCTAATTTCATATTCCATCCGATGTTTCTACAAACGTAACGAAACTTCCAACTCACATTGTTTTCCTTCCTAACTCTTTAACAACAACAAAAATTCACATTTGAATCTTACTTCCATACTTATATAAAAATCTTACAAAATTCATATAATTTCTCATAATCACATACAAGCAAATTCAATGCCAATTCAAATCATTAAACCTTCATTTGCATTGTAAAGATCACAACAACACAACTATCATGTTAAACAAAATAAATCCATCATTATTTCATCATAACATAACCCACGGCCAACATGGCAATTTTTCCACTTCATCCAATTTTCATTCAACTCTCATTTCCAATGCAAATTCCACAATTATCACAACTAGAATACAACTTAAAATTCAACTCATTCCACTTACACATTGATACACACACACGGCCAAACTCTATATTCCATACCCACTTTGCAAACTTCAGTTTTTCCGTACAATCAACTCATTCCCACATACTACAACACAAACAAGACTTCATAACACAATTAAAAGGGATGAAGTGTGTGTATATATATATATATATATATATATATATATTCAGAAAAAGTGGGCAATATACCTGTAAACACATCTGGTGCCGCCTCTGGGTCCTGCCGGCTAGCCAAAGCATATAAGCGGTTCAAAGGACCGCTAGAACCGGAAGCTGCGCCACGACCTCTACCGCGGCCCGATGGTGTCGACACACTCTACCCCGTAGGTCGTACCGCTACAGAAGAAAAAGGTAAGTCAGCAACTGACCCGCTGGGCTGGGCTGCACCACCCGAACTGGTCCTATACGGACACTTTCTCATAATGTGGCCTTGACGGCCACAGGAAAAACAAGCATCTGTAGCATAATGACATTCTCCAGAGTGGCGTCTCCCACAATAAGGACACCGAGGTCTGGGTGGCCTCGACCGACCGGAACCTCCGTCCACCTGCGAGCTCAAGACTCTGGAGCTCTGTCCTGCCCCGGAGTACCATGTGTCACCAGACCTCCTACCCGAACTCTGTGGAGGGGTATCCCATGCTGGCTGGGAAAAATGACTGCTGTGCTGCTGCTGAGGCTGTCTGCCTAAGAGTTTCCAAGAATACCCAGCCACTCTAGCCCTCTTGGGCTGTCTCCTGTCACAACCTCTACCTGACTGATCCTCTTTGTACCGATCTTCCATCCCTAGAGCATACGCCTGTAATCGGGCGATGTCCATGTCAGTCTGCGATGCCATCGCCATGCAGCTGTCAACCAAGTAGGGGTCTAACCCTATCACGTACCGGTGCATCCGTTCAGCCATATCAACTACTATAGCGGGTGCATACCTAGCCAGAGAATCAAACTCCAGATTATACTCACGAACGCTCCGACCCCCCTGCCGCAACTGCAAAAACCTATCGACCCGCGCCCGCCGTAGCTCCGGGGGCAAAAAGTGACAGAGAAAAGCAGCCACAAACTCATCCCACGTAGCTGGGGGAGCATTCTCACCTCTGGACAGCTCCCAAGACTCGTACCAATTTACCGCTACATCTCGCAGTCTGTGTGAGGCCAGCTCGACAGACTCGGTCTCGGAAGCCCTAACTAGTCCCAGCACACGCCGCATCTGTCGAATGAAATCATGGGGGTCCTCTTCGGGCTTAGACCCGTAGAACTCTGGGGGACCACAAGTCAAGAATTCGCGGACCCTTAAACTCTCACGCCTATCCACATCATCAACCCCTAGCCCGCGTCCACGAGCCTGCCCTGCTACTATCCTCGTCAATAACTGTACTGCCTCCCTCATCGCCCTGTCCTCTGCCCCTGGCTGAGGAGCTGGAGGCTCGGGCGCTGGAGCCTCTGGAGCTAATGGCGGAGCCGCTCCAGGATCGTCTGCTAATGATGGCGTAGCGGAATCCTCTGACTGGGGTGCAATATCGGGCATAATCTGAGTATGAGCCCGGGTGACTCTCTGTATCTGACTGGCCTCTCCTACTTTGCCCTTCTGGGCAGCTGTCACCTTCTTCGGAGGCATCACTGTAAACATAGCAATCTGTTAGAAAAGAGCCACCCTAATAGCACAGCTCTATCGCACGATCTAAGATTCAAAGAAAGGGTAACATCCTAAATGTCCTACAGCCTCCCGTTTATAGATGTGGTGCACAACACACCGATAAACAGGACTCTACGAGACACGGCCTGTAGACATTCCGAGGACAAACCGCTCTGATACCACTTTTGTCAAGACCCAACCCCGTAGGCCGCGACTAGTGTCCGACGTGGACACTCGTATATACTTACCCACCAAATCTCACTTATGCCTATATATTATGAATCTCGTGCGTCCCAAATTATAAACATATCTTTTAAACCATTATTTATATCATAAAACATAGATCGATCATATTAACGTAGTGTAGGGGCAAACTGGGCACAAACCAAGCAAACATCACTGACCAAACACGACCCATGACCCACATACATGTCTTCAGGCCTCTAATACAGACAACGGAATCATATGACGGGACAGGGCCCCGCCGTACCCAAAATAACCGTAAACACGAAATCATATACACCAGAGAGTTCTGTACCGAAAGTATGGGCTCCGGATCAAAGGAGCACTCCAAGCAGCAGACTGTGTACCCTAGGCTGGCGGATCACCACAATAAGCGTTTGTACCTGCGGGCATGAAACGCAGCCCCCGAAGAAAGGGGGTCAGTACGGAATATGTACTGAGTATGTAAAGCATGGAATACAGAAATCAGAACTATAGTCGAAACAAGCGGTAAAAAAAAATGAATACATGGTCCAGAATATCAAATCACTCACTCCCCAGACCCAGATCATACAGATCATCACAAATCATACAAACCGATATAACCTGTCAAAAGGGTTGCCAAACGTACAGGGTTTCCAGACACAACTTATGCCTACCTAGCTCATGTGTCAGCCGGAATGTATGACATACATAATACTCAGATGACGTCATATATAAAAAGGAACACGGGACTTACCGGGTATTCAGATGATATAGTATACCGGTTGGAATACAGGACGTACAGAGTATCAGAACTTACTTTCCAGACGCAGATCACACATAGTGCACATTATAGTCATATGCCATATCAGAACGCCATAGCGTATCGAATCAAACGCTGCAACCTGGGAATCATATGATGTTTACAAGAAGTGTGCCACCTCGAGCTCAGCCCAGTACAGTGGTCACACCATACATAAACGTATCGTATCAGGCGGCGTATAGCCGGAGTATATCATATCAGATCATATCATATCATATAGGAACACGCGTCTGCAAGGGGTATGCCACCTCGAGCTCGGCCCAGTACAGTGGTCATCCCAAGCAGAAACTGCCCGTTTTTCCCGCTCGAGCTCTGCCCAGTACACGGGTCACGGATCAGTCTCGGGAGCTCGAGCTCTGCCTAGTACACTCCCAACGCGTCCGCCTGGTATCAGATTATGTAGCGCAGATACTGTCCGCTTTGGGGATCGAGCTCAGCCCAGACCACCCCTCACGGTTTTATTTCAGAACACTGTGGACAACATAGGGGAACAACGCACGATAACATATCCTGGCCCGGCTCAGTGAATAGACATGCTAAGGCTCGCACGAGCAGAGTAGTGAGAAACCAGATGCACATGGAAACCAAGACTCGACAGACAAGCGTCCTTACCCGATACCTGGAGGCTCGGAAGAGATTTCAGGTCAATCCAACGTAGTATGAGAAAGTTACGAGCGTTTGAAGTACAGAACGCTTCGTAAGCGTTTCAGAAGCCTTTTTCGGAGAATCAGAGTCATAGTCATACCAGGCACCTTCAGGTGTCCTTACGAATCAGATCAAACAGAGATTTTTGGTACCGGAACCTCTTCGGGCACTTCTAAGCAATCCGATGTCGTATACGAAAGTTGGAGACGCTAAAGTTTACAGAAAACATTCATATTGGATACTCACATCAGAGTACTTGTATCAGAATACTCATAGTAGAATACTTATAATAGAACACTTACATCAAAAATCTTGTTTCAAAATGCTTATGTCGAATACTTATTTTAGAAGACTCATATCATAATACTTTATCCGGATACTTATATCAAAATACTTACATCAGATTACTTATATCAAAATATTTATATCGGGATACTTATATCAAAATACTTCTAGCGGAGTACTTGTATCGGAACACCTATGCCCGGATACTCATGTCAACAAAAGGGCATACGGTCGAATTGTCATAGTGCGCGTGATCAATAACCGGCCCGGGAACCGGTGAACGATATCGTAATAAAGGGGCACGAGCAGATTCATGAGCGACTAATACAATTTATAAATCGAAATAGTTATAAAACTTGATATAATCATATATCAGCCTATTAGTCAGACTAGTTCGAACAATTGGTCAATACAGGATTTATTTCACGAAATTACTTTCAAAGTTACATTTATAGTTCGAAATGTAATTTAGAACGTCAGGGACAGTCAAGACATTATTCTATGATAGCCAAAGTCATAACAATAATCTTTTTCCGACACTATACAAAAATACGCCTATTAGAACAAACAAAGGAGTCTCGGGATTAGTGGGCCCACCTCGGGTCATGTCGAGGGGGCGGACCTGAATCACAAGTATTAAGATTTATGGAATCATCAATGGAAGTTTCGAAGCTATTCTATTACATTTACCAAAGTTTCGGACGTTTGATCATTTTCCAACAAAATGTGAGGTTTTCTAATTCAATTAGATTGAATGAATAGTACTCAAATTCAAATTCGAATTTCCATGAACGGAACTGTCCCCGAGGCTCAAGTATCGACCTAGTATACTTAGGACATGCCAAAAGAAGGAATGGGTTAGCTTTACATACCTTACGTGCGTCTTTCGCTCGCTTAAACTCAAATCCCGTTTCGCCCGGAATCTACAAATGGTCAAAGTTACCAATTGTAAGTTATGGATTCTAAGGATTCAACTTGAAGTTATAGTTGTCTACCGAAATTTCGGCAGCACCTCCCCTGTAAATATAGCACCCCCGAGAATTATCTCGACTCAAATAGCAGCAACAACAACCCAACAACATCAACAATGTCACAATCATCACAAAAATGCATTATATCCTCAATAGTCTACTTTTCTATATAGTTTACAACTTCCATCCCACTTTCCATTATCCAACTAACATCAACATTTTCCATATTCATTAGCTAGTTCAAGATCATCCAAATACATTCAATAGCATTCCAAACAATATTCATGAATTCAAGTATTGCCGCTAATTTCATATTCCATCCGATGTTTCTACAAACGTAACGAAACTTCCAACTCACATTGTTTTCCTTCCTAACTCTTTAACAACAACAAAAATTCACATTTGAATCTTACTTCCATACTTATATAAAAATCTTACAAAATTCATATAATTTCTCATAATCACATACAAGCAAATTCAATGCCAATTCAAATCATTAAACCTTCATTTGCATTGTAAAGATCACAACAACACAACTATCATGTTAAACAAAATAAATCCATCATTATTTCATCATAACATAACCCACGGCCAACATGGCAATTTTTCCACTTCATCCAATTTTCATTCAACTCTCATTTCCAATGCAAATTCCACAATTATCACAACTAGAATACAACTTAAAATTCAACTCATTCCACTTACACATTGATACACACACACGGCCAAACTCTATATTCCATACCCACTTTGCAAACTTCATTTTTTCCGTACAATCAACTCATTCCCACATACTACAACACAAACAAGACTTCATAACACAATTAAAAGGGATGAATTCTTACCTTTCCTTCAACTTCCAACTTTCCCGCAAACGTGGTTCTCTCACTAAACTAATTATACCACGTCGAAGAGCGCCTTGAAATTATCAATAATTCAAGAAAGACAAGATTTTTGGATTGGAATCAAAGGCTAGGAAATTTTTTTCTTTTCCTTTCACTAGGGCCGAATGCCCTTGTTTTGTGGTGTTCTTCAATTTTTTTGAGAGTGTTCTTGAACTTTCTTGATCATGAAATCCTTTATATTAATTTGTCACATGACTTAGTCACATGACAATTAATAACACGGGTTTGGGCTAGCATTATGGACCATGGCCGGCCACCTTGTGGCTTTGGGCCTCAATTTTTCCTCAAATATTTGTGAGCCCAAATTGTTAGAATTCTCATTTTAAAATTCCCGAAACTAATTTCCAAAATTCCAATTTTGCCCTTGGCCTTCCCCGATGTCTCTGCGTCAACACCTTTCATAAACAACAACATATATGTCAAATGAAATCTAAAGGGGGCCTTATTCTTTACAAGTCACAATTATTCCAAATTTTCCGGATACGCGAAAACACGGGATATAACATCCTCCCCCCCTTTAGAACATTCGTCCTAGAATGTTAAATTAGCCTTATAGGGTTTTACAAGCATTTCGGGGGAGTTCTCCTTATTTCCTTCAAAATTCTGCCACTCCGTCACAATTATTATCCCTTTTTACACACTCGCCTTAGTTCTTTTCTCGAATATCATTACGCTAAGACTTTCCGGCTTTAACTAGTGGTGAAACCGACATCAGTCTACTTATAACAGTTACATCGTGTCTTTCGCTTTGTCCCTTAGGTTCCGTTCAGTCAAAGTTTTCATATATCATAACACTGACTGCTGGGGCCCACCTGTCAGTCAAAACAGTCGTAATTGGGATGTGATCTGCACACATATACATTCATTACCATTTCCCTTACAATACATTTTCAAACGCCATTTAAATTTATTCTAATTCCAGGACTGTGTCGCACCTTCCTTTTCTTCGGTGGCCGAGCTCGCCTTAGCCTACCCGACCTATTTAGGGTTTCTAACCTTTCGGTACATTCTAATTTTTTTAGGTTACCCCAGACTTTCCATTGGTCTCTTATATCTGCGTTTATGAAAATTTTGTACACTTCCCAGGGGGTCACCCATCCCAGAATTGCTCTGGCCCCAGCACGCTTAACCCTGAGACTTTAGTATATTTAGACGCGTTGATGCCGGTATAGTTGCATCGACCGCCCCGCAAGGCCTTGGTCACATAATTTAGGACAAGTCGGGGTCTCGGTAATTTTGGAAAGTTCTCGTAGCGGGTCCCGCTCTGATATAGAGAGGGCCCCTTTTATTTTTTTATTTTTTCCGATTATGTAACTACTGCGTTAGCCCTTTTAAACTTTTCGACTCTCACTTTTTTATCCACATATATCATTACCTCAGAAGATTTTATCAATTTGGGCCTTATCTCAGTTCTACTAGCAATCGGGGAGGAATACATGATGAAACTAAATCTGGACCTACCAAAGCGTGTGTGTGTATATATATATATATATATATATATATATATATATATATATATATATATATATATATATATATATATAAGTGGGCAATATACCTGTAAACACATCTGGTGCCGCCTCTGGGTCCTGCCGGCTAGCCAAAGCATATAAGCGGTTCAAAGGACCGCTTGATAGGAGCATCGTCAGCGGGTCAGCAAGTGCCATTCATCCGGACTTGCCTTTTTTGGTATATGATTATGACTGCATGGTTACTGTCTATGTTTTGGATACGTCGGTGGACATGCAGTCCCGACCTTTTATGAGGATGATGTTTCCTACTCGTAGAGGCTCATATACCCTGTGTAGTGTGTTGGCATTGGTCGTGGCCTCGTTGGCGCGCGTACTATGATTATGTGTATTTGTAGGCGATGTTGTCTACTGTTCGGTTTGGGTTTTGCAGAATGCAGGTGCCGCTAAGGCTTTATCCTAATTTATTCCAAGTTCATTATGATTATGTTATCTAGTTCAAGTTAGCTCAGCTGGCATTCCGGCCGTGAGGTCGGGTGCCTCGTCAAGCCTCCCGGCGGGCGTCTGACAGCGTCTTACCTTTGTGTCCAATTCCATGGACTTTTTGGTCTGGAAATATTATTAAGAGCTTAGAAGAGAACATAAATCACATCAAACCCCTTCAAACCATGGGAGTGGAATGAAACTTGAAGCTTTGCCCCAAAGAACCCTAAGAGGAAGAAGTAAGGAATTTGATAGCAAGGTGAAACCCTACTCTATTTTTCTTTATAAGCTCGTTTGAGCGTTCTAGATGTGTTTTTAGTTGGAACTCATGGGACGGTGATCGGAAGCCATCCATTTTTTATTTATTTATTTTTTAGTTATTTTTTAGTTGTTTTGATGGTATTATGACTGGGAGGGGTCTGGTAGCTACTGATGAGCTTGTGTGTTGTTAAAAAGAGGTGGGGTCTGAAGTACACCACTAAATTATAGCCCCAGGAGCTCGTCGCTCTTTGATTGCTTGATGATATTGTTGGTATAACTGTAGCATGTCGTGGGACTATTGATATAGTTGTTATGTGTTGTTAGTCCATCTTAAACAAGTTATTAAAGGGAGTGACCTTTCATAAGTCATTTGAAGATTGAGCTACGGTACGTAAGGATATTCTTTCTTTCGCCGCTACGGAATGACTTCTCCTTTGTTGCTTCCAATAAATAAGTTGTAGATTTGAATGGTTATGAAGGAATAGCCAGTTCCATATGATTAGTCTTAAAAATAGAATCCAAGTAACGTCATGTGTTTAACGAGCGATACTCCATCCAGTTGTTCAACTTGTAGAATCGGATTTCAAGATTCATCGTCGTTATTCATCATATTTCACATAATATGAAACGTATTAGAAGTGGTTGTTCCTAGCCTTGTACGAGGATGGGATTATTCAGGTGATATTGTGATATGTCATTGACTCTCTATTTGTGTAAGGGATCGTTCTACTCTTGTCTTCAAAAGTCTAAGGATTATGAAAGTATGTCAACTCCATGTTATTAGTTTCACAAGTAAAATAAGAGTCATGTCTTGTAAGTGCGAGTCGACACGCTATGCAGATGTTACATACTTAGGAGTGAGTTTCAATGTACTATTGACACAGTTGTATATCGTTACTTAAGATTAATGATATAAGTGGCTGCCAGGGTATTGTTAATGGGATGTAGTTTCTACTTAAGGTGAATCATGTTGGTAGAATCCAAATTACATTTATTGGGTTTTAGAGGAATAAGAGAACTAGAGTACAAGGAAGTACCAAATGATGGTCACAAAATAGTAAGTGTATATGTCTGTATCATATCCGTCTTCTTCGACATAAGGTCTGCCATACCTCACTTTCCTATATGCGTTCCAAGGATACAGTGTTGTGAGACGCCTATTTGTATACAGTTGTTCCATGCCTATGTTGAGTCTTTAGATTACTGACATGGGGATATATTATGTTACATAAGATAGATTACACCAAAAGCTTTAGATGTTTGTGGATAGATTATTGTTCTTAATTAAGATAAAGCATATCAATAGATTATGACTTAGTGTTATGGAGTTAGAGTATCCTACTTAATATGAATTATATTAATGGCTTCCAAAGTACCGGACTAGATTGTAGGTTGACACTTAAGATGATGCATATTGAAGAATATGTATTACTGTTAATGGATTGTGGATGGTTAATTCAGAGCAATTAGGTTAATAGCTTCCTAGTGGCTGTCGATGGGGTATAGCTCCCACTTAAGATGAATCATGACGATAGTTTATGGATTACTAATATTGAGTTTAGATTATAATGTAAGATGAGTCGTGTGAGTAGCTTCAGGTGTTCGTCGATGGGTTATAAGTTCCATTGGAGATAAATTACATAGATGGTTCCTAAAGAAAAAATGATGGGTTATAGTGTTGCATAGGATGAATCTTACCAATAGTATTCAGCTGATCATTACTAGGTTATAGGTCCCTACATAAGAAGGGTCAAACTGGGGGTGTATGGGTTACCATTAGAGGGGTGTAGTTCCTTACCCGAGATGAATCATATTGATAGCATTCCGGCAATTGTTGGCGAGCTATAGATCCTTATCAAGGTAAACTATTTATGACTTCTAGAATTACAGTCAACGAGTATAGTACTTTACTTAAGGTGAGTCGTATTAAAATAGCTATTCCAAGTCTTCCACGAGAGTGAGATCATTTAGGTGATATTATGAAATGTCATAGGTTTTCTGTTTGTATAAAAAATATTCCCCTACTACTATCGTCATTGGAGTTTTTGATGTGTATGTCTCTGAATCTCGTTATAAGAGTACTGTTCTTATATTGAAGATCCCTACCAATGCTAAAATACTTCATTAGTTATCAAGTCTATATCAGTGGTTTAGCTTCTATCGTTACTACATTCATATGTCCCCAAAGTGAACCGCAGAGCCTCGAGTTGAGTCGTTTAGCAACATATGCATACAAGTGAATCCTCCCACTAATTGTGTGAAGATTACAACAAATCATTCTGCGTTTACTAATACAAATGATAGCTCTAAGAGCGTAAGAAGAGAACTAGGGTACAAATTCTGAAGTTCTGGAGTTAAGGGTCATAAGGGATGTAAGTATGTAGTAACTCTATCGTATTTATCTCATTGGACATAAGCCTCCATCATATGTCTTCCTTTCTCAAATGAGAACTTTATAGAACGTAACACTGTGACTCTTCTATTCGCATACTTAATGTTCATTTGCTCTTTACTTTTAACAATATTCATATTGTATCGAGCTTTAGCACACCTTACTAAGTAATTGTATCTATCATAACCGTTCTACGTGAATATTTGATGTAACTGTGCCTTTCATTGGGTATTGTCCTTGTTGTATCAAGCTTTCATATGACTTTATAGGACTCCTTGTCTAGTCCAGAATGTCGAGTCTTTTTGTATAAGGAAATCTATGTCTCTTATATTATTGCGCTTTCATTTGATTATATATCCTTTCTTATATAACATTTGTATCGAATGAGCTATTCCAAAGGTGACGATTTCATTTGAATCTTGTAACACTTCTGAAACATGTCTAATAAAGATAATCGTAAGCAAGCTAACTATGATAACTATATACATATGCGCGCGAAATCATTTGCCGTCTATAGTAGGGGGCCCAGATGTGGCTTATACAGAGATATCATTTGTCGTGCATGACACGAGGCCCAGGTGGCGGGGATAGACATTTGGTGTGCTTATATATATTAGGCCCTACGTAGCATAGTAAATCTTTAACAGATTTGTAAATATGTGTTCACAAGTTGTTGCTCAACTTATTCTGTATTTTGTGTTTCCATTTCATTTTCCTGTTAGATAAGTTTCAGTATTTGGATATAGTATTTTGTCTGCCTTACATGCACAATTCTTTCTTGACTCACGTCCCTTTTGCCGGGGCACTATGTTCAAGTTGCTGGTTTAAATGTACTGGTGGCAGACTCCCTCACTATACATGTGCGGAAACTAAGCCATTGGATGATGAGCTCTATTTCTTCCTGGAGCTGAGATAAGTGTAGTAAATAGAGATTTCGAGTAAGTCGGGGCCTTGTCTCAACCGTGTTAAAGTGGTACAAGCCTTGTAATTTTAGAGGCACTGTAGACATACATTGCGGGTCACTTGTGTACATTTAAATAGTAGTAATATGTTGAGGTCATATGTATATGTATATATCCCGTGGCATCGTTAAATTGTTAATATAGAGTATGGTATCATGTATTCCCGTTCATTTGCATTTGTATAGTTCACATATATGGATCGTCCATCCCATTCAGAGTTGGGGCATGACAGGTTAAGCCTCGGGATGCAAACGACCATTTAAGTCATTTGCAGGAGACATTCACAACTTTGAAGAAGTATAATACGAACCTTAATTCAGAGAAGTTCACCCATGGTGTCGGATCGGGAAAATTCATCGATTTCCTTATCTCAAAAAAAAGAATTGAGTTTAACCTGGATAATATTAAAGCCATTGAGGACATCCTGGACATGCTCGGCAATGTAAAGGCTATGCAGAGATCGATCGGACACTTGGCGGCCCTCAAAAAGTTCATCTCTAGGTTATCTAAGAAATGCCATAGGTTCTTCTCTGTTACACCTCGAAAAATATTTCTTTGTTGCTCAATGAATGAACTTGTGAGGAGTACGAGCATACGGTATTTCCCTGAGTAAGAAGTGACAATTGATGGCCTTAAGTAAAATTTCAAAGGAAATTGCAATAAGAGATAGGTTATGCTCCACAATGAATAATTATAGGTTTTGGAAATGTGAAAAGTTGCAAGTTTGCATTCTGGCCAGTTGGTCGTAAAATGAAATACGGACCGTAAAGTGGTATACGGTCCGTAAAAAGGGAAGCGGAGGAGGAACAGCGACCCTCCAATTTGAGCTGTGCAGAGGGTGGAGAGGTGGGTCTTCTTCTATCACAGAAATTTCCTAGGCTTCCAAAACTTCAACTTTCTGCCAAATGATCAAATGGTTAAATACGACCTGGAATACGGACCGTAAAGTGGTTTACGGCCCGTAAACTGTGTCCGTAAATCACCACGTCTCAGTTTGAGTTTCTGGTTCTGTTATGATTAAATACGACCACGAAGGAAGGTCCGTAAACTGGAATACGGACCGTAAACCAAGTTTACGACCACTGTGCACTTGAAATCAGATTTTTAAGTCATTAAATAAGGGGACCAAGGCTTATTTCATTTCACTTCTACATCACACCCCCTTCTCTCTAGAAATTCTCTCTACATATGTTCCACAAGAATTCAAGGATGTTTGGTGATCAACAACATTAAACAAGTGGGTCAAGTGTAAGTAAACCCATTAAGGATCATTCAAGTCAAGAAATCGCATGGAGATAAACTAGGGTTTTTGCTCAAGTGAAGTATTATCAACTAAAGCTTGTTCATACAACATCTAAGGTAAGATTTATGGTAATTATATGTAGTTTAAGGTATTCGAGAGTTAAAATGCTTGGACATTAGATGAGTATAGGAAAATGGGTCATGAATGATGAATAGTGACATTTTGAGAAATAGTTTAAATTGAGTTATGAGTCTTGATGTATTGTGATGTAAATGTGCTATAAATGATGTTGAGAACATGAGATGAGCAATGTACGTGAATGGACATAGTTGTGTGTTATAGCCATGGATATGAGTAATTGAAAGTAAGTCCAGAAATGTGGATAATGTGGGTGAATAATGATTATTGTTATGGTATTGTGAATGCACTGTTGACGTTTGGGAGTTGATATACTGTTACACCCCGAAAATTTTCCCGTTAAGCGTACGGTGAATAGGCTAACAAGGATATAGTGTATACGATGTTATAGAGATGAGTGGTAACGTTCATTTGATTGGTATCGAGGTGTTGAACAATTGTTAAGAAGGTCCCGTAAGGATCGGAGATTAAACGAAGTAACAAAATAAGACTCAGTGAACTGGCGAATTATACGGTAGGTTATACGGACCGTATAATGGTTCTACGGCCGTATAATGAACCGTTAAAGTGTCACAGAAAGAAGTTGAAGAAAAGTGGGTTTTACGGTAGATTATACGGACCGTATAAAATTATACGGCCTGTCAAATGAACCGTCAAGTTGACACAGAAAGGGGTGATCACTGAGTCAGTTTTACGGTCAATTATACGGACCATATAATGGACCGTATAATGGCATCGTGACTGGTTCGTATTTATAAAAATATGATCCAAGTTCATTTTATTCATTTCTCCTTCTCACTCCACGACCCCATCTCTCTCTAGAACATTCCAAACTCTTCCAAACCAAGAATTCAAGTGAAGAATTAAGATCAACTTCATCAATCCACTAAAACCAAGTGTAAGAAACACATCAAATGGGTCATTTAAGTCAAACAATTCCATAGAAGGTGGAACTAGGGTTTGGTGCAAGTGAAGTAATTCAACTCAAGACTTGTTCAACCATCATCCAAGGTAATTTTCATTATCATTTCCTATTGTTTAAGGTATTGGAAGGCTTAGATACTTGAAATGTAGAAGAACATAGAAAGTGGGTCATTACTGAGTTAATAGTGACATAATTGAATGATAGTGGAATTGAATCATGAAAGTTGAAGAGTTGTGATTATGAATATGTTATAATGATGTTTATATCATGAAACAAGTATTAAATGCATGAAAACACAAAGATGAGTTATAAGGAGAAATATGGGAAAATTGGAGGAAAATGGTGGATTTTGCTAAATATACATTAATGAGGATTGTTGATTGTGATATTGTGAGTAGTATTGTGAATGTTGGGAGTTGATATAGAACATGGGAAAAGTAGTATAAACAAAGGAAGTGCTGCCCAATTTTTCCTAGAATTAACGATGCGTTCTTGTAGTCAATTAACTAATGTTAATTCGAATTCTCTCATGAAGGTAATGACGTGATATCGAAGGAGAACAAGTGAACGATAGCTTAGTTAAACGACAAAGGTATGTGAGGCTTAACTCTTCTTTCAAAAGGCATGAATCCTTCAAGCTTTTCATAAATCCTTCTATAAGATGAAGCTTAAGAGCCCTTCCATATATTAAATCCTCTATGAGCATGATAGTGATGACAATGAGCTAGAGTATAGAGATTCAAGAAATTGTGGAATGTTGTTCCTACAATGCTAATGACGTTGTTACTGTAAACACTCGCCTTATGTTTTATTCTCTTCAAGGCGAGGCATGATACTCATAAATGTCCATAATACAATCGGGGGTTCACGACCTTACGTCACCCCGACATAGTATAGTTGTCTTAAAGCCTAATGAATGCTCTTAATGCTGATGTATGTTATGACAATAAGATGATAAGTAATGCTAACTTGTAACACTATGGGGTACATGGGACACTAAAAAATGATAATATGATGCTATGGCTTGAGATGTATAATAATGACGTGTGATGATCGATGTTATGATGATATGATTCCACCGCGCCTATATGGCCGGGCATGTCACCGCTAATGAGGGCTGCGTATGATTCCACCGCGCCTATATGGCCGGGCATGTCACCGCTAATGCGGGCTGCGTATGATTCCACCGTGCCTATATGGTCGGGCATGTCATCGCTAATGCGGGCTGCGATGTTTACACTGAGCCGAGAGGGTCGGGCATGATCACCACTAGTGGGCGGCATATGAGGGTTACCCGGACGCGGGTAATGATACAGATTATGTTGTGATGAGGTATATAATGACGTACGTGATGATGTATGGGATGTGATAACATGGGTACTATGATTGTGTAAACTGTGAAATATGATAGTAATATGATTGCCTATGACATGTATACAGGTTATATCTTTGTCACATGACTCATGATCTTTCTATTATGTTTGTTTATTTCGTTCCTGCCTTACATACTCAGTACAATATTCGTACAGATGTCCTTTTTCTCTGGACGCTGTGTTCATGCCCACAGGTAGACAGGGAGAAGATCTTTCTCCGGTTTCTTAGAGGCTGCTAGCTGATTGGAAGCCCTCCATTGTTCCGGAGGTGCCTATGATGATTCTTTTGTTCCGTGGGTCATGTGGTTTCATGGCATGGTCATTATGTATATATATATGTGTGTATATTATTTTGCTAGCCTATGGGCTTGTATGTATAAAAGCATTTCGTTCTAAATGAAAATGGATTTTATTATATATTAAGCATAAATTGGATAAATGCTTGCTAAATAAGCTTAATAAGTGATGGCACGAGCGGTGCTAGGTGGTTAGGCCCGGGTACCCATCACGGCCCCTAGCTGGGTCGTGACAAAAGTGGTATCAGAGCAGTTCGGTCCTAGGAAGTGTCTACGAGCCGTGCCTGGTAGAGTCTTGTTTATGGTGTGTAGCGCACCACATCAATAAACAGGAGGCTATAGGGCATTTAGGAAAAATGACCATCTTTCTTTTTAGAGGGACGACAACGACAACAAAGGGGCGATCGCGACAGTGATAGGAGGCAAAACAAAAGGGCTAGATCTGAGGGCACAGGTGGTGATTATTGAGGGGGTTCAAGGCAGGCTTATTCCCGACATTCAGGCCAGTTAGCAACTAGTGCACCGCCCCGGTTCGCAGACAGGGGATTTGATCGCTCTTTTCCGTCGGGGCAAGGTCAGAGCTCGAGAGCTTCGGGTTCTCAGTTTGGGGGTGATTATAGTCAGAGGAGACCACCAGTTCCCCGATGTAGTCGGTGCCGCAAATTACATTCAGGGTCGTGTCATCAGGACACTGATGGTTGCTATGTTTGTAGGCAGACTGGACATTTGATGCGAGATTGTCCCTCGCGATATGGTAGAGGTGGGGTTCAGTGTTATATCCCGCGTTTTGTGAAATTGGATAATTCAAGACAATCGCGGGAAGGCGGCATGCAAGGCCACATTTTATCTTGTTTGGCACATGAGTTGCGTATGGAAAATTTAGAAGAGAAAATAGTGAGAAAGGTCAAGAGCAAAAAAAAGGGGATCCGAGGTATGACTCATGGAAATATGGAGAAACACGAAGGGCAAAATTGGAAGTTGGGCAAATTATTTTCAAGAATTACAAGGACTAGCCCAAAATATAATTGGGCTTAAATTTTTAAAGCAAAAGAGAAGCCCAACCGGCCATGCCAAGCAAAAAATGGCCCAAGCCCAAATTTTCTTTTAATTAAACCATGTGGAAATAAATAAAAGGGTGATAAACACCTCATATTTTCATCTTTATCACATAGAAGGATCAAGAAGCTTGAAGAGAAGACCAACAAAGGGGGCATTTCGGCCATACAAAAATTTCCAAGAAAAAGTGACAAAAATTCCTTCAAAAATTATTTCTAACTAAGTAGGGGGTGCTTAACAAGATGGAGTGTTTATTGGAGCAAGAACAATACAAATACTTATAAGTTGGAAGTGTAGTCAAGTGAAGAAGTGGAGAAGAAGCAAGGTGAGAACTTATGCCCTTTTTTTTTTTTCATGTTATGAATAATTATGCATGTTGTTGTGTGCAAAGTGAGTGAAATTTGTGAAGAATAGGGAAGTGGGGGTGGAGGCCGTGAGGTGTGGTGCATGATTGTGTGTGTAGAAATTATGTGTTAATCATTTTATCTAATGTTTAGTTATTATTGTTATGAATGCCATGTTGATGATGAAAGTTGAATGACTCTACTAAGGTTGAAGCCGTGTAGGTGTGCTTGATGTTAGGCCGTGTATAAGGCATGTATAATCGTGTGTATGTGTTGAATTGTGAAGGAATAAGGGGCAAGTTGAATTTAAAATTTTAGTTGTTGTGTTGTAGATCTTATATTGCAAATAAAGACTCAATAAGTTTGGTGAAGTATTGGTGATTGGAAGTTTGTGTAAGTTGGAAATAATGCTCTTGCATGGATAGTATGTAATGGTATTGGTATAATGTTGTTGGAATATATATATATATATATATATATATTTATGAAGTTGTTATTGTGCTCGTTGGAGTCGGAAGGTGTTGACGATAGTAGGAAATCGATATAATGTACTTTGAATGGAATATGTGAATTACTAGTGTGGTTGTTGAATTATGTTAGTAGTTTGGCCGGGTTTGAATTCCCGGATTGTGCTTGATGAGAATTTGACTAAGTTAAATGTCGAGGATGATGTATTTACAGAGGAAGTGCTGCCGAAATTTCGGTAGCCAAGTACTCCCTTAGGATTTCAACACTAAGTATTCTAATAAGAAGTTTTGGTAAACTTGACCAATTTGCAGATTTTGATGAGATTGTGTCGTGAATTCGGAGTAGCAAAGGACGCGAAAAGAGGTATGTAAGGCTTCACCCTTCTTTCTAAGGCATGTCTTAACTAAAAGAAGTCGGGTACGAGCCTCGGGAACACCCCTGATCCCCGGAATCCGCACTTAAAGTTTTCAACTTTTCATTCAATTGAATTGAAGTAGAAAGTGTGCAAAATGATGA
The DNA here is from genome assembly GCF_019175385.1 of Lycium barbarum. NCBI lineage: Eukaryota > Viridiplantae > Streptophyta > Magnoliopsida > Solanales > Solanaceae > Lycium > Lycium barbarum. Next base: position 62,199,650 of record NC_083343.1, on the reverse strand, counting down.
AATGACCTCCTAGACCCCTATAACTTGCCTAAGTGGGACCCGATTACCCTAAGACTCATACAAGTAACTCTATGACACGTAATATGGGTAAATTGTATACGCTACCTCGTCCGGCCCGAGGTGGGCCCGATACTCTCAGATTTTCCTATAGTCTTGGTTAACGTGCTTGAAGTGCATCCAAAGGGGGGGGGCCTTCGATCCCGATTCCGTCACCAAGCAATAAGTGCTATGACCACTCCAACGGGAGTGCCCCTATGATGATAATGATAATGACAATGTCGGGTAAGGGAATGTAGCTATGATAAGTACGACCAAAACGACCCTATGACTAAGCCAAGTACCTTATGTAAACATGAAAGCGACAAACTAATTTTCTAAATCGTATTTATACCTTCTAGTTATAATCTTATTTTCTAAGATTCCAAAACCTATGACTGTCACCTAAAATGCCTGCGATTTCATTTTTGGTTACTGTAACACTATTCTCCGTTAATAATCTCACTTTAAAATACTTGTTCCTTCTAGGTGAGACAAAGCTATCACTAGCATTTCGTACTGTAATCGGAGGTTACCGACCTTACGTCACTCCGATGGATACATGATTTTCCTTGGCCCTCTTGTGTGCTTATAGGATATATGTATATAAAGCGAGTTAACGGGTATGGATATGTATGTATATTAGATAAAGAAATTGTATATGAGACATGTATATGCATAAAAGAGGAGTAAGCGTATATGTATGTGTATATGGGGAAAAAGGGAAGGGCCACTGCTATATCACCACCTGATTCAGCCGGATTCCATCCTGAACGCGGGATGCCCGGACGCGGGATATGGGATGAGCCGTACGCGACGTCTGTATATATATATATAATGTGTGATACATGTGTGATGTAATATGTTGGGTTATCGTTGGGGGGGGGGGATTGGGGGAGCCGATTGTATTCGACGTCTGTAAATGTAAGCAAAAGATACCGTTACTGAAACGTACTGTTTTATTTCTGTACACGAGAATAAGTAATATGAAAATGTTGAGTCCTATGCCTATGAGAAGAAACGTTTCAAGGATGGAAAGGCAAGTCTACATGACAGCCGACCCGAAAAGGGGCCTCCCTACTTACAGGTTACGTTCTTGCCTCGTTATACGCGCTATGACTCTGTGATATTATTATTGATCGTACTTTATGTTACTGCTTGAACTGTTTTCCATGCCTTACATACTCGGTACATTATTCGTACTGACGTCCCTTCTTGTGGACGCTGCGTTTCATGCCGCGCAGGTCAGCAGGTATACGGACCAGATTCCTAGTGCCCTATCAGCAGCATTCGACAGCGCTCCAGTTGTTCCGGAGCCCTATTTCACCGGTACTATTTTGTGTATGTATTTTCGGGCGCGACAGTACTCGGCCCTTTCTCTGTATAAATGTACTATGTCTAGAGGCTCGTAGACAGATATACACAGTCAGCTATGTACAGTTTAATGTATTTTACTCCGAATGGTCCGCGTTCTGGTGTAACGCGATATTAGAAAGTTTACTGCAAATGTTAATGTTTAGAAAAAAAAATATATGGCACTGCTTATACAGGATAGCTAAGGGGTGCTCGGTACAAGTATCGGGTACTCGTCACGGCCCCTGGTCGGGTCGTGACAGAAGTGGTATCAGAGCAGTTCGGTCCTAGGGTTTGTCTACGAGCCGTGTCCAGTAGAGTCTTGTCTATGGGTGTGTAGCGCGCCACACTTATAGACATGAGGCTACAGGGCATTTAGGAAATGTGACCTCCTTTGTATTCTGAAATCGTGCGATAGAGCTATGTTACTAGGCTTCCATGCTCCTTTTCTAAAACCGATGTTATGGTTTCAGTAATGCCGCCGAAGAGAAAGGCTACGACGGCCGAGAAAGCCAAGGGGGTGGCGGCCCGCAGAGTTGAACAGGAGCTAGACGAAGAAGAATCTCACAATGAAGCTCCCCCTCAGACTGTTCCTGCACCCCCTGCACCGGCAGAGCAGGGAAGAGCTCCAGCTCCAGCCCCCGCACCTCCAGTTCCACCGCCAGCAGCTCCGGGTCAGCAGATGGCAGAGGCCATCCAGTTATTGACCCAGCTAGTCGCCGCACAAGCTCAGCGGCAAGATGTGGATACAGGCGGCAGGGCGGTAAGCGCAAGGGCCCGAGACTTTATTACCCTGAAGCCGCCAGAGTTCTATGGATCGAAGCCAGAGGAGGACCCGCAGGGTTTTATAGACGAGATGCTGAGGACTCTGAGGATCATACATGCTTCGGATACGGAGTCCGTAGAGTTGGCTTCATACAGGCTGCGGGATGTGGCAGTTCTGTGGTACGGTAACTGGATATCATCGAGGGGAGCAAATGCACCCCCTCCGATTTGGCAGGAGTTCACTGAGGCTTTCCTACGACATTTCCTACCGCCAGAGGTTCGACGGGCTCGAGCCGATATGTTCCTGAACCTTAGACAGGGAAATATGAGTGTTCGGGAATACAGCCTTCGTTTCAACTCGCTAGCCAGGTATGCCCCTGCCCTAATAGCTGATAGGGGAGACCATGTGCACCGGTTCGTAAGTGGGCTAGGGCCACATTTGGTTAAGGAGTGCTTGACGGCCTCACTCCAGGACGGGATGACTATTACCCGCATCCAGGCCCATGCCCAAAATCTGGAAGAACAATATCAGCCACGGAGAGAGGAGTGTTTTCCAGATAGGGGCTCCAGAAAAAGAGGCAGATTTTCCAGGGCTAGGAGTGAGTATAGAGGGGGGCAGGCACAAGAACAATCCAGGTATTCAGGCCAATCAGCGGCCAGTGCCCCACCTCGATTTGTGGATAGGGGAATTGATCGCCCTACTTATTCCGGACCAGGTCAGGGTGCCAGAGCTTCGGAGTCCCAGTACAGAGTTGATTCCGGCAGGACGGGGCTTCCCCAACCACGATGTGCTCGGTGTGGCAAGCCACACTCTGGGCAGTGCTACTTAGACACCGGTGGTTGTTTTGCCTATGGTCGGACTGACCATTTTGTACGTGATTGCCCGCTAAAGGATGGAGGAGGCCAAACTCAGCCAGCCGGATCAGCGAACGGTTCGACGTCGACCGTGCGCCTTCGTGGACAGACTTCTCAGGCGCCAGCGGGCCGCGGCCGAGGTAGAGGAGGAGCACCTAGTACAGCCGGTCCTCCACACCGCCTATATGCACTGACAGGACGACAGGACCCTGAGCCTTCCGCAGACGCGGCCACAGGTAATTTTTCAGTATTTTCTGTGATAGACGTGTGTTAATTAACTCAAATTTTATTTTTCCCTATACTGTCCTCTGTATTACTGAACACACTGAGAATTTGGACGAAAAATGGTCATACGCATAGGTAAAAAGGCGAATACGGGAAATTGCGAAGGTCAGAACCGTAAATGAAGGAAAAGACGTGTGACGCGGACGTTTCGAAAACTGCCGAGACCTCAACTTGTTCCATATTATGTGACATAAGTAGTACGGGGAAGCGGAAGTAAAAATATTGACGCCGAGATATCGGAATGCATTAAAGTTCCAAGGTTAAGCGTGCTCAGGTGGGAGTAATTCCATGATGGGTGACCCCCTGGGAAATATGCTGGAAATTTCATAAATGAGGAAACAAGAGACGAGTGTAAAATTAGGCAGCCCAGAGTAAGTTGGGGTGTGGAAAGTGGTTAGAAACCCCATATGAGCCATATAGGCTGAGACGGATGAAGCTAACAGAAAAAGAAAAGCCATGACAACAGAAAGCCTTGGGAATGAAGGAGAAAAGTACAGGTGTCGCAGGGTGGGACCAATATTGAGTCCACACTGTCTAAGGCAAGGAATTCCTAATATGGCGACATACAGTAACATGTATAGTGAAGGGATAGACGCAGCAGATTCCACGGAGGAAGGAGCACAACGGTAAAGATCGCTGAGGGCAACCTAAGCCTCTAAGATGGACATGCTAAGCAACATGAAGTATCTACAAAGGAAACCTCCCCGAAATAATATGATACGCTATGAGGCCAGTTCAACATTCGAGGACGAATGTTTTAAAGGGGGGGAGGATGTTATATCCCGCGTTTTGTGAAATTGGATAATTCAAGACAATCGCGGGAAGGCGGCATGCAAGGCCACATTTTATCTTGTTTGGCACATGAGTTGCGTATGGAAAATTTAGAAGAGAAAATAGTGAGAAAGGTCAAGAGCAAAAAAAAGGGGATCCGAGGTATGACTCATGGAAATATGGAGAAACACGAAGGGCAAAATTGGAAGTTGGGCAAATTATTTTCAAGAATTACAAGGACTAGCCCAAAATATAATTGGGCTTAAATTTTTAAAGCAAAAGAGAAGCCCAACCGGCCATGCCAAGCAAAAAATGGCCCAAGCCCAAATTTTCTTTTAATTAAACCATGTGGAAATAAATAAAAGGGTGATAAACACCTCATATTTTCATCTTTATCACATAGAAGGATCAAGAAGCTTGAAGAGAAGACCAACAAAGGGGGCATTTCGGCCATACAAAAATTTCCAAGAAAAAGTGACAAAAATTCCTTCAAAAATTATTTCTAACTAAGTAGGGGGTGCTTAACAAGATGGAGTGTTTATTGGAGCAAGAACAATACAAATACTTATAAGTTGGAAGTGTAGTCAAGTGAAGAAGTGGAGAAGAAGCAAGGTGAGAACTTATGCCCTTTTTTTTTTCATGTTATGAATAATTATGCATGTTGTTGTGTGCAAAGTGAGTGAAATTTGTGAAGAATAGGGAAGTGGGGGTGGAGGCCGTGAGGTGTGGTGCATGATTGTGTGTGTAGAAATTATGTGTTAATCATTTTATCTAATGTTTAGTTATTATTGTTATGAATGCCATGTTGATGATGAAAGTTGAATGACTCTACTAAGGTTGAAGCCGTGTAGGTGTGCTTGATGTTAGGCCGTGTATAAGGCATGTATAATCGTGTGTATGTGTTGAATTGTGAAGGAATAAGGGGCAAGTTGAATTTAAAATTTTAGTTGTTGTGTTGTAGATCTTATATTGCAAATAAAGACTCAATAAGTTTGGTGAAGTATTGGTGATTGGAAGTTTGTGTAAGTTGGAAATAATGCTCTTGCATGGATAGTATGTAATGGTATTGGTATAATGTTGTTGGAATATATATATATATATATATTTATGAAGTTGTTATTGTGCTCGTTGGAGTCGGAAGGTGTTGACGATAGTAGGAAATCGATATAATGTACTTTGAATGGAATATGTGAATTACTAGTGTGGTTGTTGAATTATGTTAGTAGTTTGGCCGGGTTTGAATTCCCGGATTGTGCTTGATGAGAATTTGACTAAGTTAAATGTCGAGGATGATGTATTTACAGAGGAAGTGCTGCCGAAATTTCGGTAGCCAAGTACTCCCTTAGGATTTCAACACTAAGTATTCTAATAAGAAGTTTTGGTAAACTTGACCAATTTGCAGATTTTGATGAGATTGTGTCGTGAATTCGGAGTAGCAAAGGACGCGAAAAGAGGTATGTAAGGCTTCACCCTTCTTTCTATGGCATGTCTTAACTAAAAGAAGTCGGGTACGAGGCTCGGGAACACCCCTGATCCCCGGAATCCGCACTTAAAGTTTTCAACTTTTCATTCAATTGAATTGAAGTAGAAAGTGTGCAAAATGATGAAATGACCTCCTAGACCCCTATAACTTGCCTAAGTGGGACCCGATTACCCTAAGACTCATACAAGTAACTCTATGACACGTAATATGGGTAAATTGTATACGCTACCTCGTCCGGCCCGAGGTGGGCCCGATACTCTCAGATTTTCCTATAGTCTTGGTTAACGTGCTTGAAGTGCATCCAAAGGGGGGGGCCTTCGATCCCGATTCCGTCACCAAGCAATAAGTGCTATGACCACTCCAACGGGAGTGCCCCTATGATGATAATGATAATGACAATGTCGGGTAAGGGAATGTAGCTATGATAAGTACGACCAAAACGACCCTATGACTAAGCCAAGTACCTTATGTAAACATGAAAGCGACAAACTAATTTTCTAAATCGTATTTATACCTTCTAGTTATAATCTTATTTTCTAAGATTCCAAAACCTATGACTGTCACCTAAAATGCCTGCGATTTCATTTTTGGTTACTGTAACACTATTCTCCGTTAATAATCTCACTTTAAAATACTTGTTCCTTCTAGGTGAGACAAAGCTATCACTAGCATTTCGTACTGTAATCGGAGGTTACCGACCTTACGTCACTCCGATGGATACATGATTTTCCTTGGCCCTCTTGTGTGCTTATAGGATATATGTATATAAAGCGAGTTAACGGGTATGGATATGTATGTATATTAGATAAAGAAATTGTATATGAGACATGTATATGCATAAAAGAGGAGTAAGCGTATATGTATGTGTATATGGGGAAAAAGGGAAGGGCCACTGCTATATCACCACCTGATTCAGCTGGATTCCATCCTGGACGCGGGATGCCCGGACGCGGGATATGGGATGAGCCGTACGCGGCGTCTGTATATATATATATAATGTGTGATACATGTGTGATGTAATATGTTGGGTTATCGTTGGGGGGGGGGGGGGGATTGGGGGAGCCGATTGTATTCGGCGTCTGTAAATGTAAGCAAAAGATACCGTTACTGAAACGTACTGTTTTATTTCTGTACACGAGAATAAGTAATATGAAAATGTTGAGTCCTATGCCTATGAGAAGAAACGTTTCAAGGATGGAAAGGCAAGTCTACATGACAGCCGGCCCGAAAAGGGGCCTCCCTACTTACAGGTTACGTTCTTGCCTCGTTATACGCGCTATGACTCTGTGATATTATTATTGATCGTACTTTATGTTACTGCTTGAACTGTTTTCCATGCCTTACATACTCGGTACATTATTCGTACTGACGTCCCTTCTTGTGGACGCTGCGTTTCATGCCGCGCAGGTCAGTAGGTATACAGACCAGATTCCTAGTGCCCTATCAGCAGCATTCGACAGCGCTCCAGTTGTTCCGGAGCCCTATTTCACCGGTACTATTTTGTGTATGTATTTTCGGGCGCGACAGTACTCGGCCCTTTCTCTGTATAAATGTACTATGTCTAGAGGCTCGTAGACAGATATACACAGTCAGCTATGTACAGTTTAATGTATTTTACTCCGAATGGTCCGCGTTCTGGTGTAACGCGATATTAGAAAGTTTACTGCAAATGTTAATGTTTAGAAAAAAAAATATATGGCACTGCTTATACAGGATAGCTAAGGGGTGCTCGGTACAAGTATCGGGTACTCGTCACGGCCCCTGGTCGGGTCGTGACATTCAGCCCACAGGCTCAGCAGTGGATTCCTCATCAGAACGCCCCACAAGGCAGACTTCTCAGATGACAGTAGGCCGAGGCAGAGGCCGAGGGGCAGCATCTACTTCGGGTGCCATTCAGCCCCGTGTATACGCTTTAGCGAGGCGACAGGATCTCAAGTCCTCTCCGGATGTAGTCACAGGTAGATTGTCTTTATTCTCCCGTGATGTGTATGCGTTGATAGATCCGGGTTCTACATTTTCTTATATTTATCCATATGTTGCTGGTTGTATCGGGGTAAAACCCGAGTCAATTAAGCCCTTTGAGGTACTCACTCCAGTTGGTGATCCTATCATAGCAAGACAAGTGTACAAAAATTGTGATATGCGATCGTCAGACCCAAGATGACTTGATTGAGTTAGAAATGGTAGATTTCGATGTAATCATGGGTATGGATTGGTTGGCCTCGTGTTATGCAAATATTGATTGCCGCACAAAAGTGGTTCAATTCCAATTTCCAGGAGAGCCCGTGCTCGAATGGCAGGGTAATACAGCATCCCCAAAGGGTAGGTTTATTTTGCTACCTCAAGGCAAGGAAGATGATAGCCAAGGGCTATATTTATCACTTAGTTCGGGTTCATGATACCGAGGAAAATCCACCAATTTTCCAGTCAGTTCCGGTGGTGAATGAGTTTCCAGACGTACTTCCAGATGAACTTCCAGGTCTTTCACCAGAAAGGGAAATTGATTTCGCTATTGACGTATTGCCGGACACAAAGCCTATTTCTATTCCCCCTTATCGAATGGCTCCGACAGAATTAAAAGAGCTAAAGGCGCAGCTGAAAGACTTGCTCGAGAAGGGATTCATTACACCTAGTTCATCATCGTGGGGAGCACCGGTCTTGTTTGTGAGAAAGAAAGACGGATCTCTACGAATGTGTATCGATTACAGGCAATTGAACAAAGTGACGATAAAGAACAGATATCCTCTCCCAAGGATTGATGATTTATTTGATCAATTGCAAGGTGCCAAGTGGTTTTCAAAAATAGACTTGAGGTCGGGCTACCATCAAGTGAGGATTAGAGAAGCGGATATTCCAAAAACAATCTTCAGAACGAGGTACGACCACTATGAATTTCGAGTGATGTCATTCGGGCTGACTAATGCTCCGGCTGTATTTATGAATTTCATGAACAACGTATTCAGGCCTCTCTTGGACTTGTTTGTGATAGTGTTTATCGATGATATCCTGGTGTACTCTCGCACAGAATCAGATCATGCAGATCATTTGAGGATCGTTCTTGGTATTCTTCGAGCTCGGGAGCTGTATGCAAAATTTTCAAAATGCGAATTTTGGCTGAACTCGGTGACATTACTGGGCCATGTTATTTCCAATGATGGTATTCGAGTCGACACTCAGAAAATTGAAGTAGTGAAGACTTGGCCAAGGCCTACGACGCCTAAGGAAGTTCGTAGTTTTCTGGGTTTAGCAGGCTATTATAGAAGGTTTGTAGAGGGTTTCTCATCCATTTCAGCCCCATTAACGAAGCTAACCCAGAAGTTGGCAAAATTCCAATGGAGTGATGCTTGTGAATGTAGCTGTCACGACCCAACCCCGTGGGCCGCGACTAGTGCCCTAGCTGGGCACCTATACGTACCCGATACCCAAATTAGCATATTAACAAAATAATATAATAATAATATTAGTGGACGCTACAGAATTTAGCATAAAAAGCAGACTTGGCACACATAGGCCGATAAGGCCATCATAGAACAAAGTATCCCAAACATATGTACAGAACCCACACAGATATATCCACAGACCTCTACAGAACATAACATAATCATAAGACGGGACAGGGCCCCGTCATACCCAGAACAATGTACATATCCAGATAGTAGTGACAGACTGTACCAAAAGATGGGCTCTGAAGAAGAGAGCGCCCCAAAATAGCAGAAATGGGATCCTAAACGTGTGGATCAGCGAACCTGTCGTCTGTACCTGCGCGGCATGAAAACGCAGCCCCCGAGGAAAGGGGGTCAGTACGAAATATGTACTGAATATGTAAAGCGGAATCACAGAAGTCAAATCATAATGATTTCAGAAAATAAGTACAAAATCCAGAGTGTCAAATGCATATTTCCAAAACAGACAGAATGTGTACAGAAACATATGTCATATCATATCCGGTCCCTGCCACGGGACTCAGCGGACAGAACGTGGCCACCCTCCCGACGCTGGTGCCACAATACAGAGGAATCAGAAAAAGGGGCGTGGCCCCGTATCATAAAATGTCATATCAAAATGGCCATAACAGATCAGATCAGAATAGGCGGACATGGCACATCATACTCCACAGACCCATGTACGCGTATACCTGCCCCCTCACATCGGGGCGCGGCGAACAATGCAGAGAATCACGCTTGACAACATATCCTGGCCCGGGCTCAGTGTGGGAAACATTGGGACATCCACGAATGGAGTAGTGAGAAACTAATGCAATTTAAAAATATCATAAATGTTTTCAAAGACTCGATGAAGCGTATCAAAGCCAAACAGATCCAATGGAGTCGGACGGGATCATAATAAATGCATTTCGGATATCATAATAAATTACAGAAGTATAACTTTCCCGAAGTCATTCCGGGTGTCAAAATAATTTATAAGATTTAATAGAATATTTAAAACAATGTTCGTTAGGCGATTAGTAGGGTAATCAAAACATTTCTTTCAAAAATTGCTTAAAAAGAAAGCTTTAATACATTAAGGGCAAAACCGGGAATAGTGGGCCCGCCTCGGGACAAATAAGGCGACGGGCTCAAATTATGCCCTCTAAGCTTATGGTATCACCTAAGAAGGTTCTACAAGCATTCTATGACTTTCCAAGTAATTTGGAGCAAAGTTGCATTATTTCAAGAAAAGTGTACCAAAGTAGTTCAATTCTACTGAAGGAAAAACTGAAATTTTCTCTTGCGGATTCCGAGGGCCAAGAGGTCCTTCGAGGCCCGGATCAGACCCTAACACACTAAGGGCATGCCAAGGGATGAATTGGGGTTGCTTTACATACCTTTCAAGCTCTTTACGCCTTTCCAAACTCACTTCCCGTTTCGTCGAAAAACTGCAATTGGTCAAGTTTACCAATTGTAAGCTATGAATACCAAAGTTTCAACTTAATGCATATTTGTCTACCGAAATTTCGGCAGCACTTCCCCTATACATATAGCACCCCGAGAATTCAACTCGGCTATAAATCATCAACAACAACCCAAACAACAACATCACTATCAACAATGAACATTAAAAACACAAATATCCTTCAACTAGTCATTTTTCTCACAAGTTGACATAACCTACATTCTAACCCAAACTTTCACTAATATCAATAATTTCACATTCATCAACAATCAAAATCATCACCATATAGTTCTAGAAGCATTTCATATCGTTTTCCTCAAGTTATACACTCGATATACACAATATACAACTTTCCGTCAAAGTCATAACTTATGCAAAACATCAAATCTTTGGCATACAACTTCATAACAAGTTTCCAACTTCCAAATTCATCAATGATCATCATAATTCACAACCAAACAACTTCATTTCCTTAATGTCGGAAAATCATACTAAAACGACATAAGTTTCTACATTCCAATTCAATACAAACTTATATCATTCTAACTTCATTTACATTACAAACATCACAACAACACTTTAACACACTAAACAAACTTAATCCATTCCATTCCAAACCACTCCATACCACATGGCCAAATGCTATTTTCATCAATTCAATCAAATTTATTCCACTTTCATTCTCAACATAAATTCCATCACATTCACAACTAGAATACAACATGAATTCAACACATTGTGGCTATATAATTAGGACATACCCACGGCTACACACTCACCACACACACCCACTTTGCAAACTTCCATTTCTTCATACAATCAACACATTTCTATATACTACAACACAATCAAAACTTCATAACACAATAAAAAGGTAGAAATTCTTACCTTTTCCTCAAGTCTTCTTCACTTGGAGATATGATCACTTTGGTGATTCTAATGCTTCCCACTCCAAAAAAACTATACCAAGTCACAAAGGAACCTTGACTTAGTAAGAATTCAACAAGAAATAAATTTTTAGAACAAGATTTGTGGGAGTGAAATCTTCACCACCAAACCCGAAACCCTCCTTGCTCTCTCTTTTTTTTTGCTCTTGTTTGATCTTGCTTCATTCTTATCACAATCATTCTATGTATATAGTTGAAGTGCTTGGTCACATGACCAAGCACATGACCAACTAAAATGGGCTTGGATCAAGGCCTTAAGTGGCCGGCCATGACACCCCTTTTGGGCTTTACTTCCAATTAAATTTTTGAGCCCAATAGCTTGTGAATCATATTTTGTAATTCCCGAAACTAATTTCCAAAATTCCAAAATTACCCATAGCATTGTCCCACACTTTCATGACTCTATTCTTTCATGCATAACTCCTATGTTCAACAAAATATCAAATTTGACCTTATATCTCAAAAATCCAATATATGATATGTTTTTCCAAACGTGTGAAAACACGGGATATAACAGTAGCTTTCAGGAGTTGAAAGACAGATTAACTTCGGCTCCAGTATTGACACTTCCAGAAGGGCCAGATGGCTACGTCGTGTACTGTGATGCTACAGGTGTGGGATTAGGATGAGTGTTGATGCAGCATGGTAAAGTTATTGCATATGCTTCGCGACAATTGCGTAAACATGAAAAGAACTATCCAACGCATGATCTTGAATTGGCTGCGATTATTCATGCCCCGAAAATGTGGAGGCATTATTTGTATGGTGTGCATGTTGATATCTATACAGATCACAAGAGCCTCCAGTACATCCTCAAGCAAAGGGAGTTTAACCTGCGGCAGAGGCGGTGGCTAGAATTATTAAAAGATTATGATGTTAACATTTTATACCACCCCGGGAAGGCGAATGTAGTAGCCGATGCACTTAGCCGCTTATCGATGGGCAGTTTATGTGAAATCCCTCCGGAAAGGAAAGAGATGGTTCAAGAACTTCATCGATTGACTAATCTTGGAGTGTGTGTAATTGATTCAGGTAATGCGGGTATTAGTATCAAGGATTCCACAATTTCGTCCTTGGATATGGAAGTGAAAGAACGGCAGTGTGAAGATCGTCAGTTATGTCATTATAAAGACACATCTCATGAGAAAGAAAAGTCCCCGTTTAAAGTTTCTATTGATGGGATTCTTAGATACCGAGGCAGGTTGTGTGTGCCGAATGTGGCGGATTTACGCCGACGAATTCTAGAAGAAGCACATTGTTCTCAATATTCTATTCACCCGGGTTCAACCAAAATGTATCATGATCTCAAGATGATGTATTGGTGGGATGGCATGAAAAGAGATATAGCAGAATTCGTAGCACAATGCCCAAATTGCCAACAAGTAAAAGTGGAACATCAAAAGTCAGGAGGCTTGTTGCAAGTGATAGAAATAACCACTTGGAAATGGGAAGTGATTAACATGGATTTCATCGTGGGATTACCTCGTTCTTGTGGTAAATATGATTCTATATGGGTGACCATGGATAGATTGACAAAAGCAGCCCATTTCCTTCCAGTTAGAACCACGTACTCAGCAGAAGACTATGCAAAGCTATACCTCAAGGAAATTGTGCGACTCCATGGTATTCCATTGTCTATTATCACGGATAGAGGAGCACAGTTTACAGCTAAGTTCTGGAAGTCTTTTCAAGAAGGTTTGGGCACGCAAGTGAAGTTTAGCACGGCATTTCATCCACAAAATGACGGGCAAGCCGAGCGTACCATTCAAACCTTAGAAGATATGTTACGGGCGTGTGTGTTGGATTTCGGTGGTAGTTGGGATGATCATTTGCCACTAATTGAGTTCGCATATAACAATAGCTATCATTCCAGCATTCAGATGGCTCCATATGAGGTTTTATATGGAAGGAAGTGTAGATCTCCAATTGGATGGTTTGAAACAGGAGAAGCACAATTGATAGGCCCGAAATTGATTCAACAAGCGGTGGAAAAAGTTAAGGTTATCCGAGATCGATTACTAACAGCTCAAAGCCGCCAAAAGTCTTATGCAGACAATCGCCGACGAGACCTGGAATTTCAAGCTGGCGATTGGGTGTTTCTTAAAGCATCACCGATGAAAGGGGTGATGAGATTTGGCAAGAAAGGGAATCTAAGACCTAGATACATCGGACCCTATGAAATCATTAGTAAGGTGGGTCAGGTAGCCTATAAGTTGAAATTGCCTTCGGAGCTTGAATCAGTCCATCCAGTATTCCATGTTTCGATGCTCCGTAAGTGTATCAGAGATCCCACAAAGATTGTCCCGATAGAGGATGTGCAAGTGACAGAGAAGCTAACATATGAAGAGGTGCCTATTGTTATTCTAGAAAGGCAAGTGCGAAGGCTTCGGAATAAAGAGGTAGCATCAGTCAAAGTTCTATGGCGGAACAACAATCTGGAAGAGAAGACTTGGGAAGCGGAAGAGAAAATGAGATCCAAGTACCCCCATTTTTTCCAACCCCCGGAAGATATTCAAGATGAAACGTCGACGATATAAGGTATGTATGCTTTATTTTTATGTTTTTGGTCGTGTGTGGCCATAGATGTGTTGATATGGTGATGTAGCCCTGTGAGGTGATGATATTATGGGTTGCTGTGACAGGTCAGTAGTGCCAGATTACAGAGGAAACTCTGGCGAAATTTTTATAGAATCCCGAGTGTTTAACATTCGAGGACGAATGTTCCCAAAGGGGGGAAGAATGTTACACCCCGGAAATTTTCTCGTTAAGCGTACGGTGAATAGGCTAACAAGGATATAGTGTATACGATATTGTGGAGATGAGTGGTAACAATCATTTGATTGGTATCGAGGTGTTGAACAATTGTTAAGAAGGTCCCGTAAGGATCGGAGATTAAACGAAGTGACAAAATAAGACTCAGTGAACTGGCGAATTATACGGTAGGTTATACGGACCGTATAATGGTTTTACGGCCGTATAATGAACCGTTAAAGTGTCACAGAAAGAAGTTGAAGAAAAGTGGGTTTTACGGTAGATTATACGGCCCGTATAAAATTATACGGCCTATCAAATGAACCGTCAAGTTGACACAGAAAGGGGTGATCACTGAGTCAGTTTTACGGTCAATTATACGGACCATATAATGGACCGTATAATGGCATCGGGACTGGTTCGTATTTATAAAAATATGATCCAAGTTCATTTTATTCATTTCTCCTTCTCACTCCACGACCCAATCTCTCTCTAGAACATTCCAAACTCTTCCAAACCAAGAATTCAAGTGAAGAATTAAGATCAACTTCATCAATCCACTAAAACCAAGTGTAAGAAACACATCAAAGGGTCATTTAAGTCAAAGAATTCCATAGAAGGTGGAACTAGGGTTTGGTGCAAGTGAAGTAATTCAACTCAAGACTTGTTCAACCATCATCCAAGGTAATATTCATTATCATTTCATGTTGTTTAAGGTATTGGAAGGCTTAGATACTTGAAATGTAGAAGAACATAGAAAGTGGGTCATTACTGAGTTAATAGTGACATAATTGAATGATAGTGGAATTGAATCATGAAAGTTGAAGAGTTGTGATTATGAATACGTTATAATGATGTTTATATCATGAAACAAGTATTAAATGTGTGAAAACACAAAGATGAGTTATAAGGAGAAATATGGGAAAATTGGAGGAAAATGGTGGATTTTGCTAAATATACATAAATGAGGATTGTTGATTGTGATATTGTGAGTAGTATTGTGAATGTTGGGAGTTGATATAGAACATGGGAAAAGTAGTATAAACAAAGGAAGTGTTTCCCAATTTTTCCTAGAAGTAACGATGCGTTCTTGTAGTCAATTAACTAATGTTAATTCGAATTCTCTCATAAAGGTAACGACGTGATATCGAAGGAGAACAAGTGAGCGATAGCTTAGTTAAACGACCAAGGTATGTGAGGATTAACTCTTCTTTCAAAAGGCCTGAATCCTTCAAGATTTTCATAAATCCTTCTATTAGATGAAGCTTAAGAGCCCTTCCATATATTAAATCCTCTATGATCATGATAGTGATGACAATGAGCTAGAGTATAGAGACTCAAGAAATTGTGGCATGTTGTTCCTACAATGCTAATGATGTTATTACTGTAAACACTCGCCTTATGTTTTATTCCCTTCAAGGCGAGGCATGATACTCATAAATGTCCTTAATACAATCGGGGGTTCATGACCTTACGTCACCCCGACATAGTATGGTTGTCTTAAAG
Organism: Lycium barbarum; assembly: GCF_019175385.1. NCBI lineage: Eukaryota > Viridiplantae > Streptophyta > Magnoliopsida > Solanales > Solanaceae > Lycium > Lycium barbarum. The sequence goes on along the minus strand of NC_083343.1, from coordinate 62,184,005 downwards.
CCTAATGAATGCTCTTAATGCTAATGTATGTTATGACAATAAGATGATAAGTAATGCTAACTTGTAACACTATGGGGTACATGGGACACTAAGAAATGATAACATGATGCTATGGCTTGAGATGTATAATAATGACGTGTTATGATCGATATTATGATGATATGATTCCACCGCGCCTATAAGGCCGGGCATGTCACCGCTAATGCGGGCTGCGTATGATTCCACCGTGCCTATATGGCTGGGCATGTCACCGCTAATGCGGGCTGCGATGTTTATACCGAGCCGAAAGGGCCGAGCATGATCACAACGAGTGGGCGACATATGAGGGTTACTCGGACGCGGGTAACGATACAAATTATGTTGTGATGAGGTATATAATGATGTACGTGATGATGTGTAGGATGTGATAACATGGGTACTATGATTGTGTAAATTGTGAAATATGATGGTAATATGATTGCCTATGACATGTGTGCAGGTTATATCTTTGTCCCATGACTCATGATCATTCTATTATGTTTGTTTATTTCATTCCTGCCTTACATACTCAGTACAATATTCATATTGACGTCCTTTTTCTGTAGACGCTGTGTTCATGCCCACAGGTAGACAGGGAGGAGATCTTGCTCCGGATTCTTAGAGGCTGCTAGCTTATCGGAAGCCCTCCATTGTTCTGGAGGTGCCTATGATGATTCTTTTGTGTACAGTTGTAGGTGTCATCTCTTAGAGGCTCGTAGATACTCGACGTTGGTCGTGTGGTTTCATGGCATAGTCATTATGTATATATATGTATGTGTATATTATTTTGCTAGCCTAAGGGCTTGTATGTATAAAAGCATTTCGTTCTAAATGAAAATGGATTTTATTATATATTAAGCATGAATCGGATAAAATTTTGCTAAATAAGCTTAATAAGTGATGGCACGAGCGGTGCTCGGTGGTTAGCCCGGGTACCCGTCACGGCCCCTAGCTGGGTCATGAAATATACGCTATGGAGAAATGTCGTATAAATAAAGGAGATGCTGTTCGATTTTCTCTAGCTTTAGCCATGTGTGCTAGTTGTCGATTCTAACGATAGTATGACTTTAATGAAGGTAGAAACGCTAGCATTGGAGGAGAAAGCGCAAGTGGTAAATAGTTGAACGGAAAGGTATGTAAGGCTAACCCTTCTTTCATAAGGCATGGTTCTTTGGCCAAACATCTAAATCTTCCATAAGTCTATGAAGTCTCATAAATGATTTGATCTTCCGAGCCATTAAGCTCATGGTTCTTGATATGCTACGATTGTACTAATTTCCTCGTATGACGAGTAAGCCTATAAAGCTAAGTGTGATGAATGATGGTAATAGCGATAATGGCATTGATGACGACTATAATGGTAATAGCGATGATGATAACGATGACGATGATGATAGTAATGATAACAGTAATGATGCTTATGAGCTATATGTATGTATGCCCTCGTATGGCTACTATGAAACACCGAGCTTATATGGCCAGGTAGTATATGTATGGAGGTATATGTATGTATGTTTACGTAACGTGCGCACACTGCAGTTGGGTATGGACGACACTGAGCCTTGGTAGGGCCAGGTACGTGTAACACTGAGCCTTGGTTGGCCAGGAATGTATGATTACCGAGCCTAGCTATGGTCGGGTACTGAAACACCGAACCTTCGGGGTCGGGTATGTTATGTAAATTCTATGTATATGATATGATTATATATATGATATGGATAAGTATGAAAACGAATATGATATGATATGAATGTGAATAAGGGCATGTATACGAATACGAGCACAATTATGGTACGGGTACTATTATGGAATATGGATAACGATGTATGTATACAAATACGTATTAGAAATGGAAAGTTCCTATGAAAGGCAAGTAAGTGCATATGACGATGATATTGCCATCTCCCATCCTATGCTATTTCTTATGTTGCTATTTATGCTTCTATATTGATATTGATCATGCTTTACATACTCAGTACATTCTTCGTACTGACGTCCTTTTGTTTGTGGACGCTGCGTCATGCCCGCAGGTGCAAAGGGAAACAGGCTTGATCCATAGCTACTGTTATAGCCCGTATTTTGTACGTTCGGATAATTCGAGACAATTGCGAGAAGTCAAGGGCAAGACTATGTTCCAACATTATTGTAATATACAAGTTGCTTAGTAGTATGGAAATATTGAGAAATTTTAAGGGAAAAAAGGGAAATTCACAAAATGGCTCATGGTAATATTGCGGAAGGCTAGGGGCAAAATGGGAATTTCACAAAATATTCGGGAAGGTTCTTGGAGGGGCCATGTTGGCCATGTGGCATATGCCATATTTTATTAAATGGGGGCTAATTATAAATATATATATATATATATATATATATATATATATATATATATATATATACATATATATATATATATGGACCAAAGCTTGCATAAGAAGACAAAGGATCATCTTTGTTTATTTTAAGAAACTTCAAGAAAATTGGAGAAGGGGACATGTGTTCACTTTGCATTTGGAGGGGCTAAATATATATATATATAGACAGTGATAACAAAACATGACTAACTTATCATTCACCATTCAAGAAATTTCAAGAGAGAATATAGTGGTGTTCGACCACAGCTCCAAGAAATGACCCCATGGAAATTGATCAAGAAAAATAATTTTCTTCTAGTATTTCCACCAAATGGAAGGTCCTCATTAACATGAAGGAGTTGTTGGAGCAAGCCAAGCATTTATTGGAGCTATTTACAAACCCTAGCTAAGTAAGAAGACAAGTGGAGAAAGGTAAGGTTCAATCTTCTTTTACATGTGTTAGAGATGATTATGTATGCTGTTGTATGAAGAAATGGATGGAATTCATGGTACATGTGTTTGTTGATGTCGTGGCCGGATATAGTTGTGTGGTGTAGAACAAATGAATTGATTTTATTTAGTATTTTGATTGTTTTCATTGTGGATTCTATGATGTAAAATGAGGATTTAATGGCTTGAAATGAAGTTGTAATCGTTGTGGTGTCGTTGTGGACGTTAATGTGACACTAGCGTGAATTCTTATATTTGTATGAATGAAGTTGTTAATGTAGGATGTTGGTGGAGTTATGAATTTGGAAGAAAATAATGTGTAGGTTGTAAATATAATTCATGAATTTGGAAGTGAGACATGGCTTCGAAGATTGAAAGTTGGGTTGTTGTGATTGAATTTGAAAGAAGGAAATAGTTTGTTATTGTTCTTGTTGAATTTGGAAGGCTTCGGGTGGAGTAGTATGTTGATTGAGTCATTTTGAACGCTATGTGAATTGAATTGAATATAAATGAAATGTCGCTGAATTGTATGACAAAGGTTGTTAATGTTAGAATGCGTCTTGAATTGATTGTTGATGTTGTTGTCACGATTGTTGGTATTGTTGTTGATAGTTTGGCCGAGTTGAATTCTCGGATTGTTAATTGATGATTTGGGCCGAGTTAGATTCTCGGGGATGGTGTATTTACAGGGGAGATGCTGCCGAAATTTCGGCAGATCATAAGTGAATTTATTTGAAAGACTAAGACAAGTGTGTGTGACGATGAATCTAATGATTATGTAAATCTTCTCGGATGTAGACTAGCGATAACGAGCTTGGACAATTAAGCATAGCTAATAGGACGTGGAGCAGGTATGTTAAGGCTTGTCCCTTTCTTTCAAAGGCATGATCCCGATGTTATGATTTCATAATTGTTTCCATATCTTACTTGTTTTTCAAAAGTTAGATGTTTATGATTCCAAGGCATGATTCTCTTCCAAATAACTCGTAAATGTTTTTCCAAAGTGTCCGTATTCTACCAAAACAGAGGTTTATGATTTTGTAAGCTCTTATGACAATAACGATGGATATGTTTCGCGATGACAATGATGATGGCAAGGATGAGAATATTTCTATGATGACTATGATAAGAATGAATTCATGTTTACAGGTACTTGGTATGATTATTGCTTTGATTTTCCAAAAAAATGGCTTCTGAAACGTTCGTAGAAGGTTCTGTACTTCAAACGCTCATAACTTTCTTATACTAAATCGGATCGACTCGAAACTTGTTTCTGAGTCTTCAGGTATCGGTTTATGTACACTGCCATTCGTTGCTAGTCTCATCTTATAGTAATTGTTACTTCAAGGTGAGAAAGTCATGATGATTATTCCATAATATAATCGGAGGTTAACGACCTTACGTCACTCTGATAGATACATGACTTTCTTTGGGCTCTCCTACATGCTGTGATATGATATATGTATATGTATATGTATATGTATATGTATATGGGGTAGGGGAAAGGTGAGAGCGTTATATACGCGTAGCCACCTGATCAGTTGGTATGATATGATATCGTCCGGGACGCGGGATGCCCGGACGCGGGACATATGTGGGGGAGCCGACGTTGTTCGGCGCTATGACATGTTCTATTTTCTATATATATGGATCAGGCTGCACGTTCCGCAGCAATATATGTATATGGATCGGGCTGCACGTTCCGCAACAATATATTATAGTATAGGTATATATGGATCGGGCTGCACGTTCCGTAGCACTAAGCATACATGGCATCCGCCCTAAGAGGCACTCAGATGTACAGGTTACTCTTTTACCTCATGATATGCTCGATATTTCCATTCTGTTATTATTCATATTTATATCTCTTACTATGTTACTATTCATGCCTTACATACTCAGTACATTGCTCGTACTGACCCCCTTTCTTTGGGGGCTGCGTTTCATGTCGCGCAGGTACACCTGTATAAGTTGAAGCTATTACAGAAGTGGTTCCAGCGGAGTTGGCAAGCTCCATTTGCTCTGGAGTGTTGCCGGGACAGAGTACTATGCTATGATGTCTTGTTCGAAGTTAGAGACTTTGCAGACAGAGTCGTGGGTGTAGTATGTCAGTCTTGAAAGAGGCTGCATCAGCCGATGTGTCATTTGTGTTATGATATAAGTTCTATATGATTACAGATTTTGTTTGATTTGAAAGCAACGAAAAAGAACATTTCTGAAAGTTGTGTTATGCGTTTCATCTTTATTTGATTTAAAAGTCCAAAAGATTATGTATGTAATAAGAGTCAGCGGGTTCGCTCGGCTCCGAGTATGGGGTCGGGTGCCCATCACACCCTAGCGGGATTAGGGTGTGACAAAGTGGTATCAGAGCAGGTTGTCCTAGGGGTTGTCTGCAAAGTCGTGTCCAGTAGAGTCCTGTTTATGGGTGTGAAGCCAGCCACATTTATAAACAGGAGGCTGCGGGGCATCTAGGGATTGTTGACCTTTTTTGTCTTAGATCGTGCGATAGAGCCAAGTCATAGGAAAAATAAATTCCTTACATAAGCCTTACATACGACGGAAGAAGGTGAGTGACGATATGGCAAGTCACAGAGGTAAGTCTTCTTACATTTGTTCTGTTACCTGAAATTGGAAGCTCTGGATGACTGGAATGTGTCATATAGCCGTGTGTTCTGTGAGGTATTGTTGATATTTGCTGCGTACAGATCTTGAATAGTAAGGATTGCAAAGGAGATTCTGCCAGAATTGTTCAAAAGTCGGGTCATTTAGTTAAGTACGCCTAACAGAAGGGAGCGTGGAAATTAAATATCGTAACCAGACGATAAGTGGGATGAGTCGTTTTAGAAAGGTTATGGATTTGGTATGACACGAAGAGCAATGGAGAGAAAGACGATTAGCGGTCCAGAGGATTAAAATGGATAATATCCGAGGTGTAGTAAGAGCAAGGTCTGTTGGAGGATTCAGAAAGTCGACAATCAGTTTTGCTGTAAGTTATTATGTAAGGATGGTGAGTGGAAATCCGAATAGGCTGGTACCCGAAGTATTCATAAGTAACGGCGATGAAGGTATATGAGCTACCATCGGGAATCTAGGGATCTAGAACGAGAGGTAGTCATACACGAAAGTAAAAGGCGAATATTGAGGGTTAAAAGGGGTAAAATAGTAATTGTAAAGAGAAGGACGTGTTACGAGAATGTCTCGAAATCCGTGAGACCTCGACTTGCTCCAGATCATGTAAGAAAGGTCATGCGAGGAAGTGGACGCAATTATATCAGCATTAAGGCACCGGATTCCATCAAAGTTTCGAGGTTAAGCGCGCTAAGGTGGGAGCAATTTTAGGATGGGTGACCCCCTGGGAAGTATGCAAGAAATTCTATATATCCAGACATAAGAGGCAAATAAGAGGTTAGAGTAACCTAAGGGAAACTAGAGTATACGGGATGGCTGGAAACCTTAAGAGGTCACGTAAGACGAGGTAGGCTTGACTGGAGAAGAGACAGAAAGTGCGTCACAACTCTGGAAATTTGGATAGACTTGAATAGCGTTTGGAAGTATTCTGTGGGCTAGTTGATAATAAATAAATAAAAAAAAAAAAAAAATATATATATATATATGAATGCGTAGGATATCCCACATATGATTGTATCGGTGGACATGTGAGTTCCAGCACCCGGCGCTACGGTAAGGAAGGCATTGATCACGCAAGGGTACCGAAGTTCGAGGGACGGCAAAAATAAATGGTACCAGAGTTACGAGGTAAGCTGCTATTATTTTTACTACAGGTTAAGATTGGAAATTCTAGTATAACGATATTTGGAAAAGAAAGAGAGTGAATAGATGGAAAACAAAGAGATCAAAGTGTCGGAAGGAGGTGAAAGGTAAGAAACCTCAGTAAGTGAAGCTCCCGAGAGAAATTACCGGCAAAGTACGAGACTATTTGGATAAAAATTCAAAGGTAGGCACGTGAAAAGGATAATGTATGGTAATATGGAACAAAAGAGGAGTTTATGAGGTTCGAGAACCGATTTCGATAAGTGGGGCTAAGGAATAGTGACTAGGATAGGGGGATGGAAGTAAGAGAAAGAATGCTTAGGCTTGCGATGATGTTGAGGTGAGAGATCTATACAAGAATAAATGTGTAGCTATATAAATATAGTTAAAGGTTTAATGAGCGAAGATAGAGAGAGTGTAACTTGTAAGGATTCTGTGCTAAGGACAAAAGTAGTGGGACGTTTGAGGAATATGGACGCACGGCTACAACACAAACGCGTAGTTAGAGAGGAATTGCGAGCAAGTGAGCTAAGCAAGAATAGTGGATGGAAGGGTATGGAAATATGGATAAAATGATGATATAGAAAGAAAGTAAAAGAAAAACTTAGGATAAGAAGTTTCGATATGTTATGCATAGAGTTGGAAAGAAAGACGAAAAAGAAGGCAGCGGAATTGGATATCCTTATAAGTATTCTAGTTAAGTACGAGGGTATAAGTAGCAAGAAGAAAGTGAAGGGTGGCAGGTAATTATCGTAGACAAGGATACTTGGAGACTGTTGGCGTATAAGGAGCCCCTTAAAAAGGGGGGGGGGGGGGGGGGGAGAACGTATTATATCAGACTCAAAGGATATTTTGATGACAACGACTATTATAATGGAAGCATAAAAAAAATTGGTAGTTTGGAAATTTTTGAAGGAAAGGAAGGACGCAGTGCCTGTGAATGAAATAAAAGGGTTCGTCGGATACTAGAAAATAGTTCATGAACCATTAATTATACGGAGCGTGAGAATATACGCTATGAAATCATATGAACCACCGACGTGAAGCGATGCTCGACCATATTTGTAAGGAATTCACACCAGAGAGCCAACAAGGAATAACAATGGACGAAACAAACGCCAATACAAAGAAATCAATGATAAGTATACTCGTGTCAAGAAATGACATGGGAAGGACAAGAATAATGAGATGGCGCAGTGGAATTAGGAAACCCATGATGTGGAATAAGGACTCATGTAGAGACCGAGGAGTTTGATTATGAGGAAAATAGGGTAAAAGATAAGGAATGGGCTCGAAGAAAAGGACAAATATAAAAGGGACCCCCCCGAAGTGCTACAAGACCCCATAAGATCAGTTGAACATTCGAGGACGAATGTTCTAAAGTGGGGGAGGATGTTATAGCCCATATTTTGTACGTTCGGATAATTCGAGACAATTGCGAGAAGTCAAGGGCAAGACTATGTTCCAACATTATTGTAATATACAAGTTGCTTATTAGTATGGAAATATTGAGAAAGGTTAAGGGCAAAAAGGGAAATTCACAAAATGGCTCATGGTAATATTGCGGAAGGCTAGGGGCAAAATGGAAATTTCACAAAATATTCGGGAAGGTTCTTGGAGGGACCATGTTGGTCGTGTGGCACATGCCATATTTTATTAAATGGGGGCTATATATATATATATATATATATATATATATATATATATATACATATATATATATATATATATACATATACATATATATATATATATATACATATACATATATATATATACATATATATTGTATATATATATATATATATATATATATGGACCAAAGCTTGCATAAGAAGACAAAGGATCATCTTTGTTTATTTTAAGAAACTTCAAGAAAAAGGTAAGGTTCAATCTTCTTTTACATGTGTTAGAGATGAATATGTATGTTGTTGTATGAAGAAATGGATGGAATTCATGGTACATGTGTTTGTTGATGTTGTGGCCGAATATAGTTGTGTGGTGTAGAACAAATGAATTGATTTAGTATTTTGATTGTTGTCGTTGTGGATTATATCACGTAAAATGAGGATTTAATGACTTTAAATGAAGTTGTAATCGTTGTGGTGTCGTTGTGGAAGTTAATGTGACACTAGCATGAATTCTTATATTTGTATGAATGAAGTTGTTAATGTAGGATGTTGGTGGAGTTATGAATTTGGAAGAAAAGAATGTGTAGGTTGTAAATATAATTCATGAATTTGGAAGTGAGACATGGCTTGGAAGATTGTAAGTTGGGTTGTTGTGATTGAATTTGAAAGAAGGAAATAGGTTGTTATTGTTCTTGTTGAATTTGGAAGGCTTCGGGTGGAGTAGTATGTTGATTGAGTCATTTTGAACGCTATGTGAATTGAATTGAATATAAATGAAATGTCGCTGAATTGTATGACAAAGGTTGTTAATGTTAGAATGCGTCTTGAATTGATTGTTGATGTTGTTGTCACGATTGTTGGTATTGTTGTTGATAGTTTGGCCGAGTTGAATTCTCGGATTGTTAATTGATGATTTGGGCCGAGTTAGATTCTCGGGGATGGTGTATTTACAGGGGAGATGCTGCCGAAATTTCGGCAGATCATAAGTGAATTTATTTGAAAGACTAAGACAAGTGTGTGTGACGATGAATCTAATGATTATGTAAATCTTCTCGGATGTAGACTAGCGATAACGAGCTTGGACAATTAAGCATAGCTAATAGGACGTGGAGCAGGTATGTTAAGGCTTGTCCCTTTCTTTCAAAGGCATGATCCCGATGTTATGATTTCATAATTGTTTCCATATCTTACTTGTTTTTCAAAAGTTAGATGTTTATGATTCCAAGGCATGATTCTCTTCCCAATAACTCGTAAATGTTTTTCCAAAGTGTCTGTATTCTACCAAAACAGAGGTTTATGATTTTGTAAGCTCTTATGACAATAACGATGGATATGTTTCGCGATGACAATGATGATGGCAAAGATGAGAATATTTCTATGATGACTATGATAAGAATGAATTCATGTTTAAAGGTACTTGGTATGATTATTGCTTTGATTTTCCAAAAAAATGGCTTCTGAAACGTTCGTAGAAGGTTCTGTACTTCAAACGCTCATAACTTTCTTATACTAAATCGGATCGACTCGAAACTTGTTTCTGAGTCTTCAGGTATCGGTTTATGTACACTGCCATTCGTTGCTAGTCTCATCTTATAGTAATTGTTCCTTCAAGGTGAGAAAGTCATGATGATTATTCCATAATATAATCGGAGGTTACCGACCTTACGTCACTCTGATAGATACATGACTTTCTTTGGGCTCTCCTACATGCTGTGATATGATATATGTATATGTATATGTATATGGGGTAGGGGAAAGGTGAGAGTGTTATATACGCGTAGCCACCTGATCAGTTGCTACGATATGATATCGTCCCGGACGCGGGACATATGTGGGGGAGCCGACGTTGTTCGGCGCTATGACATGTTCTATTTTCTATATATGTGGATCGGGCTGCACGTTCCGCAGCAATATATGTATATGGATTGGGCTGCACGTTCCGCAGCAATATATTATAGTATAGGTATATATGGATCGGGCTGCACGTTCCGCAGCACTAAGCATGCATGGCATCCGCCCTAAGAGGCACTCAGATGTACAGGTTACTCTTTTACCTCATGATATGCTCGATATTTCCATTTTGTTATTATTCATATTTATATCCCTTACTATGTTACTATTCATTCCTTACATACTCAGTACATTGCTCATACTGACCCCCTTTCTACGGGGGCTGCGTTTCATGCCGCGCAGGTACACCCGGATGAGTAGAAGCTATTACAGAAGTGGTTCCAGCGGAGTTGGCAAGCTCCATTTGCTCTGGAGTGTTGCCGGGACAGAGTACTATGCTATGATGTCTTGTTCGAAGTTAGAGACTTTGCAGACAGAGTCGTGGGTGTAGTATGTCAGTCTTGAAAGCAGCTCCATCAGCCGATGTGTCATTTGTGTTATGATATAAGTTCTATATGATTATAGATTTTGTTTGATTTGAAAGAAACGAAAAAGAACATTTCTGAAAGTTATGCTATGCATTTCATCTTTATTTCATTTAAAAGTCCAAAAGATTATGTATGTAATAAGAGTCAGCGGGTTCGCTCGGCTCCGAGTATGGGGTCGGGTGCCCATCACACCCTAGCGGGATTAGGGTGTGACAGCTACTTTCTTAGAAATTACATAGAAGAGCTCCATTTCATTCGGAACCATAGCTTTTGGGTTCTTATTCTTTTGTGTACATAATTATGGGCATAGCGGTGTCCTGTCTCGCTCATGTGATATGTTATACTCTTCTTAGCGGCTCGTAGTCACATGTATATGGTTAGATATGTCTGGCCTTATCGGCCTATATTTTGTATATCATTTGACAACCTTGTCGGCTCATGTACGTTGATGTGGCATAGATGCCGAATATAGTATAAAGGCATTGTCGTCCAATGAGACTAGTGTGATTGATGAATAGAAATGTATGTTAACTTATGTGGCTCACCAAGATGTAAGCAGAAGTTTAAGTTAAGGGATGCCCGGGTGGGCTAGCACCGGGTGCTCGTCGCGGCCCTCTAGATGGGTCGTGACAAAAGTGGTATCAGAGCAGTTCAGTCCTAGGGTGTGTCTACGAGCCGTGTCTAGTAGAGTCTTGGTTATAGGTGTGTTGCGCGCCACACTTATAAACAAGAAGTTGTGGACATTATAGGAATGAATGACCTTCTTTCTTCGTAAGAATCATGCGATAGAGCTATGATGTAAGAAATTCTTGTTCCTTAATCGTGTGTATTTCAGAAATGCTTGTAAAGAGAAAGGCTACAGCAGCCCAAAAGGGCAAGACGGTGGTAGAAAAGCGGGCTGAAAGAGCACCACCACCGGTAGTAGAGGAAAGTGAGTCCTAGAGTGCGGCTCAATCCCAGTCCTCCCATTCAGTGCCTTTATTAGAGGAGCTTGAGGGAGCCTCAGCCCCAGCTCCAGCACCTCCAGCTCCTCCACCGGATGCTTCGGGCCAAGATGTGAAAGAGGCCATTAAATTGCTGACTCAATTGGTTGCGGCGCAGACTCAGAGGCAAAGTTCAGGGAAAGGTGATAGGGCTGTTAGTGTGAGAGCCTGTGATTTCATTACCTTGAACCCTCCAGAATTCTTTGGATCAAAGCCGGAGAAGGACCCTCAGGATTTCATTGATGGTATGTTGAGGACGCTCCGGTTGATACATGCTTCGGACACCGAATCAGTGGCGCTTAAATTTGAGGCAAGGTAGGATGAGTGCTTTAGAGTACAGTCTCCGCTTTAATTCCTTGGCTAGGTATGCTTCGGCCATGGTAGCGGATATGGGTGACCGGGTACACCGATTTGTGAAAGTCCTAGGGCCACATTTGATGGATAGGTGCTTTACTACGTCCCTTCAGGACAATATGTATATTACACGCATTCAGGCCCATGCTCAGAACTTGGAAGAAAGTCTGCAACAACAAAGAAGTGAGCGCGAGCATGATAGGGTACAGGGCAAGAGGGCTAGATCTTCAGGTCCGATGAGCGAGTTCGGAGGTGGGCACAGGCAGCAGTTTCCCAGACATTCAGGCTATTCTATGACCAGTGCACCTCCCCGATTTTTAGGCCAGAGATTTGATAGATCTGCTCGTTCAGGGCCGAGTCCGAGTTTTTCAGGGTCCCAGTTTAGAGGTGATTCGGGTCAGGCGAGGCCACCCGTGCCACGATGTTCCTAGTGTGGGAAGTTGCATTGGGGTCAATGCCGATCAGGTTCAGATGGTTGCTATTCATGTGGTCGACTAGGCCATATTATGCGTGATTACCCCTCGGTTCATGGTAGAGGTAGGACCCAGCCATCAGGGTCGGTAGCCGGATCTTCAGTGTCTGCACACCCTATGGGGCTAGGTTCACATGCGCCAGTTGACCATGGTAGAGGCAGAGGGAGAGTTCCCAGTTCCAGCGGTCCTCAGCACTGTGTTTATGCTTTGGCTGGATGCCAAGACCTTGAGTCTTCCCCTGACGTGGTTACAGGTATAATATCGGTATTCTCTCATGATGTATATGCTTTGATTGATCCGGGCTCCACCTTGTCATATGTTACTCAGTATGTTGCGGGTCGATTTAGAGTCGAACCAGAGTCGATCAAACCTTTTGAGGTGTCTACACCCGTGGGTGAATCAGTAATAGCTAGTCGAGTCTATAGAAATTGTGTAATTATGATTTGTGATCGTCGTATCATGATTGATTTGCATGAACTAGAAATGGTGGATTTTGATGTTATTATGGGCATGGATTGTGTCACAACCCAACCCCGTGGGCCGCGACTGGCACCCTACTTAGGCACCCCAAACAGTCTCACAAACCAGATCATCATATTCAGACTCATTCAGACATAACATACGTTATTCGAACTGAAAACTAATAGCAGACGTCACACAAGCATTGAACAAACACTTATCTTAAGCGGTCGCCCATGCAGGACAGTCATATCAAAATCAGAAAGGTGGCGGAATATACATCGCCCAAATGCACACACACACACGTACAAACTTATGGGCCGTCTTGGCAATAATAGCATACGGGCCGCTTAAGAACGTAAAACAGAACCACATACGAACACACCGGACCCACGACCCACAAATATGACTACAGGCCTCTAAATCAAAACGGAACATACGAACATATGACGGGACAGGGCCCCGCCGTACCCAAACAGTCACAAATGTACAGACTACACACATAGCCGACGGTATGTACCAAAAGTTAAGCTCCGGATCAAGGGGAGCTCTCCAGAATAGCAGAGTAAGTAGCCTAAATCGGAGGATCACCCAAACGAGCTTCTGTACCTGCGTGCATGAAACGCAGCCCCCCGAAGAACAGGGGATCAGTACGGGAGAAGTACTGAGTATGTAAAGCAGAAAGTACAGAAATCCCAATCATAACTAGAGTCGGAAGGAACAAACACAAACATCAAAGTAGCGAATCAAACCTGTGCGGAAGATAATGTACAAATGCAAATAAGATCATGTGTAGGGCTAGGAACGTGGTCACCCCCGACGCTGGTGCCACAACACATCATACTCCAGAAGTTTTCAAATCTCCGTACAGTCTCCAGACAAATCGTATCACACACACATCACATCATCAGAACATATCAAATGCCATATCACATCATAACTCCATAGACGGAAACCGGCCCTATGGCGAGGCCTCGGAAACCGTAATACATCATACTTCCGAATATGGTATAGCGCGCACGATCACAAAGCCGGCCCGGGTACCGACGAACGAAATCATAACGAATGGCACGAACGGAGTAGTGCAGAGACCATATGCATATTAAAATAATTTACAGGACTCGACACATAATTACATATAGGCATATACCGACGCCAGAAGGCTCGGAGTAGGAGTCAGGTCGATCAAAATTAATGTATAGAAGTTACGAAGTTCCAAACTGCAAAACCTTTGAAAAACAATTCACATGTCATTTTCCGAAAATCTAATATCATTCATAGTGCAAAACGTTCAATAATGGTATAGGAAATTTCAAACGGACCTTTGAGTCCTAGGCAAACGATCACTTTTCATATCGGACGGAAATGAGTCAAACAAACCAAATAAGGGAAGCCTCGGGGCTTGCGGGCCCACCTTGAGTCAAATCGAGGCGGCGGACACAAATCACAGACTTTAGGCTCCATAAAGCCATCTACGAAAGTTTCGGAGAGATTCGGACACAATAGCAAAAGTTATGAAGGTTTGAACATTCTTGCAACCAATTATAAGGAATATGTTTCAATTGCGCTGAATGAATAGTGGCCAAAACTAAACTCGGATTTCCAAGAGCAGAATTATCCCCGAGGGTCCGATCTTAACCTAGTATAACTAGGACATGCCAAAAGAAGGAAAGGTAGGCTTTACATACCTGGATTGCGTCTTACGCTCGTCAAATCTCAATTCCCGTTTCGTCCAAAAACTGCAAATGGTCACTTTTACCAGTTACTATTCATGAAAGTTAACATCTTAATCTTTGGGCTATACTTGGCTACCGAAATTTCGGCAGCATTTCCCCTATAAATCTGACACCCCGAGACTTGACTGGCCAGGTATGTATGATCACCGAGCCTAGCTATGGTCGGGTACGTGAAACACCGAACCTTCGGGGTTGGGTATGTTATGTAAATGCTATGCATATGATATGATTATGTATATGATATGGATAAGTATGAAAACGATTATGATATGATATGAATGTTAATAAGGGCATGTATACGAATACGAGCACAATTATGGTATGGGTACTATTATGGAATACGGATAACGATGTAAGTACACAAATACGTATTAGAAATGGAAAGTTCCTATGAAAGGCAAGTACGTGCATAGGACGATGATATTGCCATCTCCCATCCTATGCTATTTCTTATGTTGCTATTTATGCTTCTATATTGATATTGATCATGCTTTACATACTCAGTACATTCTTCATACTGACGTCCTTTTGTTTGTGGACGCTGCGTCATGCCCGCAGGTGCACAGGGAGACAGGCTTGATCCATAGCTGCTTTCTCAGAAATTACATAGCAGAGCTCCATTTCATTCGGAGCCATAGCTTTTGGGTACTTATTCTTTTGTGTACATAATTATGGGCATAGCGGTGTCCTGTCCCGCTCATGTGATATGTTATACTCTTCTTAGAGGCTCGTAGTCACGTGTATATGGTTAGATATGTCTGGCCTTGTCGGCCTATGTTTTGTATATCATTTGATAGCCTTGTCAGCTCATGTACGTTGATGTGACATAGATGCCGGATATTGTATAAAGGCATTGTCGTCCAATGAGACTAGTGTGATTGATGAATAGAAATGTATGTTAACTTATATGGCTCACCTAGATGTAAGCATAAGTGCAAGTTAAGGGGCGCCCGGGTGGGATAGCACCGGGTGCTCGTCGCGGCCCTCTAGACGGGTTGTGACATTCTCTTTGTTAAAAAGAAGAAAGCGTTAGAGTGGATGAAGGAGTGTCGGTAGGAAATCCGCAGAGAAAAATGCTATCAAAAAACCCTAGAAACCTTAGCAAAACCCTACCACTTTGTTGTCGTGGTGCCTCTCCAAAAATGACGTCAGCCAGCATAGGCTTTCCACTCCTTCCAGGAGGTGACATCCGACACACTGATACCGAACCACCATCTACTAAAGAACCCTGCATCAATTTAATTAAACATGTCCATGAACAAAACCCTACCACACATAACGACCTTGCAGACCCTATTCCTATTAAATCCTTAATGTACGTGCTTGGAGAAATATCTGTTTTATGGGATGAATGAAGTCAATGCCATGATAGTGAAGGAGAATTTACAATATGCGGTAAAAAGGGCAATTTTCTTATGGTTGGACGGAACTTGAAGAATTACATATGATTATTCCTTTGTAGTGTGAACTTTCTTATGATATTTGAGGGATAGACATCTTCTCATCCGATTAACAACAAAGGAGGATTGTTACTATCATATGATAACAAAATGTGGGAACCTTGGTTCAATCACCTTGGTTCAATCCGGAGTTTGAAACATCCACTGCTATAGCATGGATTTCTTTTCCATCATTAGCACCCCGTTTCTTTACTAAGGAATCTTTGTTTACCATCGCAAAGGAAGTGGGGAAGCCATTGCATGCAGATATTGCAACAAAGAGTCTGTTGAGAAATAGTTGCACAAAAGGAAGGTGGAGGTCGAACTATTAAAGAATTTCTAAAAAGGATGATTGTTGGAAAAAAGAAACGTAGAGCATGAGAAATTATATCAATATATGTTGATATTACATACGATTATTTCCCTAAGTAATGTGAATCACGCTGATTACAAGGCATAATGAGATAGAATGTTTTGTATTGCATCCAGAGTTGAAACCAGCGAAAGAGGAGAATAACAACAAACGTGAGGAACAAGGGAAGGATTGTCGTATGAATATTCTAAACAACGGGAAAGTTGTTGGAAATCAATAATCTAATACTGTTGGTGACAAAGACCAGCAAACCAGTCTTGATTCAAGAAAATAGGTTATTAGGAGAACAGGGTGGAGAATGCAACTGTTATCAATGGATGTGGTGTGGTCAAGGGTAAAAGAGTTTTCAATCAGAATCAAGATGGTGGAAATCAGAATGGAAAGCAATCAAATGGATCTCCATAAAAAAGAATGAAGTCAGCAAGTTTGAAACTTATAATTCTTTTGATAAACTTAAATAAAGCGAGAATGATCAAATAGTGCAAGAAGTCAGTGACAAGAATCACGAGAACAAACAAAGAGAGCGTGCAAAGCCTGGGGTAGAAGCATCCTTTGGAAAACAAAGAAAGGAGGTTCAATCTGACAACATTGAGAGTCAAGTGATTCCTGACGCTAAAAAAAGATAGAGCTATGATGAAACAAAGTGGAGAAAAATCAGAAGTCCAGGGAATTTACGATGTTGAAGTTTCAATGACAAAGGAGAGCAAAATTATTGATGGAAGTGAAGGAAATGGAGAGGAAACCAAAAACATAAAGGAGAACATGGATGAGAAAGGAGAAACAATATTGATAACTATAGTACATCCATAGGAAAATCTAGAATTGAAACAACATGCCTATTAGGTAGAAAAAATGGACAATGAAAAGAACCAGGAAATGCAGAACACAGAAAAAAATAGGATGACAGGCTAGAGGAATAGGTAGATAAAGGAGATTCAATAAAACCAATTTCAAAAGAGAAGGAAGAATTTTATTGAGGAAGTAATTCCAAGAAAATAGGTGTAGATGGTAAAGAGGAAGTGTCACGACCTATTTTCACTAAGTCATGTGAGCACCTACCTTTCCTACCTCGGTAAGCGAACTGTCACGACCCAAACCGATGAGCCGTGACGAGTGCCTGACCACTACTGACCAAGCACCCCTATACTCATACCTATTTTTCGATGATTAACCTAGTGGTCCATACATAACTCATAACTGAACTATATCGTCTTATGTAAAATTAACACAATAAGCTTGCATCGAAAACTCATAACCTATGCATAAGGAATAGCATTTGAGGATCCTAATCAAGATCAAAGGATATTTGACGTAAGGGAAGAAGGTTGTCAAAGAAAGTAAAGGATATGTTACGTGTCGAGTGAGAATTATGAGTGACAAGTTAACGATAGCTTAAAAAGAAGAATTATAATTTCCTTTAGATGGTTAATGAAGTATTAAACAAGTGTTAAGAAGGTTGTATAAGGATTGGAGATCAAACGAAACGACGAGAACAACTTCGAAAAAACTGTGAGTTACACAACCATGTTATACTGCCCGTGGAATGTTATACGGACTGTATAATGGTCCGTATAACTCAACAGCAACTATGCTTTCCAAGGTGGTGAACCACGACCAATTGTACGGGCCGTGCAATGTTCCACGGACCGTACAAGTGTCCGTGGAAGTCCCGACGGGCTGAGTAAGTCCAATTATATAAATGTGATCCCACTTCATTAATTTCATTTCCCTCACACTTCTTCATCCCCCTCAAGACCTCTAGAAGGTTACACATACTTCATCTACAAAAATACAAGGGAAATCAAAGGTTTATACCATAAATTCAAGTGAATAGAGTGCAAGGAAGCTCTTTGGGGTTGCTAGAGTCAAGAAATCCCTTGGAAGTTGAAGCTAGGGTTTTCTCCAAGTAAAGTATTACCAACTAAAACCCGTTCCTACGTATTCAAAGGTGAGTTTCATGATTATTCCATGTTGCTTAAGGTATGGAAAAGTTGAAACACTTGGATTATGGAAGAAAATGGAAAATGGATTACAAAAGATGAGATTAATGGCAATTGTGAATAGTAGATTAATATGAATCATGAATCTTGATATATTGTGATTGAAATTACGTTATGAATGATGCTAGGAGTATGAGATAAACATTAAATGAGAATGAATGTAACATTGTAGTATGATTATGACTATGGATGACCGTGAGAGGAAATTGTAGGAATTGGATAATGATGAATTCGACTAAAGTCATTGATGATAACGTTTGGGAGTTGAAATGTGATATGAGGAAAGTTGTAGAAACAAAGGAAATGCTGCCCAATTTTCCCTAGAAATAGCAACACGTTCTAGTAATCGATTAGCTAATGTTCATGCGACTTCTCCTGAAGGTAGAAACGCAGACATCGAAGGAGAACAAGCAAGAGACAAATTAGATAAACGAAAAAGGTATGTGAGGCTAGTGCTTTCTTTCTATGGCATGAAACCTATGGCATGACTTTTCCTTCCTCGTCATGACTCCCCTACATTCCGGAAAACGATGAGTCTATGTTCATGAATAGCTATATGAGATAAGAGATATGTATGAGCCAAAAATGATGATAATGAGGTTAATTCTAAAGATTCTAGAGTTCATGATATGATGCTCCTATAAAGTTAATGATGTCTTTTATTGTACACACTCACCTTATATACTATTTCCTTCAAGGTGAGGCAGAATACTTATAAATGTCCATAATGGAATCGGGGGTTCACGACCTTATGTCACCTCGATAAAGTATAGCTATCCTTGAGTTATTACGCATGCAATATGATAATAGTATGATGAGAATATGATAAGTTTATGATATGTACATGATGATATTACACCGTGCCTATATGGTCGGGCAGACACCGCTAAGGCGGGCAGCTATATGTATACACCATGTTTAGGTGACATGGGCAGACACCACTCGTGGGCGGTATGAGATGGTACCCCGGACGCGGGGGGCCTGGACGCAGGCTAATGATTATCACACCGATCCGATATGGACGGGCAGCTTGTACATTTATGCATACATGACATGATGATTATGAGAAAGCCAGCATGTGTTATTTCTTTTATAAGTGACATTCATATACAGTTGTTTCTTATTGACGCTTCCTTTATTTCATTGACGTATCATTATTGTTTATGCCTCTGATACTCAGTACAATATTCGTACTGACTTCCGTTTTCTTTGGACGTTGTGTTCATGCCTACAGGTAGACAGGGAGGTGAGCTTGATCCGGACTCATAGTAGCTGTCTGCTGACTTGAGAGCACTCCATTGTTCTGGAGGTGCTACTTGGTTCATTCTTTTGTGTATATTCATGTATATGTATTTTTGGGTATGACGGGGTCCTGTCCCGTCCCTATGACTTGCACTCTAGTAGAGGCTTG
The DNA here is from genome assembly GCF_019175385.1 of Lycium barbarum. Taxonomy (NCBI): domain Eukaryota; kingdom Viridiplantae; phylum Streptophyta; class Magnoliopsida; order Solanales; family Solanaceae; genus Lycium; species Lycium barbarum. Next base: position 62,164,178 of record NC_083343.1, on the reverse strand, counting down.
TAGATACACAGTGTGGGTTATATGGTCTCACGAGGTTGCCATTATGTATATATACATATATTATTTTGATAGCCTAAAGGCCTATGTCTATAAAAGTATTTATGTTTCTCAAATAAAAAATGATTTTCTTATGATTTGAGTATGAGTTTGATAAAAGAATAAGTGTGATGAGTAGTAGAACGAGTGGTGCTCGGTAGTTATCCCCGGGTACCCGTCACGGCCCCTAGTTGGGTCGTGAAAAAAGGTAGTATCAGAGCAGTTCAGTCCTAGGAAGCGTCTACCAGCCGTGTCTAGTAGAGTCTTGTTTATGGTGTGTTGCACGCCACGCTAATAAACAAGAGGCTATAGGGCATTTAGGAAAACTGACCATCTTTCATCTTAAGAGATCGTGCGATAGAGCTGTGTTATAAGATTTTCCCCTCTTAATAGTGTGTTGTGATTTCAGAAATGCCACCAAAGGGAAAAGCTACTGCCGCCCAGAAGGGCTAGACTACAACGAAAAGGCGGGTAGCAAGAGATCCTCCGACGAATGTAGAAGAGGGCGAATCAAATAATGAGGCCCTATCTAATACTTCCTCCACTCCGCCCAATGTAGAAGAACAAGGAGGAGCTTCAACTCCAATTCATCCACCAGTTGCTTCGGGTCAACAAGTGACGTATGCCATTCATCTACTGACATAGTTAGTTGCAGCCCAGGCACAGCGGCAGAATGTGAGTTCAAGTGATCAAGCAGCTTGTACCAAAGCCTGTGATATTATGAGTTTGAATCCTCCGGAGTTTTTCGGGTCATAGCCGGATGAAGACCCGCAAGGTTTTATTGATGACATGCTAAGAACATTGAGGATTATTCATGCCTCCAAAACTGAATCTGTGGAGTTGGCATTTTATAGACTCCGAGATGTGGCGGTATTGTGGTACAATAATTGGCTAGCATCAAGGAAAGAAAATGCGCCTCCTCCCGTGTGGCAAGAATTTGTAGATTCTTTCATCCGTCACTATTTGCCACCCAAGGTCCGCCGAGCTAGAACGGATAGGTTCTTATATCTGAAGCAAAGAAATATGAGTGCCCGGGAATATAGCCTTTAATTTAATTTTTTGGCTAGATATGCCCTGACTATGGTGGCTGGCATGGGAGATAGAGTGCATCGCTTTGTGAGTGGCTTAGGGCCACATTTGTTCAAGGATTGTTTGACGGCCTCGTTGCAAGATGGGATGGATATTTCCCGAATACAAGCCCATGCCCAGAACTTAGAAGGACGACAACAACCTCCACACAGGGGTGATCGTGATATTGATAGAAGACAAAGAAAGAGGGCCAGATCTGTGGGGGCAGGCAGTAATTATAAAGGGGGAACGAGGAAGACTTATTCCCAACGAGCAAGCCAGTTGACGACTAGTGCACCTCTTTGATTTACGGGTAGGAGATTGATCGCTCATTTCGTTCAGGACAGGGCCAGAGTTCGAGGGCCTCGAATTCTCAGTTCAGGGAAGATTATAGTCAGAGGAGAACCCCAGTACTGCGATGCAGCCAGTGCGGTAGATTACATTCTGGACAGTGTCACCAAGGTTTGGATGCTTACTATGCAGTGGCCAGGTTGGGCATATGATCCGAGATTGCCCGTCGATGAGTGGTAGAGTTAGGGTTTAGCCTACAGGATCAGTGGCTGGTTCATCTTCAGTGCGCCCGGTAGGGCAGACTCCCCAGATGTCAGCAGGTCGAGGTAGAGGCAGAGGGGGAGCATCTACTTCAGGTGCCACTCATCCCCGTGTGTACGCTTTAGCCGGACGATAAGATCTCGAGTCCTCCCCGGATGTGGTTACAGGTACATTGTCCATATTCTCCCATGAAGTATATGCCTTGATAGATCTGCGTTCTACTTTGTCTTATATTACTCCGTATGTTGCTGGTTGTATTGGGGTGAAACCAGAGCCAATTAAACCTTTTGAGGTATCTACTCCGGTTGGTGATCCCGTGACAGCTAGACAAGTGTATAAGAATTGTGTACTTGTGATATGCAATCGCCAGACCAAATCTGATTTAATTGAGCTGGAAATCTTAGATTTCGATGTGATTATGGGTATGTATTGGTTGGCCTCATGTTATGCCAGTGTTGATTGCCGAATGAAAATAGTTCGATTTCAATTTCCGAGAGAGCCCGCGCTTGAATGGAAGGGTAATACAGCCTCTCCAAAAGGTAGGTTTATTTCCTACCTTAAGGCAAGAAAGATGATATCTAAAGGCTATATTTATCATCTAATCCGAGTTCATGACACCGAAGCAGAGTCGCTAACTTTCCAATCTGTTCCGATAGTGAGTGAATTCCCGGATGTATTCCCAGAAGAACTTCCAGGCCTTCCTCCAGAAAGAGAGATTGATTTCGCTATTGATGTGTTGTTGGACACCAAACCTATTTCTATTCCTCCGTATGGAATGGCTCCGGCAGAATTGAAAAAGCTAAAGTCATAGTTGCAAGACTTGCTTGAAAAAGGGGTTATTAGACCCAGTTCATCACCGTGGGGAGCACCAGTCTTGTTTGCGAGAAAGAAATATGGTTCCCTACGAATGTGTATCGACTATAGGCAGTTGAACAAGGTAACAATAAAGAACAAATATCCTCTCCCAAGGATTGATGATTTGTTTGATCAGGTACAGGGTGCCAAGTGGTTTTCTAAAATCGACTCGAGGTCGGGTTATCATCAAGTGAGGGTTAGAGAAGAAGATATTTCTAAAACAGCTTTCAGGACGAGATATAGCCAATATGAATTCCGAGTGATGTCGTTTGGGTTGACTAATGCTCCGGCAGTATTCATGACTTTGATGAATAATGTATTCAGGACACTCCTGGATTTATTCGTGATAGTATTCGTCGATGATATTGTCACGACCCAACCACGTAGGCCGTGACTAGTGCCCGATCTGGGCACCCGAACGCATCTACCAAATGCTATCTCAAATTGTATCAAACGCATTCTAGTATACAGCAGAAGCCGACGAGGCTTTATTTCAAATTTAGCAAATTTCCAGAAAATTTTCGGCAGAGTTTCCTTTGTTTTACGGACTATCCCATATACCCTGCACGCAGAAAATACCAACAAAGGACACACAGGGCCAACAGAGTAACATTTAAATATATGCGGACCGGCCGCCACGGCGAATGGGATCGCCCAAACACAACACATACACATATCTGTACAGAAAGACCCCAACCCACAAACATGTCCACAGACCGACAGAATCATATGACGGGACAGGGCCCCGCCGTACCCATGAACGAGAATATACATATATAGAAGTGACAGACTATACCAAAAGATGGCTCTGAATAAAATAGCGCTCCAAAAATAGCAGAATGAGATCCTAAGCGGACGGATCAGCAAACCTGTCGTCGGTACCTGCGCGGCATGAAAACGCAGCCCCCGAGGAAAGGGGGTCAGTACGAAATATGTACTGAATATGTAAAGCCTGAGTTGCAGAAACAAAATCATAACTGGTGTAGAACGTACAGAAAGTAAACAGAAAATACAAGGTATCAGATATATATTTTCAAAACATGCGGAGTGTGTACAGAAACATATGTCATATCAAATCTGGCCCCTGCCAAGGGACTCGGCAGACAGAACATGGCCACCCTCCCGACGCTGGTGCCACAACACAGAAGAATCAGAATAGGGGCATAACCCTGTAACATAATATGTCATATCAGATGGCCATAGTAAATCATATCAGAACAAACGTACATGGCACAGCATACTCCACAAACCCATGTACGCGTATACCTGCCCCCTCACATCGAGGCACGGCGAACAATGCAGGGGATTACGCTTGACAACATATCCTGGCCCGGGCTCAGTGTGGGAAACATTGGGGCATCCACGAATAAAGTAGTGAGAAACTAAATGCAGTTAAAATATCATAAATATTTTCAGAGACTCGATGAGGCATATTAATGACAAACAAATCCAATGAAGTCAGACGGAGTCATAATACGTGGGGTTCGGATGTCATAAAGAATTACAGAAGCATAATCTTTCTGAAATCGTTCCGGGTGCCAAAACAATTTATAAGACTTAATGGAATATTTAAAACAGTTTTTGTTTAGTAATTAAAAGAGTAGTTAGGACATTTCTTTCAAAAACTGCTCGAAAACAAGCCTTAAGTACAATAAGGGTAAAACCGGGAATAGTGGGCCCACCTCGGGACAAGCAAGGCGGTGGGCTCAAATTACGCATTTTTATGCTTATGAGGTCACCTAGAAAGACTCTAGGGCATTCCGTAGTTTTCTAGACCATTTGGGGAAAATATGCATAATTCTCCAAAAAGGACTCTTAAGGTGTTCAATTCCATTGAATGAAAATGCGACAATTTCAATCGCGGATTCCGATGAACAGAATAATCCCCGAGGCGTAAACCCAAGCCTAGTACATCTAGGACATGCCAAGAGAAGAATCGGGATAGCTTTACATACCTTTTGAGCTTTTTATACCTTTCCAAACTCAGTTCCCGTTTCGTCTGAAATCTGCAAATGGTCACATTTACCAATTGTAAATTATGGATTCTACGAATTCACTTAAGTTCACATTTGTCTACCGAAATTTCGGCAGCACCTCCCCTATACATATAGCACCCCCGAGAATTCAACTCGGCCCAAAACAATCAACAACAACCCAATAATAATACCAACAACAACAACGCTCACAATATAACACAATATAACATAACTAGTTCTACCTTGCGACATACTACGATAACTTCCATTCCGACTTTACACTTCCAAACCAAGTTCAATGTTTTCATATTTATCATTAATCAAGATCATCACCATATAGTTTAGAAGCATTTCATATCATTTATTCAAAATATTCATACGATATACATAATATACAACTTTCCGCTAAGGTCATAATTCATTCAAAACTTCTAATTTTTGGCATACATATTCATAATATGATTCCATCTTCCAAATCTATCCATGATCATCATAATTTGCAACCTAACAACTTCGTTTTTCATAATGTCATAAAATTGTACTAAGCGACATAAGTTTCTACATTCCGTTTCAATACAAACTTGCGTCATTTTATCTTCATTTACGAGCAAGGATTCCTACAACTCAACTAACACACCACATAAATTAATTCATTGCCATCTTCCCAACACCATACCACACGGCCAACTTTTATATTCCAACTTCCACCAAATTTATTCAACTTTCCTTTCCAATGTGAATTCCACCATAAACGTAACTAGAATACAACATAATTTTAACTCACCATATATATACAACAATAGGCATACACGGCTAGACACTATATCCCAAAACCACTTTCAAATCTTCCATATTTCTATACTTTCAACTCATTTCTACATACTACAACACAAACAAGACTTCATAACACAATAAAAAGGAATGAATCCTTACCTTTTTCTCTAGTCTTCTTCACTTGGGTATATGATCAAATTGATGAACCAATGGCTCCTTCCTCCAAAACAACTACACCACGTTGCAAAGGGACCTTGAATTAGTAGGAATTCAACAAGAAACTAATTTTTGAAGCAAGATTTTTTATGGTAAATTTTCTATGGCCAAACCCGAAATGGGTTCCTTGTCTTGCTCTTGGTTTTTTTTTTCTTTCTCTTGAAACTTCTAATGGATGATAACTAATACAATATGGTCCCTTTATTAACTTGTCACATGACCAAGCACATGACTAATTCATGTGGATCATGGGCCAAAGCTTGGCCGGCCATGCCCCTTAATTTGGGCCTCCATTCCATTAATTTTTGGAGCCCAATTGGTTGCGGATCTTATTTTGTAATTCCCGAAAATAATTTCCGAAATTCCAACTTTTCCTTTGGCTTCCCCGACTCTTCCACATTAATATTCTTTCATAAACAACTCATGTGTTAATTAGAATCAATTATGGCCTTACTTCTTAAAAGTCAAGATTATTTCTAATTTTCCAAATGTGCGAAAACACGGGATATAACAGATAGTCTGGTGTATTCTCGCACAGAATCAGAACATGTAGATCATTTACGTATTGTTTTTGGAATTCTTCGAGCCCGAGAATTATATGCAAAATTTTCAAAGTGCGAGTTTTGATTGAATTCTGTAACATTTTTGGGTCATGTTATTTCAGATGATGGTATTCGAGTTGATACTCATAAAATTGAAGCTGTGAAGACTTGGCCAAGGCCCACAACGCCTACAGAGGTCTGTAGTTTTCTGGGATTGGCAGGCTACTATAGAAGGTTCGTAGAGGGATTTTCCTCTATTTCAGCCCCATTGACGAAGTTAACCCAAAAGTCAGCTAAGTTTCAGTGGAGTGATGCTTGTGAACGTAGCTTCCAAAAGTTGAAAGACAGATTAACCTCAGCTCCGGTCTTAACACTTCTAGAAGGGGCAGATTGTTATGTTGTATATTGTGATGCTTTCGGTGTTGGGCTAGGATGTGTGTTAATGCAGCACGGTAGAGTCATTGCTTATGCTTTGAGACAGCTGCAGAAATATGAAAAGAACTATCCAACTCATGATCTTGAATTGGCTGTAGTTATTCATGCATTAAAGATGTGGAGACATTAGTTGTATGGTGTGCATGTTGATATCTATACAGATCACAAGAGTCTTTAGTACATTTTCAAACAGAAGGAGTTAAAGCTGCGACAGAGGCGGTGGTTAGAGTTATTGAAAGATTATGATGTGAATATTTTATACCACCCCAGAAAGGCAAATGTAGTAGCTGATGCGCTTAGCCGCCGATCAATAGGTAACCTATATGAAGTTCCCCCAGAAAAGAAAGAATTGATTCATGAGCTCCACCAACTAGCTAATCTTGGCGTACATGTGATTGATTCGGGTAGTGTAGGGATTAGTATTAATGATCCCACAGTTTCATCTATGAATATAGAAGTGAAAGAGCGTCAGTATGAAGATCCTCATTTGTGCCATTACAAAGACATATCTCATGAAAAAGAGAAGTCCCCATTTGATGTTTCCATGGATGGAATTCTTAAATACCGAGGCAGGCTATGTGTGCCGAATGTTGCAGAGTTGCGCCGTCGAATTCTGGAAGAAGCCCATTACTCTCGGTATTCTATTCACCCATGTGCAACAAAGATGTATCATGATCTCAAGTTGATATATTGGTGGGATGGCATGAAGCGAGACATAGCAGAATTTGTAGCCCAAAGTCCAAATTGCCAACAAGTAAAGATCGAGCATTAAAAACCAGGAGGATTAACAAAAGCAATGGAAGTCCCTACTTGGAAATGGGAAGTTATCAACATGGATTTTATTTTGGGGTTACCTCATTTCCGAGGCAAGTGTGATTCCATATGGGTGATCGTGGACAGACTTACGAAAGCATCTCATTTTCTTCCAGTCAGAACCACATGCTCAGTAGAAGAATATGCAAGGTTGTATCTCAAGGAGATTGTGCGACTCCATGGTATTCCACTATCCATTATCACAAATAGAGGAGCGCAATTTACAGCCAAGTTCTGGAAATCCTTCCAAGAAGGCCTAGGTACCCAAGTGAAGCTCTGCATGGCATTCCATCCGCACACTGATGGGCAAGCCGAGCGTACTATTTAAACCTTGGAAGATATGCTACGAGCATGTGTACTGGATTTTGGTGGTAGTTGGGATGATCATTGGCCTCTAATCGAATTTTCATACAACAATAGTTATCATTCTAGTATCCAAATGGCTTCGTATGAAGCTTTATATGGAAGGAAGTGCAGATCCCCAATTGGATGGTTTGAAATAGGAGAAGTACAACTAATAGGCCCTGAATTTATTCAGCAAGCGGTATAAAAAGTCAAGGTGATCCTAGATCGATTGTTGACAGCCCAAAGTCGCCAAAAATCTTATGCGGACAACCGCCGGCGAGACTTGGAATTTTAGGTTGATGATTGGGTATTTTCGAAGGTGTCGGAAATGAAAGGGGTGATGAGATTTGGTAAGAAATGGAAATTAAGTCCTTGATATATTGGACCGTATAAAATTATCCGGAAGGTGGGTCATGTAGCCTATGAATTGGACTTGCCTTCAGAGCTTGAATCAGTCCATCCAGTCTTCCATGTCTCAATGCTCCGCAAGTGTGTTTGAGATCCCACGAAAATTGTTCCAATGGATGATGTGCAAGTGACAGAAAAGCTAGCATATGAAGAAGTGCCTATTGCCATCTTAGACAGGCAAGTACGAAGACTTCGAAACATCTTGAAAACTTTCCCGTTAACGTACAGTGAATAGGCTAGCGAAGAGCACGATGTATACGATGTTTCAATAAGTAAGAAATAGCATTTGAGGATCCTAATCAAGATCCAAGGACATTTGACGTAAGGGAAGAAGGTTGTCAAAGAAAGTAAAGGATATGTTACGTGTCGAGTAAGAATTATGAGTGACAAGTTACCGATAGCTTAAAAAGAAGAGTTATAATTTCCTTTAGATTGTTAATGAAGTATTAAACAAGTGTTAAGAAGGTTGTATAAGGATTGGAGATCAAACGAAACGACGAGAACAACTTCGAAAAAACTGTGAGTTACACGACCATGTTATACGGCCCGTGGAATGTTATACGAACCGTATAATGGTCCGTATAACTCAACAGCAACTATTATTTCCAAGGTGGTGAACCACAACCACTTGTACGGGCCGTGCAATGTTCCACGGACCGTACAAGTGTCCGTGGAAGTCCCAACGGGCTGAGTAAGTCCAATTATATAAATGTGATCCCACTTCATTAATTTCATTTCCCACACACTTCTTCATCTCTCTCAAGACCTCTAGAAGGTTCCACATACTTCATCTACAAAAATACAAGGGAAATCAAAGGTTTATACCATAAATTCAAGTGAATAGAGTGCAAGGAAGCTCTTTGGGGTTGCTAGAGTCAACAAATCCCTTGGAAGTTGAAGCTAGGGTTTTCTCCAAGTAAAGTATTACCAACTAAAACCCGTTCCTACGTATTCAAAGGTGAGTGTCATTATTATTCCAGGTTGTTTAAGGTATGAAAAAGTTGAAACACTTGGATTATGGAAGAAAATGGAAAATGGATTACAAAAGATGAGATTAATGGAAATTGTGAATAATAGATTAATATGAATCATGAATCTTGATATATTGTGATTGAAATTACGTTATGAATGATGCTAGGAATATGAGAAAAACATTAAATGAGAATGAATGTAACGTTGTAGTATGATTATGACTATGGATGACCGTGAGAGGAAATTGTAGGAATTGGATAATGATGAATTCGACAAAAGTCATTGATGATGATAAAATGAGTGTTATTATTGATGTTTGGGAGTTGAAATGTGATATGAGGAAAGTTGTAGAAACAAAGGAGATGCTGCCCAATTTTCCCTAGAAATAGCAACACGTTCTAGTAATCGATTAGCTAATGTTCATGCGACTTCTCTTGAAGGTAGAAACGCTGGCATCGAAGGAGAACAAGCAAGCGACAAATTAGATAAACGAAAAAGGTATTTCCGGCTAGTGCTTTCTTTCTATGGCATGAAACCTGTGGCATGACTTTTCCTTCCTTTTCATGACTCCCCTACATTCCGGAAAACGATGAGTCTATGTTCATAAATAGATATATGAGATAAGAGATATGTATGAGCCAATAATGATGATAATGATCTTAAGTCTAAAGATTCTAGAGTTCATGACATGATGCTCCTATAAAGTTAATGATGTCATTTATTGTATACACTTACCTTATATACTATTTCCTTCAAGGTGAGGCAGAATACTTATAAATGTCCATAATGGAATCGGGGGCTCCCAACCTTATGTCACCTCGATAAAGTATAGCTATCCTTGAGTTATTATGCATGCAATATGATAATAGTATGATGAGAATACGATAAGTTTATGATATTAGTGACTATATGGCCGGCTAGACACCGCTAAGGCGGGCAGCTATATGTATACATCATGTCTAGGTGACATGGGCAGACACCACTAGTGGGCGGCATGAGATGGTACCTCGGACGCGGGAGGCCTGGATGGGCAGCTTGTACATTTATGCATACATGACATGATGATGATTTTGAGAAAGCCAACATGTGTTATTTCTTTTATAAGTGACAGTCATATACAGTTGATCCTTATTGACGCTTCCTTTATTTCATTGACGTATTATTATTATTTTAATATTCCTCTCATACTCAGTACAATGTTCGTACTGACGTCCGTTTTCTTTGGATGCTGTGTTCATGTCCACAGGTAGACAGGGAGGTGAGCTTGATCCGGACTCATAGTAGCTATCAGCTGACTTGCGAGCACTCCATTGTTCCGGAGGTGCTACTTAGTTCATTCTTTTGTGTATATTCATGTATATGTATTTTTGGGTATGACGGGATCCTGTCCTGTCCCTATGACTAGCACTCTAGTAGAGGCTCGTAGATACGCAGTGTGGGTTATATGGTCTCACGAGATTACCATTATGTATATATACATATATTATTTTGATAGCCTAAAGGCCTATGTCTATAAAAGTATTTATGTTTCTCAAATGAAAAATGATTTTCTTATGATTTGAGTATGAGTTTGATAAAAGAACGCTTAATAAGTGTGATGAGTTGTAGAATGAGTGGTGCTCGGTGGTTAGCCCCAGGTACCCATCACGGCCCCTAGTTGGGTCGTGACAATGATGTTTACGTTAGTTAATAAAATGCTAGCTGGTGCATGGGGAAAGCTCTAATGAACAATTACTGGTCCTTATGAACAAGTTATGGTATATGTTAATGTATTAAGGATAAAGGGTGAGATCGACACATGAGAGATATCCTCAATGAAGTTCGATGGCTATGGGTCCAACGAATAGGTAATGTGATATCAAGCAATTATAGGATGAAGCCGATTAAAGTAGAGAAAGTTAAAAGCAAGAAGTTGTTTTGCTGAGATCAATTCTGAATAAGAAACAGAGCAAAAGGCCATCAAGGGTTGAAATGAAATCGAGTAAGACGGTAAGTAAGAAATGGGTAAATCATTAGAAAATGTAAGTTAATGTATGGAAGTGACAAGGAAAGATGAGAAATAAGTAAGTTTGAGGCTACAAAGTGATGTAAGCTACGTTTTCCATCAAGGGTGAATTAATGATCTTAACGAAGACTACCGGAAGGTCGATTTAATCATGTAATCGAGAGACACCGACATCAAAAAATGGCTTAGAATGAATTGGATAAAGTATTAGGTCAATAGCGTGCCTTGTTAACGACGAAGAGATAGAAAGACTGTGACAAAGGGATTAAAAACAACTTTAAAGTAACGCATGAGTATAAATGACGGGGAACGGGGACGAACTGATGACAGGCGTGGTGAGACACTTTATACACGGGAATATCAACTTCTCCAAAGGAAAATTTCTAAGATTGAAAATAAAGATAAAATGGCGAACCAATCATAAGGAGTTGGAAAGGGACCCAATTACGATTGCACCTGAAATTAAAGATAGACCCTGGTAACATCTAAATGGTATAGTCGTTCTGAATTAGTCGTACCACTATGAAGTGGCAACCTCGAGGGATAGCTAAGATGACATTAATAAAAAAAAGGTTAGTACAATATTTTAAGGAAAGGTTAAAGCAGAGGAAACTATCATAATGGAAACAATAAAGTCACCATCGAGGATAAGATTTGGAAATTGACAATGAAAGAAGGGCAGAAGTAGAAAAGGTTAGCAAAAAAGTAAGCTGGATATGACACTAGTTCTCCTATAAATCGGAATATGATAAATACATATGGAAAGATGAAGACAAAAGATATAGGTGATATCCAGAACCTCACGTACAAGAAGTCCAAAATGTGAGTGAACTAGAGTCGCGTTGTAAGCAAAATATAATAAGGTGAGCCTAAATAAAAAACTGTGGCTATTGACGGCAGTAAGAAGGACGAAGAGAGTTATTTCATTTCATATAAAGATGGCTAGTTTAGACTAAGGTGAAGAAGATAGAGCTAATATCGTAGCGAGTACGTCCACTCGTAATGTCGCAAGTGGTTGGCAAGCAAATGACCCAGAGTAATCAACTTAGACCACCAGCAACAGACTTATGCAAGACCTAGTTATGATTAACCCCAAGATTGTAAGATAAGTCGCTGGATGATGCAGAACTACATATCGCAGAATAGTAAAAGTGCATGAAGATTCGATTGAGCAGATGTATGACAGCAATTGGGAAAACGTAATTTGGATGGAAACGTTAACAGATAAAGTGTAGTATAAAGAATTTCCAAAAAAAAGGAGAGAACCATTGAGCCTAGAATTTGAGACAAACATTCGGGAATACGTCGGGAAACTTAGGGAACAAAGGCATAGTGACCTAGAATACAGCAGAGTTACTTCCATAGCAAAGGAGGAAAGGACATCGACAGGAAGATTTCATTTTAATCTAAATGAGTGTTCGATAAGAAGGGAGTTACAAACTTGAAATTATTAAGAAGAGCTTTCGGAGACATCAGGGCCGATACGTGTTTCAAGTATAATAAGAATTGCGAGATAAGTGCAAGACATAGGTCCATTATTCACTCTATTTTGTTATCTCGAAACTCGAAGGTATATCATGGTATCAAAGAGTTACATGGACAAGATAATACAAATGAGAGAGTTGTAAAACGTCAGGAACATGACAGATTGATACGGAATATAATAATTACGATGTGGAGACGAAGAATAAGTAATAAGGAATTTTTTTTCGATCCTACATGGGTGGCTAAGAATAGCTCAATAAGAACTAGCCTACTTTCACTGGACAAGTGACCAAGGGTTATGTGAAGTGATAAGATGCAGGAAGTAGTTTCGATGTATAATAATTCCACCCTATTTATATTCACTAAAAGTCCCAGTTACAGTAAACTTCTGCATACCCACTCAAGAAAACGTGGATGCATAAGTTACTCCTTCTTCAGCTTCATTGATGGACAGTTAAGAGAAGTATACGGATTAGGCGATTAAAGAGAATGTATTGTGAGCAAGGGTCCTATGCTTTGCGGAGAGATGGAAAAGTCAACTACCACCTTTTGAGTTAGTGCACACAATAACTATCACGCCATCTACATGCAGAAGAATCATGGAGCTCCGTATAAGGAATTATATGGGAGGAAATGTGAATTCACCACAAGTAAGGTGGAATTATCCGAACTGATTTAATGCATCAAGTTATAGAAGGGTCAGCATTATTGAAGGATATCTATGCTTAAGAGCATTACTAGTACATGCATAAAGCTCAAGACCAACTATACTTTATCGGGGTGACGTAAGGTCGTGATCCCCCGATTTCATTATGGAGCAATTATTGACATCCTGCCTAACCTTGAAGGAATTAGTACATAAGGTGAGTGTAAGCAATAAATAACATCATTATCAATATGGCGTCATAGTATTATATCTCTTATCTTATATAGACATTTATATATATAGGCTTTTCAGCTTTCTTCGGAATACATGAACTCATGAAGAGGAAAGGAATTTATGCTATAGGATTCATGTCATTAGAAGGAAAGGACTAGCCTCACATACCTTTGTCGTTTATCTAGGCTATCGTCCACTTGATCTCCTTCGATATCACGTCGCTACCTTCACGAGAGAATTCGAATTAGTATTAGTTAATCGACTATAAAAACGTGTCATTATTTCTAAGGACAATTGGTCAGTGTTTCCTTTGTTTCTACTACTTTTCTCATGTCTCGTTTCAACTCCCAAACACTTACAACAGCACTTACAATATCGTATCAACAATCGTCATATATATACCTTAAGCAAAATCCACCATTTTCTCGAATTTCTCCACCTTTAGTGGTTTTAGCTCATCATCGTAATTTCGCATACTTCACACCTACTCCATGGTCTATATGTCATTTATAACGTATTCATAATCATAGCACACCAAACCCTACTTCACCTCCTTTGAGATTTCTTGGTTTGGATGAACTTCACTTGAGTTTCATACACTTTGTTTCATAGATTTGGTGTTGATGATCATTGATTTCCTTGGTATTCTTGTGGTTGAAGTGTTTGGAGTGTTGTAGATATTTCTTGAAGGTTATAGATGAAGTATGAATGAAACGAATGAGAAAGTCACTTATAATAATCACAAAATCTGATTTTTAATGAACAGTCGTCGGGGTGTACAGTGGTCGTAAACCACAGTTTACGGACCGTATACTAGTTTACGGGCCGTATAACGTGGTCGTATTTAAGCATATCAAAATAGAAAGGTTGGTTGAAGATCATAGCAGTTTACGACTCAGTTTACGTGTCGTATATCAATTTACGGTCCGTATTCCAAGTCGTTTTTAACCATTTGAAGCATTTGACAGAAAGTTGAAATTTTTTAAATGTTGAAGGACGATGGCACTTTACGGTCCGTAAATTACTTTACGGGCCGTATTCCATTTTACGACGACTGGCTGAAATGAAATTCTACAACTTTCTTAATTCCAAAGTTCATAAATAGTCATTCCTTACTTAATAAAACATCGCACACCCATGCCCTTCGTTGGTCTATTCGTTGTACATGTACGGGGACTTTTCTGAGGTGTAACAGTTATATGTGCCTAGCCCTACCAAGGCTCAGTATTGTCCGTGCCTGGCCCTACCAAGGCTCAGTGATATCCGTACCCAGCCCTACCAAGGCTCAGTGGTATCCGTACCCAACTGCAGTGGTGCGCGCGCATCATCATCATATATATATATATATATATATATATATATATATATATATATATATATATATATATATATATATTCTACCCGGCCATATAAGCCCGAGGTTTCATAATAGTCATATATAGGCACATATACATAAAAGCCCATAAACGTCTTTAGCATCATCACTATTATCATCGTCATCATTATCATCATCACTATCAACATCGTCATCGTTATTATCACATATTTCTCATAAGCTTATCATAGCTTTTCATAGGGCATGCATTTGAATTTAAAGACAATCTATGAAAATCATATCATATTCGTAGCATGAACTTCGTAAAAATATCGCATGATAGATTTTATAATCTCTAACTTAGGCTCATCACTACCATCATCGTATCTATGGCATATCTCTTACATTTATCTCATATGGAACCCCCTATGAACATAGACTCGTAACTTTTCGGAACATTGGTCATAGGACATGCATTAGAGCTTATAGACAATCTATAACAATGTCGAGGTGACATAAGGTAGAGAGCCTCCGATTCCATTATGGAGTAATCATATTCATCATATCTCACCTTGAAGGAACTAACATTTTAAGGTGAGTGTACACCATGAACAACATCAAGGGATCGTAAATAGGGTCATTGACTTCATGAACATCATATCTTGCTTTAGAATCTCTAGGCTTAAACTTACCATCATTATTATCATATTCATGACATATTCCTCATCTTTATCTCATAGGAAGCTCTTTTTCAATGTTGACTCATAGTTCCCGAAATGTAAGAAAGTCGTAGAAAGGTAGGGAAATAATATCGTAGGAATCATATAAGGATCATTAGCTCCGTAGGAATATCATATCATGATCTTTAGGATTTCTAGACTTAGATTCATCATCGGTATTGTCATCCTCGTAACGTATCTCTTTTCTTTATCTCGTATAAAGCTCTTTATACTCGTAGATTCATAATTCCTGATATGTAGAAAAATCATGGAAATATAGGAGGATTCATACCATAAGAGTCATGACTTACAAAGAAATGACTAGCCTTACATACCTCTTTCGTTTAACAAGTCCTTCGCTTGATTGTTCTCCTTTAATGCTCACGTTTCTACCTTCAAGAGAATTCGCATTCACATTAGCTAATCGAGTACATGAACGTGCTTACTAAAGCAAGAGAAAATTGGGCAGCATTTCCTTTATTTTTTCAACTTTTCTAATAGTACATATATACTCCCAAACGTCAATAACAATATCCATAATATCATACTCAATAATCTTCATCAACCATACATTATTCAATTCTCCTACTTCCATTTCAAGGGCATCCATAACCATGGTCATAATGCAACATTACCTTCATCCTCATATAATGTTTCTCCTATGTTCTTAATATCATTTATAACATATCTACACTAGTAATATACAAAGAATGATGGTTCATATTAAGCTACTATTCAAAAATGTCACCATTCTCATATTTATAACCCATTTTCTATCTCCTTCTATAATCCAAGTCCTTCAACTTTCAAATACCTTAAACAACATGGAAATACCATAAATCTTACCTTAGATGGTGTAGGAATGAACCTTTAGTGCAAACACTCCACTTGAGCAAAACCCTAGTTTCACCTCCACTTGGATTCCTTGTCTTGGATGAACTTTAATGAGCTTCTTACACTTGATTCACTTGGTTTGATGAAGTTGATCACTAATATCTCTTGAATTATTGTGGGAGAAGTGTATAGAGATGTTTTAGAGAGAAGGGGAGTGAAGGGGAAATGAAATGAAATGAACTTGGATCCCTTATTAATACACAAAAATCTGACCCGACCAGTTTCTACGGACCAACATACGGTCTGTATCTTGTATACGGGCCGTATGTCTGGCCGTATGTTTGGTCCAGTGAAGGTTTCCCATCTGGGCTAAATATACGGCTTAACATACATCCAATATAATTTATACGGCCAGTATGTTGGGTCGTATAATGCCCAGCTATTCCGATTTCATTCTCGTTGACTCGTTTGATCTCCAATCCTTATGGAACCTTCTTAACACTTGTTTATCACCTCATTAACAATCTACGGGATGTCATAACACTTCTCCAAGGAATCATTAAATCATCATTAACTCGTTACTCGTAAATCCTTTCCGATACATAACGTATGCATTGCCTTCCTTAACAACTTCCGTCTCCTACTTCACATGGCTTTGAAATCTCATTTAGAATCATCAAATGTTATTTATTACTGATCAAAACATCGAATAAGTCTCGCCCTTCGCCATTCTATTCACTGTGCATGAACGGAAAATTTTCCTAGGTGTAACATTCTTCCCCCCTTGGGGACATTCGTCCTTGAATGTTGAATTGACCCTGTACAAGTATACTGGTTATGATGATCTTATAACGAATCAATTCTAACTAGGACTCATCTATCATGTCGTGCCCCTCATCATTCAATGATCTTATTGCATTCATAAGTTGTCGCACCCCCAGGGCTACCGTAGGAAGCATATAGCATGTACTTTTATCATGGTCCAAGTAATTATCATATTTATCCTTAACGATGATCCCAACTCAACATTTCAACTCAATTCACCATATATTTTCCTTTAACTGACCCGAAGTATCATGACCACACTATTCTTGTTTACCTATTTCTCCTCTTTTTAAGTACGCTCTTGGTTTCATTGGCGACGCATAAATACTTGCAAATTACATAATCGTTCTTGCGTGATTCGTGTACATACACATCTATATATATACATGTATCCATATCCGTATCCGTATACATAATAGTACTCATTTACATATCGTATCCATATTCATACTCATATACATATCATTCATATAGCATGCCCGCCCATGAAGGTTCGGTGTTCCGCGTGCCCAACCATGGCTAGGCTCGGTGATTACATATACCGAAACTCTTTTGTCTATCTGTAGTAACTTATCTCATCATGCTCTCTTCCTTCCTTTATTTTTCCCTGGATTATCATATATTAGGTTCTACTATAGAAAACCTTAGGTCCCTTTCTTAATTGTCTCTTATAAATCGCAATATCATTACTTACGACTTTACCTTTATTGTCTTTGCCTCTTATTCTGGTATAACATCGCCATCCTTTACGATACCCCTTGAATTATTTTCTCTCAATGTGTCATGACCCGACTAGGGGCCGCGACGAGCACCCGGTGCTAGCCCACCCGGGCACCCCTTATCGTACCTTTACGCTTACGTCTAGGTGAGCCACATAATAACACATATATTTCAATTCTCCAATCACACAAGTCCCATAGGACAACAATACCTTCATATCATCATTGACATCTATGCCCATATCAATCTACATAGCCGACGAGGCTAACAAAATGAAATCCAAAATATAGGCCGACAAGGCCAGACATACCTAACCATATACACATGTCTACGAGCCTCTAAGGAGAGTATAACATATCATATAGGTGGGACAGGACCCCGCTATGCCCATAATTATGTACACAAAAGAATGAGTACCCAAAAGTTATAGCTCCAAATGAAGTGGAGCTCTGCTATGTAGTCCTTGAGAATATAGATATGGATCAAGTCTGTCTCCCTGTGCACCTGCGGGCATGACGTAGCGTCCGCAATCAAAAGGACGTCAGTACGAAGAATGTACTGAGTATGTAAACCATGATCAACATCAGCATAGAAGCATAATGGACAACATAAGAAATAACATAGGATGGGAGATAGTAATATCATCGTCATAAGCACTTACTTGCCTTTCATAGGGACTTTCAAATTCTAATGTGTATTTATGTACATACATCCATATCTGTATCTATACTCATATCCGTACCTAACTACGTATCCTTATTCACATTCATATCATGTACACATTCTTATTCGTAATCGTATCATATTCGCATTCATTCTCATATCTATATCATATACATCATCATATCATATACATAGCATTTACATAGCATACCCGACCATGAAGGATCGGTGTTTCATACATACTTGGCCAGCCAAGGCTCAAGGTTACACATATCTGGCCCTACCAAGACATCAGGGTTACATCTACCTGGCCCTACCAAGGCTTCAGGGTTATCCGTACCATCTGCAGACGTGTGCGCGCATTACATAATCATATACATACTTATTCTACCCGGCCTTATAAGCTCGGGGTTCCATAATCGTCAAACATAGATACATATACATAATAGCTCATAAACATCTTTACTATTATCATCACTAGTATCATCGTCATCTTTATCGTCATCGCTATTACCATTATAGTCGTAATTGTCATCGCCATCGCCATTACCATTATAGTCGTCATCAATATCATTATCACTATTATCGTCATTCATTACATCTATCTTTATAGGCTTACTCGTCATATGAGGAACTTAGTACAGTCGTGGCATATCAAGAATCGTGAGCTCAATAGCTCGGAATATCGAAGCATTTGAAAGACATCATAGACTTATGGAAGATTTAGATGTTTGGCCAAAGAACCATGCCTTATGAAAGAAGGGTTAGCCTTACATACCTTTCCGTTCAACTATTTACCACTTGCACGTTCCCCTTCAACGCTCGCGTTTCTACCTTTATTAAAGACATACTATCATTAGAAATTGATAACTAGCATACATGACAAAAACCAGAGAAAATCGGACAGCATCTCCTTTATTTATACAACATCCCTCCATATCACATATCAACTCCCAAACGTCAATAATACATTCACAATATCATAACAACAGTCCTTATTCATCCACATTATCCATATTTCTCAATTTACTTTCAATCACCCACATCCATGGTCATACCACACGACTACGTTCATTCACATACATTGCCTATCCCATGTTCTCAACGTCATTTACATCTTATTTATATCACAACACATTAAGAATTATGACTCAATTCAAACTATTACTCAAAATGGCACTATTCCATATTCATAACCCATTTTTCTATACCCATCTACAATCCTAGTATTTCAACTCTCAAATACCTTATAAAACATATAAATACCATAAATCTTACCTTAGATGTTGTAGAAACAAGCCTTGGTTGGTAATACTTAACTTGAGTAAAAACCCTAGTTCATCTCCAATGAGATTTCTTGACTTGAATGAACTTTAATGGGTTTTCTTACACTTGATTCATTTGGTTTGTGTTGTTGATCACTAATAATACTTGAATTCTTGTGGAATAAATGTAGAGAGATGTTTTAGAGAGAAGGAGTGTGATATGAAAATGAAATGAAATAAAACTTGGTCCCTTATTTAATGAACCATTTCAGTCCCCGACCCAATATACGGACCAACATACGGTCCGTACATTTTATACGGGCCGTATGTTTGGCCGTATGTTTGGTCCAGAAGGTTATACCATTCTGGGCTGATTATACGGTCCCAACATATGGACCGTATAATTTATATGGCCAGTATGTTTGGCCGTATAATCCCCAGTGATTCCAAAGCTCGTTTCGTCGACTCGTTTGATCTCCAATCCTTATGGAACCTTCTTAGAACTTGTTCAACACCTCAATACCAATCTAAGGGATGTTATCACTCTTCTCCAAGACATCATTCAGTCCTCATTGACTCGTTACTCGTAATTCCTTTCCAAAACCTATTGTATGCCTTGCCTTCTCTTGACAACTTTCTCGCCTAACATCGGATGTCTTTGAAATCTTACTTAGGGTCATCAAATGTCATTTCTTAATTATTGAAACACCATACATTTCGTGCTCTTCGTTAGCCCTTTCACTGTGCATCAACAGGAAATTTTTCGAGGTGTAACATTTTCCCCCCTTAAGAACATTCGTCCTCGAATGTTAAGCACTCGGGGATTCTACGAAAATTTCGCCAGAATTTCCCCTATAATATGGCACTACTATCCTGTCACAACAACCCACAATAATAATGCCTCACAGGGCCACCACCCAATAACAATGGAAATTTGGCCACACACGACCAAGAAGCATAAAAGGAAAACATGCATACCTTATGATCTTGATGTCTCATCTTGGCCCTCTTCCGGGGGCTGAAATAAATGCGGGTACTTGGATTTCATAATTTCTTCGGCTTCCCATGTCATTTCTTCTCATTTACTGCTTCTCCATAAGACCTTAACTGAGGCTACTTCTTTGTTTCTAAGCCTTCGTACTTGCCTATCTAGTATGGCAATGAGTACCTGTTCATAAGTCAACTTTTCTATCACTTGTACATTATTTATTGGCACGATCTTAGTAGGATCTCCAACGCATTTTCGATGTATCGAGAAATGGAAAACTAGACGGACTGACTCCAAATCCAGAGGTAGATCTAATTCGTAAGCCACACTGCCTACTTTGCGCACAATTTCATAAGGCCCAATGTATCGGGGACTAAGCTTCCCCTTTTTGCCAAATCTCATAATGCTCTTCATTGGAGACACTTTCAAGAATACCCAATATTTCACGTGAAACTCTAAGTCTCTTCGACGATTATCCGCATGGGACTTTTGACGACTTTAGGCTGCTAACAACCGATCTTGTATGAGCTTAACTTTCTCTATGGCTTGCTGGACCAAGTCGGGCCTATCAATTTAGTCTCTCCTATTTCAAACCACCCAATTAGGGATCTACACTTTCTCCCATATAACGCTTCATACGGTGCCATTTGAATGCTAGAATGATAACTATTGTTATAAGAAAACTCAATGAGTGGTAAGTGATCATCCCAGTTACCTCCAAAATCTAACATACATGCCTATAACATATCTTCAAGAGTCTGAATGGTACGCTCAGCTTGTCCATCAGTCTGCGGGTGAAATGTCGTGCTAAGGCTCACTTGGGTCCCTAAACCCTCTTGAAAGGATTTCCAAAAATTGGCTGTAAACTGAGTCCCTCTATCAGAGATAATAGATGTTGGACCGTCGTGTAGTCACACTATCTCTTTAACATAGATCCTTGCATAATCTTCCGCTACTAGCGACGAGACTGCTGAATTCGGAATAGTAGTTCCCCCGCTACCTGAGTCCACTACTCGAACTCCTAGGCTAGCTAATTGTTGGAGCTCACGAGCCATTTCTCTCTTTTCTGGTGGTACATAACATAAACTTCCCATAGATCTGCGGCTAAGAGCATCAGCCACAACATTTGCCTTTCCGGGGTGATATAAAATCTCAACATCATAATCTTTTAGCAATTCCAACCATCGTCGTTGCCGCAAATTCAACTCTTTCTGCTTGAAGATATACTGAAGACTCTTGTGGTCTGTATAAATATCCACGTGGAGACCATATAAATAATGTCTCTATATCTTTAATTCATGAACCACTGCAGCCAATTCTACATCATAGGTTGGGTAATTCTTCTCATGTTTCCGCAATTGCCTTGAAGCATACGCAATCACCTTGCCATGTTGCATCAATACACGGCCTAGCCCTACGCCTGAAGCATCGCAATAAACAACATAACCTTCCAATCCCTCTAGAAGTGTCAGGACGGGGGCAGAAGTCAATCTATCTTTTAACTCTTGGAAACAACGTTCGCAAGCATCTGTCCATTGGAACTTTGCCGACTTCTGAGTCAACTTTGTGAGCGGTGCGGAAATAGAAGAAAAACCTTCAACAAATCTCCTGTAATAACCTGCTAAGCCCAGAAAGCTACGAACCTCCGTAAGAGTTGCAGGCCTCAGCCAAGTCTTCACGGCCTCAATCTTTTGGCTATCCTCCCGAATACAATCGGCTGCAACAATATGCCCCAGAAATGTCACTGAGTTCAGCCAAAACTCACACTTAGTAAATTTTGCAAACAACTCTCGAGTTTGAAGAACTCTGAGGACAGTACGCAAAAGATCCGCATGTTCTGCCTCGGATCTAGAATATACCAAGATATCGACGATAAATACAATTACAAACAGGTCTAGGAAAGGTCTGAACACATTATTCATCAAATCCATAAATACTGCCGGTGCGTTAGTTAGCCCAAATGACATTACCCGGAACTCAAAATGGCCATATCTTGTTCTGAAGGCTGTCTTAGGGATATCTTTCTCCCTAACTCTCACTTGATGATACCCGGACCTGAAATCGATTTTTGAAAACCATTTGGCGCCTTGCAATTGATCAAATAAGTCATCAATCCTCAGGAGAGGATATTTATTCTTAATCGTCACCTTATTCAATTGCCGATAATCAATGCACATTCTTAAGGAGCCATCTTTCTTTCAGACAAACAATACGGGTGCTCCCCACGGGGATGAACTAGGCCTAATAAAGCCTTTATCAAGTAATTCTTTCAACTGCTCCTTCAACTATTTCAATTTTGCGGGTGCCATCCTATAGGGAGGAATAGATATAGGCTTAGTGCGTGGCAACACATCAATGGCAAAATCAATATCCCGCTCGGGAGAAAGGCCTGGAAGCTCTTCCGGGACCACATCCGGAAATTCGTTCACCACGGGAACCGACTGAAAAGCTAGCGATTCAGCTTCTACGTCTTGAACCCGAACTAGATGGTAGATACATCCTTTCGTGATCATTTCCTTGCCTTTAGATAGGAAATAAACCTACCTTTTTGTGACACCGTATTCCCTTTCCACTCTAAGACTGGTTCTCCCGGAAATTAGAACCGAACCACTTTCATTCTACAATCAATGTTGGCATAGCAAGAAGCCAACCAATCCATGCCCATAATAACATCAAAATCTACCATTTTTAGCTCATGCAAGTCAACCATAGTACGGCGGTCACAAATCACAACTATACAATTTCTATATACTCGGCTAGCTATTATCGATTCACCAACGGGTGTAGACACCTCAAAAGGTTTGATCAATTCTGGTTCGACTCTAAATCGACCCGCAATATATGGAGTAACATATGAAAATATGCAGCCTGGATCAATAAAAGCATATACGTCATGAGAAAATACCGATAATGTACTTGTGACCACATCAGGAGAAGACTCAAGATCTTGGCGTGCAGCCAAAGCATAAATACGGTGCTGAGGACCGCTAGAACTGGGAAATCTCCCTATGCCTCTACCATGGTGGACTGGCACATATGAACCTGGCCCCATAGGGCGTACAAACGCTGAAGATCCGGCTACTAACCCTGAAGGCTGGGTCCTACCTCTACTATGAACTTAGGGGCAATCACGCATAATATGGCCTGGTCGACCACATGAATAGCAAACATCCGAACCCAATCGGCATCGACCCCAATGCAACTTCCCACACTGGGAACATCGTGGTACAGGTGGCCTTGCCTGACCCGAATTATCTCTGAACTGAGACCCCGAAAAACTCTGACATGGCCCGGAACGAGAAAATATGTCAAATCTCTGGCCTGAAAACCGTGGAGGCGCACTAGTCATAGAATAGCCCGAGTGCCTAGAAATCTGCTGTTTGTGCCCACCCCTGAACTCACTCACTGGACCTGAAGATCTGACCCTCTTGCTATGTCCCTTATCATGCTCGCGTTCGCTTCTCTACTGTTGGAAACTTTCTTCTAAGTTCTGAGCATGAGCCTGAATGCGTGCAATATCCACATTGTCCTGAAGGGATGCAGTCAAGCACCTATCCATCAAATGTGGCCCTAGGCCTTTCACAAATCGGTGTACTCTGTCACCCATATTCTCTACCATGGCCGAAGCATACCTAGACAAGGAATTGATGCAGAGACTGTACTCTAAAGCACTCATGCTACCTTGCCTCAAGTTCAAAAATTTATCAACTCTAGCTCGCCGAACTTCTGGAGGCATATAATGTCGGAGGAAAGCATCAACAAACTCTTGCCATACCGAGAGAGGTGCATTGGCTCCCCGTGAATCCATCCAAACCGTGTACCAATGGATCGAGACATCCCTCAATCTATATGACGCTAACTCCACCGATTTGGTGTCCGAACCATGTATCAATAGAAGCGTCCTCAACATACCATCGATAAAATCCTAAGGGTCCTCATCCAGCTTTGATCCAAAGAATTTCGGAGGGTTCAAGTTAATGAAGTCACGGGCCCTTGCACTAACAGCCCTATCGCCTTGCCCTGCCCTTTGCCGCTGAGTCTGGGCAGCAACCCAATGAGTAAGAAAATGTATAGCCTCTTTTACATCTTGGCCTGAAGCATCCGGTAGAGGAGCCGGATGTGCTGGAGCTGGGGCTGAGGCTCTCTCACGCTCCTCTAATACAGGTACTGAACGGGAGGACTGCGATTGAGCCGCACTCTGGGACTCACTTTCCTCTACTACCGGTGGCGGTGCCTTAAGTTATATCCCGTATTTTTGCACATTTGGAAAATTCAAAATAATTTTGACTTGTAAGAAATAAGGCCACATTTTGATTTTATTTAATATATATGTGTTGTTCATGAAAAATGTTGATGTGGAAATATGGAGGAAGGCCAAGGGCAAAATTGGGAATTTTGGAAATTAGTTTCGAGAATTACAAAATAAGACACACAACTAATTGGGCTCAAATAAATGGAAAAAAAAAAGAAAACAAAAGGTCCAATTCATGAAGAGTGGCCGGCCATATAGAAAAAGAAATGGCCCAAGGCCCATGAAAATTTAATTCATGAAATAAAAGGGGAAGACCACTACTTAGTCTTCCATTTTTAGAACTTTCAAGAACAAAAAAAAAAAGAAAGAGAGAGTGAGTGAGAGCAAAAAAAAAAAAAAAAAAGAGGCCCTTCGGCCAAAGAGAAAAAAAGAAAGAAAAATTTGATGGCTTCCATCTTTGATCCAAAAATCATAATTTTCTAGTATTCCTACTAAGTTCAAGACCCTCTTCAACGTGGTATAATTTTTAGGGCAAGAAAGTACTTTTTTTGGCAAGTGGAAAAAATTGAAAAAAAGGTAAGAATTGTATCCTTTTCATATTATGGAAGACTTATATATATATATGTTGTAGTGTGTGGAAATGAATGAAAAGTATGAAATTTGTGTGTTGTGGGTGTGTGTGTGTGTGGCCGTGTAGTGTTGTTGATGGAGAAGGATGAACAAATTTTATTTATTATGTTAATTGTGTTGTTGTGGCCTTGTGACGTAAATGGAAGAATAATAGTTCAAGTTGGCATGAAAATTGGTTGTTAAGTTATTGTAGGAAATTATGTGATTTTATTATAGTTTTATGTAATTATGAGAATGGAGATGTCAAGGTGCAAATGGTTGTTGTTGTTGATGAAATTGGAAGATAAAAATGTGTTGTGAATGTTCATGTCGAAGATTGGAGGTTTCGGGGGAAGTATGGTTTTTGGTGGGATTGTTGAATATTTTGTAGAATTGTATGAAATGCTTTTGAACTGTATTTGAATGATCTTGAATTAGTAGTGAATATGTAAGTGTCGATCTTGGCTTGAATGTACGAAGTTAAATTAAATAGTGATGAATTATGTTGAAAGGAAGGTTACTAATGTTAGAATGTGTTTTGAAATGGTTATTGATGTTATTGGTATGGTTGTTGGTATTGTTGGTATGGTTGTTGATGAATTTGGCCGAGTTAAATTCTCGGGGATGTTGAATTTACAGGGGAGATGCTGCCGAAATTTCTGTAGACAAGTACTAGTTAGAATTGAATTTCTAAGTACTTGTAGCTAATATTTGGTAATCGATAATATTATTGTAGATATTGGAGAGCCCGAGACTTGATTCGGGATTTGACTAGCGAGCGATCGAGGTATGTAAAGCTTACCTTTTCTTCTTTTGGCATGATCCCTTTGAAATGGACAAAAGGTATATGTATGCTTATAAAGAAAACCCCATTCTTAGAGCCACTAGGTTGGCCAACATCTTCGACTTCCATAAGCCATTCTATATAGCTTGATACGCATTTATGATGTTTAAAGATTCTAGTCGTTATGTTTCCGAATGTTGTTCGAATGATAACCGATATGGCTAAAGTCTTTGATGAATGCTTCGATATGAAAATATGGTCTTAAAGTCCCCATTTGATTTGATCCATAATGTTATCCGCAAGTTTCCTAATATGAAAATGTGATCCATAATGATGTTTGAAAGTCTTCTAATATGAACGATACTCGAATTTCCAAGTATGACTTATGAAATATTGTCGGAAGGTTCCGTACTACGAAAGTTTGTAACTCTCTCATACTAATTCCGATTGACCCAAAACTGATTTCTGAGCCTTCAGATGTCGTGAATATATTTGTCCATCGAGTCTTGGAATTTATTTATTCAGTTACATGCATATAGTTTTAATACGTATCTATGACTTTTGAAGCTCTATTTGAGATATTTCCGAGTTGTCCACGATTTTTGTTCACATTCGATATGTGTACGCTCGACATAATGGAGCTTATCATATGAATGAATAACAAGATAAGCATAAAGAATTTTGTTCCTAAGAGTTCTGCAAGTCTGGATATCCCCAACTTCCGTAAGTGATCTCGAATTTGCTTTGAATGTCCGTAACTTTCACATACTAACTCCGATTGGTTCAGAACGTGTTTATGATCTTCAAATGTCGGTAAGTGTATGTATCTGTCGAGTCTGGATATGTGTGCATATGGTTTCTCACTGCTCTGTTCGTGCAAGCCTAAGTATGTTATTCACTGAGCCCGGGCCAGGTTTTGTTATGTTATCGTGCATCTTCCTCTGCATTGTTCACCGCGTCCCTCTCCCTTGCGGCCGGGTTCTGTTATATGTATGTCTGTATATGATGATATGGGGATGGCGGCCAGGATGGAACATGATGATTCTGTTCACCGCGTTCCGCAATAGAGGGCCGGGATTGTTATCTCCATATACGGTACATGATTCTGACATGCATTGATTACTCTGTCCACAGCGTCCCTCCCTAAAGGGCCGGGATCTGTTACATGCATATATGGTATCCGATTTTGGCATCTGATGATTCTGTCCACCGCGTCCCTTACCAGAGGGCCGGGATCTGTTACATGATTCTGTCCACCGCGTCCCTTACCAGGAGGGCCGGGATCTGTTATATGTGTATATACGATATATGATTCTGATATGTTTGGTTTGTGTTCGGAAAGTAAGCATTTTGGCATTCTGTATCCTCTGTACTTCTCCTGACATACGATATCAGCATACATGATCTGTGTCTGGAAAGCAAATATTCTGACGCTCCGGATTCGTACTTCTTCTGACATAAGACCTCGGCATATACGATCCGCGTGTGGAAAACAATCATTCTGATATTCTGAGTCTGCACTTTTCTAACATATAATATCTGCATATATGATTTGTGACTGGGTCAAACAGCGCTTTGGTAATCTGGGTAATGTACTTATTTTTGTACCGTTGTTCCGGTTATGGTTCTGTTTTCTGTACTTCATGCTTTACATACTCAGTACATATTCCGTACTGACCCCCTTTCTTCGGGGGCTGCGTTTCATGCCCGCAGGTACAGACACTTATTGTGGTGATCCGCCAGTCTAGGGTGCCGTTCTGCTACTTGGAGTGCTCCTTTGATCCGGAGCCCACACTTTTGGTACAGATCTTTCCGTTGTACATATTTATGTGTATGTGACTATTCAGGGGTACGGCGGGGCCCTGTCCCGTCATATGTTTCTGTTATGGTTTGTAGAGGCTTGTAGGCATGTATGTGGGTCGTGGGTCGCATTAGATCTGTGATGTATGTATGGTTTGCGTCTGACTTTCTTATATACTACGATAACCTGATTTATTTAGGTGTTATAATGTAATCGACGACTTAAGTGATATGTATATGGTTTTGTATGCACGAAACCCTTAATATGTAAACGCAAGTAAAAATCTGCCCGCTTTTCTGCCAGTCGCGGCCCACGGGGTTAGGTCGTGACACCTTATCAGCCCGCTTTTCTAACACCGTCTTGCCATTTTGGGCTGCTGTAGCCTTTCTCTTTACAGGCATTTTTGAAATACACAACACACGGTTAAGGAACAAGAAGTTCTTATATCATAGCTCTATCGCACGATTCTTATGAAGAAAGAAGGTCATTTATTCCCAAAATTCCCCCAGCTTCTTGTTTATAAGTGTGGCGCACAACACACCCCTAACCAAGACCCTACAAGACACGGCTCCTAGACACACCTTAGGACAGAACTGCTCTGATACCACTTTTGTCACGACCCGACTAGGGGCCGCGACGAGCAACCCGGTGCTAGGCCACCCGGGCACCCCTTATCGTACCTTTACGTTTACGTCTAGGTGAGCCACATAATAACACATATATTTCAATTCACCAATCACACTGGTCCCATAGGACAACAATACCTTCATATAATCATTGACATCTATGCCCATATCAATCTACATAGCCGACGAGGCTAACAAAATGAAATCCAAAATATAGGCCGACAAGGCCAGACATACCTAACAATATACATATGTCTACGAGCCTCTAAGGAGAGTATAACATATCATATAGGCGGGACAGGATGTTATATCCCGCATTTTTTTCCGCATTCGGATAGTTTAAGGTAATTGCGGGAGATTAAGAGCAAGATTATAATTTTGACCTTGTTGGTGTACAAGTTGTTTATAAAAAATTTTAAGTGGAATTAATGAGGAAGGTCAAGGGCATAAAGGGAAATTCGCAATATGACTCGTGAAAATATGGAGGAAGACGAAGGGCAAATTTGAGATTTGGAACATAATTTTTCATGAATTAGAGGAAATTTGCTAGAATTTTCAAGAAAAGGGGCCACTTGGCCGTGGACCCCACTTTCAACTTGGCCAAATGAAATCAAGCCAAGCTAGGGGCAAAATGTTTAATTACTATTGGAAGGGACTAAGTATATATACATGTGGAAAGATGATTTATTCATCTTATTTCCTCTAGAATTTTCAAGAAAAGAAGAACAAAATAAAGAAGGAGAAAAACCCTCAAGGCCTTTCGGCCAAGATCAAATTTCCAAGGAAAAATTGATAAAAACTCTTCAAAAATTATTTTCTACCAAGTAAAGGGTGCTTAACAAGGTGGAGTTGTTGTTGGAACAAGAAAGATTCAAAATCATACAAGTTGCTAAGTTGTAGTTAAGTGAGAAGTTGAAGAAGAAAGGTGAGGTTTGATCTTTCTTTATGTGTTGTACATGGTTTATATGTGTTGTAGTAAGTTAAAATGGATGAAATTCATGAAAGAGAGGAATATGGTATGTGGCCGTGTATATATGTATATGTGTAGGAATCATATTTCAATTATTTTGTTTAGTGTTTGGTTGGGTTGTTGTTGTTGTAAATACTATATTGATAATGGAAGTTGAATGAATTTTGAGAGGTTGTAGTGTGTATGTTGGTGTTGGCCGTATGGTTATGGTGGAAGATGGAAGAGAATAAGTCAATTTTATTTAATATTTTGCTTGTTGTTATGTTGTGGACTCTATGTTGCTAATGAATGTCTAAGGACCTTAGTGAAGTTGTAGTAGTGGAGACTTGTTTTAGAAGTTATACGAATGGAATGTAATGTTCTTGCATGCATGGAAGGTAATGTGGGTAGTATGATGTTGTTGGAATATAGATTATGAGGTTGCTATTGTTTTCATTGAAGTCGGAAGGTTTTGAAGAAAGTAGTAAATTGAGATCATGCATATTGAATGGAATATGTGAATTGCTAGTGTGATTGTTGAATTATGTTAATAGTTTGGCCGGGTTTGAATTCCCGGATTGTGATTGATGAGAATTTGGTTGTGTGGAATATTGAGGATGGTGTATTTACAGAGGAAATGCTGCCAAAATTTCGGTAGCCAAGTGTTTCCTTAAGATTCTAACTCTAAGAATCCTAATAAGAGTTTTGGTAAACATGACCAATTTGCAGATTTTGACGAGATTGCGACGTGAACTCGGAATAGCAAACGAAGCGGAAAGAGGTATGTAAGGCTTCACCCTTCTTTCTATGGCATGTCTTAGTGGTAATAAGTTGTGTACGAGCCTCGGGGACAACCCGGTTCCCCGGAATCCGCACCTAAAGTTTTCTACCTTTTGTTCAATAGAATTGAACTAAAAAGTTTGCCAATTGTTGAAAAAACCTCCTACACCCTTAGAACTTGTATAAATGGGACCCGATTACCCTAAGACCCTCACAAGTAACGCTATAACGCGTAACATACGTAAATCGTATACGCTACCTCATCCGGCCCGAGGTGGGCCCGTTACTCTCGGATTCCCCTATAGTCTTGGTTGACTTACTTAAGCTGAATTCAAAGGGGACCTTTGATCCCGATCTTGTCACCGAATGATAAAGTACTATGACTACTCTAACAAGAGTGTTTCTATGGGATAATGATAACGACAATGTTAGACAAGAGAATGCGCTTGATAAGTACTACCGGACCGATCCTATGACTGAGATTTCTAAGCTAAGGATCCAATGTGAATATGAAATTGATAAACTAATTTTCTAAATCGTATTTATATCTTCTAGTTATAACTTTATTTTCTAAGACTCCAAAGCCTATGATTGTCATCTATAATGCCCACGATTTCATTCTACGGTTACTGTAACACTATTCGCCGTTGATAGTCTCGCCTTAAAATTACTTGTTCCTTCAAGGTGAGACAAATCTATCACTAGCATTCCGTAACGTAATCGGAGATCGCTGACCTTATGTCACTCCGATGAATACGTGATTGTCCTTGGCTCTCTCGTGTGATTATATGATATATGTATATAAAACGGGTAT
The DNA here is from genome assembly GCF_019175385.1 of Lycium barbarum. Classification (NCBI taxonomy): domain Eukaryota; kingdom Viridiplantae; phylum Streptophyta; class Magnoliopsida; order Solanales; family Solanaceae; genus Lycium; species Lycium barbarum. The sequence goes on along the minus strand of NC_083343.1, from coordinate 62,132,872 downwards.
ATGTGTATGTATATGTATGTGTGTATGGGGAAAAGGGAAGGGCCACTGTTATATCACCACCTGATTCAGCTGGATTCCATCCTGGACGCGGGATGCCCGGACGCGGGATATGGAAAGAGCCGTACGCGGCGACTGTATACATATATATATATGATGTATGATTCATATGTAATGTAATGTGTTGGGTCACCGTTGGGGAGGGGGTTAGGAGAGCCGATGTATTCGGCGCCTGTAAATGTGAATGAAAGATACCGTTTTTGAAATGTACTGTTTTCTGCACACGAGAATAAGAAATATAAAAATGTTGACTCCTATGCCCATGAAAAGAAACGTTTCAAAGATGAAAAGACAAGCCTACATGACAGCCGGCCTAAAGAGAGGCCTTCCTATGTACAGGTTACGTTCTTGCCTCGTTATACGCCCTATGGCTCCGTGATATTATTATTGATCGTACTTTATGTTACTGCTTGCATTGTTTTCCATGCCTTACATACTCGGTACATTATTCGTACTGACGTCCCTTCTTGTGGACGCTGCGTTCATGCCGCGCAGGTTAGCAGGTATACGGACCGGGTCTCTAGGGCTCTATCTGCAGCATTGGGCAGCGCTCCAGTCGTTCCAGAGCCTCATATCATTGGTACTATTTTGTGTATGTATTTTCGGCGCGACAGTACTCGGCCCTTTCTATGTATAAAGGTACTATGTCTAGAGGCTCGTATACAGATATACACAGTCAGATATGTACAGTTAAACGTATTGTATTTTGAATGGTTCGCGTCCCGGTGTAAGGCGATATTAGAAAGTTTACTGCTAATGTTTATAAAAAAATATGTGCCACTGTTCATACAGGATAGCCAAGGGGTGCTCGATACAAGTATCGGGTACTCGTCACGGCCCCTAGTCGGGTCGTGACAGAAGTGGTATCAGAGCAGTTCGGTCCTAGGGTTTGTCTACGAGCCGTGTCCAGTAGAGTCTTGTCTATGGGTGTGTAACGCGCCATACTTATAGACAGGAGGCTACGGGGCATTTAGGAAATGTGACCTTCTTTGTATTCTGAAATCGTGCGATAGAGCTATGTTACCAGGCTTCCATGCTCCTTTTCTAAAACCGATGTTATGGTTTCAGTAATGCCGCCGAAGAGAAAGGCTACGACGGTCGAGAAAGCCAAGGGGGTGGCGGCCCGCAGAGTTGAACGGGAGCTAGACGAAGAAGAATCTCACAATGAAGCTCCCCCTCAGACTGTTCCTGTTCCCCCTGCACCGACAGAGCAGGGAAGAGCTCCAGCTCCAGCCCCCGCACCTCCAGTTCCGCCGCCAGCAGTTCCGGGCCAGCAAGTGGCAGAGGCCATCCAGTTACTGACCCAGTTAGTCGCCACACAGGCTCAGCGGCGAGATGCAGATCCGGGAGATAGGGCGGTAAGTGCAAGAGCCCGTGACTTCATTACCCTGAAGCCGCCAGAGTTTTATGGGTCAAAACCAGAGAAAGACCCGCAGAGCTTTATAGATGAAATGCTGAGGACTCTGGGGATAATGCATGCTTCAGATACAGAGTCAGTAGAATTGGCATCGTACAGGTTGCGGGATGTAGCAGTATTGTGGTATAACAGTTGGATATCCTCTAGGGGAGTAAATGCCCCTCCCCCGGTCTGGCAGGAGTTTACGGAGGCATTTCTACGACATTTCCTACCACCAGAGGTTCGACGGGCTCGAGCCGACATGTTCCTGAACCTTAGACAGGGAAATATGAGTGTTCGGGAATACAGTCTTCGTTTCAACTCGCTAGCCAGGTATGCCCCCGCCCTGATAGCTGATAGGGGAGACCATGTGCACCGGTTTGTAAGTGGGCTAGGGCCACATTTGGTTAAGGAGTGTTTGACGGCCTCACTCCAGGACGGGATGACTATTACTCGCATCCAGGCCCACGCCCAAAATCTGGAAGAGCAGTATCAGACACGGAGAGAGGAGAGCTATCCAGATAGGGGTTCCAGAAAAAGAGGCAGATTTTCCAGGGGTAGGAGCGTGTATAGAGGGGGGCAGGCACAAGAGCAATCTGGGTATTCGGGCCAACCAGCGGCCAGTGCACCTCCTCGATTTGCGGAATGGGGATTTGACCGACCTACCAATTCAGGAACAGGACAAGGCTCTAAGGCTTCAAGACTCCAGTACAGAGCCGATTCTAGCAGGACGGGGCTTCCCCCACCACGATGTGCTCGGTGTGGCAAGCCACACTCTGGGCAGTGCTACCTGGACACCGGTGGTTGTTTTGCCTGTGGTCGGACTGACCATTTTGTACGTGATTGCCCACTAAAGGATGGAGGAGGCCAAACTCAGCCAGCCGGATCAGCGATCGGTTCGTCGTCGACCGTGCGCCCTCGTGGACAGACTTCTCAGGCTCCAGCGGGCCGCGGCCGAGGTAGAGGAGGAGCACCTAGTTCAGCCGATCCTCCGCACCGCCTATATGCACTGACAGGACGACAGGACCCTGAACCTTCCGCAGACGCGGCCACAGGTATTTTTTCAATATTTTCTATGATAAGCGTGTGTTAATTAACCCAGATTTTATTTTACCCTATACTGTCCTCTGTATTACTGAACATATTAAGAATTCGGGAATTTGGACGAAAAATGGCCATACGCACAGGTAAAAGGTGAATACTGGAAATTGCGAAGGTCAGAACTGTAAATAAAGGAAAATACGTGTTACGCGGACGTTTCGAAACTACCGAGACCCCAACTTGCCCCATTTTATGTGATATAGGTAGTACGGGAAAGCGGAGGTAAAAATACTAATACCGAGACACTGAAATGCATTGAAGTTTCAAGGTTAAGCGTGCTCAGGTGCGAGTAATTTCATGATGGGTGACCCCCTGGGAAATATGCTGAAAATTTCATAAATGTGGGAACAAGAGACGACTGTGAAATTGGGTAGTCTAATGTAAATTAGAGTGTGTGGAGTGGTCAGGAACCCTATAGAAGCCATGTAGGCGGAGATGGACTAGGCTAGCAGAAGAGGCGGACATGTTAGACCTGAAATGGACTATGACTATTCAAGAACGAACAAGAGGGACTTGTTAACGCAGAGCCAGCATTCGGAGTTAAATCAATTGGCCTATGATTTGAAGGCAACCTAAGCTCCTAGAATGGATATGTTAAGCGATATGTGAGATATCTACAGAGGAGACCTCCCCGAAGTGTTACGGTACACTATGATGTCAGATTAACATTCGAGGACGAATGTTCTAAAGGGGGGGGGGGAGGATGTTATATCCCGCATTTGTTTCCGCATTCGGATAGTTTAAGGTAATTGCGGGAGATTAAGAGCAAGATTATAATTTTGACCTTGTTGGTGTACAAGTTGTTTATAAAATAATTTAAGTGGAATTAATGAGGAAGGTCAAGGGCATAAAGGGAAATTCGCAATATGACTCGTGAAAATATGGAGGAAGACGAAGGGCAAATTTGAGATTTGGAACATAATTTTTCATGAATTAGAGGAAATTTGCTAGAATTTTCAAGAAAAGGGGCCACTTGGCCGTGGACCCCACTTTCAACTTGGCCAAATGAAATCAAGCCAAGCTAGGGGCAAAATGTTTAATTACTATTGGAAGGGACTAAGTATATATACATGTGGAAAGATGATTTATTCATCTTATTTCCTCTAGAATTTTCAAGAAAAGAAGAACAAAATAAAGGAGGAGAAAATCCCTCAAGGCCTTTCGGCCAAGATCAAATTTCCAAGGAAAAATTGATAAAAACTCTTCAAAAATTATTTTCTACCAAGTAAAGGGTGCTTAACAAGGTGGAGTTGTTGTTGGAACAAGAAAGATTCAAAATCATACAAGTTGCTAAGTTGTAGTTAAGTGAGAAGTTGAAGAAGAAAGGTGAGTTTTGATCTTTCTTTATGTGTTGTACATGGTTTATATGTGTTGTAGTAAGTTAAAATGGATGAAATTCATGAAAGAGAGGAATATGGTATGTGGCCGTGTATATATGTATATGTGTAGGAATCATATTTCAATTATTTTGTTTAGTGTTTGGTTGGGTTGTTGTTGTTGTAAATACTATATTGATAATGGAAGTTGAATGAATTTTGAGAGGTTGTAGTGTGTATGTTGGTGTTGGCCGTATGGTTATGGTGGAAGATGGAAGAGAATAAGTCAATTTTATTTAATATTTTGCTTGTTGTTATGTTGTGGACTCTATGTTGCTAATGAATGTCTAAGGACCTTAGTGAAGTTCTAGTAGTGGAGACTTGTTTTAGAAGTTATACGAATGGAATGTAATGTTCTTGCATGCATGGAAGGTAATGTGGGTAGTATGATGTTGTTGGAATATAGATTATGAGGTTGCTATTGTTTTCATTGAAGTCGGAAGGTTTTGAAGAAAGTAGTAAATTGAGATCATGCATATTGAATGGAATATGTGAATTGCTAGTGTGATTGTTGAATTATGTTAATAGTTTGGCCGGGTTTGAATTCCCGGATTGTGATTGATGAGAATTTGGTTGTGTGGAATATTGAGGATGGTGTATTTACAGAGGAAATGCTGCCGAAATTTCGGTAGCCAAGTGTTTCCTTAAGATTCTAACTCTAAGAATCCTAATAAGAGTTTTGGTAAACATGACCAATTTGCAGATTTTGACGAGATTGCGACGTGAACTCGGAATAGCAAACGAAGCGGAAAGAGGTATGTAAGGCTTCACCCTTCTTTCTATGGCATGTCTTAGTGGTAATAAGTTGTGTACGAGCCTCGGGGACAACCCGGTTCCCCGGAATCCGCACCTAAAGTTTTCTACCTTTTGTTCAATAGAATTGAACTAAAAAGTTTGCCAATTGTTGAAAAAACCTCCTACACCCTTAGAACTTGTATAAATGGGACCCGATTACCCTAAGACCCTCACAAGTAACGCTATAACGCGTAACATACGTAAATCGTATACGCTACCTCATCCGGCCCGAGGTGGGCCCGTTACTCTCGGATTCCCCTATAGTCTTGGTTGACTTACTTAAGCTGAATTCAAAGGGGACCTTTGATCCCGATCTTGTCACCGAATGATAAAGTACTATGACTACTCTAACAAGAGTGTTTCTATGGGATAATGATAACGACAATGTTAGACAAGAGAATGCGCTTGATAAGTACTACCGGACCGATCCTATGACTGAGATTTCTAAGCTAAGGATCCAATGTGAATATGAAATTGATAAACTAATTTTCTAAATCGTATTTATATCTTCTAGTTATAACTTTATTTTCTAAGACTCCAAAGCCTATGATTGTCATCTATAATGCCCACGATTTCATTCTACGGTTACTGTAACACTATTCGCCGTTGATAGTCTCGCCTTAAAATTACTTGTTCCTTCAAGGTGAGACAAATCTATCACTAGCATTCCGTAACGTAATCGGAGATCGCTGACCTTATGTCACTCCGATGAATACGTGATTGTCCTTGGCTCTCTCGTGTGATTATATGATATATGTATATAAAACGGGTATATGTGTATGTATATGTATGTGTGTATGGGGAAAAGGGAAGGGCCACTGTTATATCACCACCTGATTCAGCTGGATTCCATCCTGGACGCGGGATGCCCGGACGCGGGATATGGAAAGAGCCGTACGCGGCGACTGTATACATATATATATATGATGTATGATTCATATGTAATGTAATGTGTTGGGTCACCGTTGGGGAGGGGGTTAGGAGAGCCGATGTATTCGGCGCCTGTAAATGTGAATGAAAGATACCGTTTTTGAAATGTACTGTTTTCTGCACACGAGAATAAGAAATATAAAAATGTTGACTCCTATGCCCATGAAAAGAAACGTTTCAAAGATGAAAAGACAAGCCTACATGACAGCCGGCCTAAAGAGAGGCCTTCCTATGTGCAGGTTACGTTCTTGCCTCGTTATACGCCCTATGGCTCCGTGATATTATTATTGATCGTACTTTATGTTACTGCTTGCATTGTTTTCCATGCCTTACATACTCGGTACATTATTCGTACTGACGTCCCTTCTTGTGGACGCTGCGTTCATGCCGCGCAGGTTAGCAGGTATACGGACCGGGTCTCTAGGGCTCTATCTGCAGCATTGGGCAGCGCTCCAGTCGTTCCAGAGCCTCATATCATTGGTACTATTTTGTGTATGTATTTTCGGCGCGACAGTACTCGGCCCTTTCTATGTATAAAGGTACTATGTCTAGAGGCTCGTATACAGATATACACAGTCAGATATGTACAGTTAAACGTATTGTATTTTGAATGGTTCGCGTCCCGGTGTAAGGCGATATTAGAAAGTTTACTGCTAATGTTTATAAAAAAACAAAATGTGCCACTGTTCATACAGGATAGCGAAGGGGTGCTCGGTACAAGTATCGGGTACTCGTCACGGCCCCTAGTCGGGTCGTGACACAGGACCTCGCTATGCCCATAATTATGTACACAAAAGAATAAGTACCCAAAAGCTATAGCTTCGAATGAAGTGGAGCTCTGCTATGTAGTCCCTAAGAATGTAGCTATGGATCAAGTCTGTCTCCCTGTGCACCTGCGAGCATGACGCAGCGTGCACAAACAAAAGGACGTCAGTACGAAGAATGTACTAAGTATGTAAAGCATGATCAACATCAGCATATAAGCATAATAGACAACATAAGAAATAGCATAGGATGGGAGATAGTAATATCATCGTCATAAGCACTTACTTGCCTTTCATGGGGACTTTCCAATTCAAATGCGTATTTGTGTACATACATCCATATCCGTATCCTACTCATATCCGTACCCAACTACGTATCCTTATTCACATTCATATCATGTACATATTCTTATTCGTAATCGTATCATATTCGCATTCATTCTCATATCTATTACATATACGTCGTCATATCATATACCTAGCATTTACATAGCATACCCGACCATGAAGGATCGGTGTTTCATACATACTTGGCCAGCCAAGGCTCAAGGTTACACATACCTGGCCCTACTAAGGCTTCAGGGTTACATCTACCTGGCCCTACCAAAGGGTTATCCGTACCATCTGCAGAGGTGTGCGCGCATTACATAATCATATACATACTTATTCTACCCGGCCTTATAAGCTCGGGGTTCCATAATCGTCATACATAGATACATATACATAATAGCTCATAATCATCTTTACTATTATCATCACTATCATCATCATCATCGTCATCGTCATCGCCATTACCATTATAGTCGTCATCAATATCATTATCACTATTATCGTCATTCATTACATCTATCTTTATAGGCTTACTCGTCATATGAGGAACTTAGTACAATCGTGGCATATCAAGAATCGTGAGCTCAATAGCTCGGAATATCGAAGCATTTGAAAGACATCATAGACTTATGGAAGATTTAGATGTTTGGCCAAAGAACCATGCCTTATGAAAGAAGGGTTAGCCTTACATACCTTTCCGTTCAACTATTTACCACTTGCACGTTCCCCTTCAACGCTCGCATTTCTACCTTCATTAAAGTCATACTATTATTAGAAATCGATAGCTAGCATACATGACTAAAACTAGAGAAAATCGGACAGCATCTCCTTTATTTATACAACATCCCTCAATATCACATATCAACTCCCAAACGTCAATAATACATTCACAGTATCATAACAATAGTCCTTATTTGTTACACCTCGGAAAGATCTTCCGTTGGTATGCAAGCGAACGAACTAGTAAGGAGTATGAGTATGCGATTTGTTCATGAGTAAGCGATGACATTTGACGACTCTAGATAAGATGTTAAAGATGTTAGAGATGGGGGAAGAGGATTTCCAAAAAAAGGCAAAGTATTTGATAAGTATCGGAAAGGAAATACGAGTAAAGATTTAATGAGCACTTAATGATGTCTTGGAGAAGTGTGATAACGTCCCTTAGATTGGTATTGAAGTGTTGAACAAGGTTTAAGAATGCTCCATAAGGATTGGAGATCTAACGAATCGACGAAACGGACTTCGGAACCCCTGGAGTTATACGGCCAAACATACTGGCCGTATAATTTATACGATCCGTATGTTTGGGACCGTATAACCAACCCAGCAAGGCCAAAGTTTCTGGACCAAATGTATGACCAAACATACGGCCCGTACAATTTATACGGACCGTATGTTGGTCTGTATATTTGGTCGGGACAGATTTTGGCTCAATAAATGAAAGGGCCATGTTATATTTTATTTCACTTCCACTTCACACCCCTTCTCTCTAAAACATCTCTCTACATATATCCCACAAGAATTCAAGGATATTTGGTGATCAACAACATAAATCAAGGGAATCAAGTGTAAGAAAACCATCAAAGATCATCCAAGGTCAAGAAACCCAAATGGAGATAAACTAGGGTTTTGCTCAAAGTGGAGTATTATCGACTAAGGCTCGTTCCTACAACATCTAAGGTAAGATTCATGATATTCCTACGTTGTTTAAGGTATTTAAGAGTTGAAATACTTGTATGGTAGAAGGGTATGGTAAAATGGGTCATGAACATGGAAATAGTGTCACCTTGAGAAATAGTTTGAATTAAGTTATGAATCTTGATGTATTGTGATGCAAATGTTTTATAAATGATGTTGAGAACATGAGATGAGTAATGTAAGTGAATGGATATAGCCGTATGTTATAGCCATGGATATGAACAAATGAAAGTAAATTGAGGAACGTGGATAGTGTGAATGATTAATGGCCATTGTTATGATATTGTGAATGTATTGTTGACGTTTGGGAGTTGATATACGTTATGGAGAAATGTCATATAAATAGAGGAGATGCTGTCGGATTTCCTCTAGTTTTAGTCATATATGTTAACTATCGATTCTAATGATAGTATGACTTTAATGAAGGTAGAAACGCTAGCATTGGAGGAGAACGCGCAAGTGTAAAATAGTTGAACGGAAAAAGGTATGTAAGGCTAACCCTTCTTTCATAAGGCATGGTTCTTTGGCCAATCATCTAAATCTTCTACGAGCTTATGATGTTCTCCAAATGCTTCTATCTTCAAAGATACTAAGCTTATGATTCCCGATATGCTACGATTGTACTAAATTCCTCATATGACGAGTAGGCCTATTAAGGCAAATGTGACGAATGACGATAATAGTGATAATGATATCGATGACGATAATGATGACAATGATGATAATGATGTTAATAGAAATGATGCTTATGAGCTAGTATATGTATGTATCTATGTATGACTATTATGGAACCCCGAGCTTATGAGGCCGGGCATGATATGTAAGTAAGTATGTATACGATTATGAAACGCGCGCACACCTCTGCAGATGGTACGGATAACCCTGACGCCTTGGTAGGTTCAGGTATGAGTAACCTTGAGCCTTGGTTGGCCAAGTACGTATGAAACACCGATCCTACATGGTCGGGTATGCTATGTAAATGCTATGTATATGATATGATTATGTATACGATATGAATATGAATATGATATGACTATGTATATGAATGTGAATAAGGGCATGCATACGAATACGAGCTCAAATATGGTACGAGTACTATTATGGAATACGGATAATGATGTATGTACACAAATACGTATTAGCAATGGAAAGTTCCTATGAAAGGCAAGTAAGTGCATATGACGATGATACTGCCATCTCCCATTCGATGCTATTTCTTATGTTGCTATTTATGCTTCTATATTGATATTGATCATGCTTTACATACCCCGTACATTCTTCGTACTGACGTCCTTTTGTTTGTGGACGCTGCATCATGCCCGCAGGTGCACAGGGAGACAGACTTGATCCATAGCTGCTTTCTCAGAGATTACATAGCAGAGCTCCATTTCATTCGGAGCCATAGCTTTTGGGTACTTATTCTTTTGTGTACATAATTATGGGCATAGCGGGGTCCTGTCCCGCTCATGTGATACGTTATACTCTTCTTAGAGGCTCGTAGTCACGTGTATATGGTTAGACGTGTCCGGCCTTGTCGGCCTATATTTTGTATGTCTTTTGATAGCCTTGTCGGCTTATGTACATTTGATGTGGCATAGATGTCAATGATGATTTAAAGATGTTGTCGTCCAATGGGACTAGCGTGATTGATGAAAATAAATGTATGTTTAATCGTATGGCTCACCTAGATGTAAGTATATGTGTAAGCCAAGGGTTCCTGGGTGGGCTAGCATCGGGTGCTCGTCGCGGCACTCTAGACGGGTTGTGACATTATTCATCCACATTTCTCAATTTACTTTCAATCACCCACATCCACGGTCATACCACACGACTACATTCATTCACATACATTGCCTATCCCATGTTTTCAACGTCATTTACATCATATTTATATCACAACACATTAAGAATTATGACTCAATTCAAAGTATTACTCAAAATGGCACTATTCCATATTCATAAGCCATTTTTCTATACCCATCTACAATTCAAGTATTTCAACTCTCAAATACCTTAGACAACATAGAAATACCATAAATTTTACCTTATATGTTGTAGGAACAAGCCTTGGTTGGTAATACTTCACTTGAGCAAAAACCCTAGTTCATCTCCAATGAGATTTCTTGACTTGAATGATCTTTAATGGGTTTTCTAACACTTGATTCATTTGGTTTGTGTTGTTGATCACTAATAATCCTTGAATTCTTATGGAATAAATGTAGAGAGATGTTTTAGAGAGAAGGGGTGTGATATGAAAATGAAATGACATAAAACTTGGTCCCTTATTTAATGAACCATTTCAGTCCCCGACCCAATATACGGACCAACATACGGTCCGTACATACGGGCCGTATGTTTGGTCCAGAAGGTTATGCCATTCTGGGCTGATTATACGTTCCCAACATACAGACTGTACAATTTATACGGCCAGTATGTTTGGCCGTATAATCCCCAGTGATTCCGAAGCTCGTTTCGTCGACTCGTTTGATCTCCAATCCTTATGGAACCTTCTTAGCACTTGTTCAACACCTCAATACAAATCTAAGGGACGTTATCACTCTTTTCCAAGACATCATTAAGTCCTCATTAACTCGTTACTCGTAATTCCTTTCCGAAACCTATCGTATGCCTTGCCTTCTCTTGACAACTTTCTCGTCTAACATCGGATGTCTTTGAAATCTTACCTAGGGTCATCAAATGTCATTTCTTACTTATTGAAACACCATACACTTTGTGCTCTTCATTAGCCCATTCATTGTGCCTCAACGGGAAATTTTTTGAGGTGTAACACAATGTCACGTGGTTCAAGGTCTTCATGAATGATTTCCCGTACAGTCTCAGATGCTTGCTCAATTCGTGTTCGTTTATTTACAAGTTATTAGAATCATTTCTATGTAACTCTCACTCTTTGTTTTAGATTCTATATCTATCACATATTAGGGTCCATCATTTCAATCTCTACACTTGTATTCCCTTTACTTGCTTCCCCCCTTTAAGGGTTTTACTTGTACCATTCTCAAATCCGTTTCCTCACCTTCAAACCTTGAATTGATATATCCCTCACTATACTACATCTTATTCATGCCGTTTCCCATAATTTATAGCTACGATAATTCATGTGTGGAGTCTTAACATACTCATCTTGCAGTTTTGTAATCAAGTAATACAACAGACATAGCAATCCAAACAAGGATGTATTTTACTTAGCTCACCCAGTAATTATGAGTCAATGTCTAAATCTGCTCCAATTAACAACTTCTGTCCGATAGGGATGCTCACAATAGTAGTATGCCTAGTTATCCATACCGTCCATGCAATGTCACTTACTCTCTTCTTCGGTGTTCAAAGTTCACTTATAATGTCATTTTTGTTTTCCAGGGCCTAAGTCTCATGCACGACTAATACTCCTTATGCCTCATACTCTTTTACCCTTGTGTTGCACTCAACATTGATTTCAAAACCCATCATAATCATATTGTATTTGTCGTTGATGATAGCTTTACTCCATCGCTTTATCATCGTACGATAAACTCATAACTCATGATCATGTTTTTCTTTTCTGCTCATTACTGCATATACTTTACTCGTTCTAACTTGGTATAGGATATTCGGAGGAGTTGCATCTTCCTTTAATCATAACAAGACTATTTCTTGAGTATGGGTACTTTGCGGCGCATTTCCTTCTCTTTCTATTCCCCTTTCTTATTTCTTTACATTCCTTCCTCCTCAATTTATCTTATTGTGTTGATCCTTTCTCTAACAATAGTCCTATTTCGTTATTCATCTTTCTGTAGTCTTGGTCTTTTGCATCCAGCTAAAGATATCGATTATACTCTTGATTATACCAATTACAAACTACTACTACTTTGCCATATCACATTTCTCTAATTTCTTTCTCAAGTTGACTTCCCCCTTTTGTCATTGCCTGCTATCATTTCTGTGATTGAGGAACCTCTATGCTGGTCTTTCCCCTAACAGGGTCTTATAAGCTTTCTCATTACTACCCCGCGGCTCGCTTGCTGGTTTCACATTTACATTCACTCTTTATTCATACAGAACATGTCACGTCTTGAGTCGTTCCCTCACTATACTTTACTTAATTTGTATTACAATTCTTACCGTGTTCTCATTATATCTTGATCTTCGCCAACGCTATAGAGTGCCACTTCTTTACCTCGTTCGCAACTCGTAAAATAGAATAAACCTTGCGAAGTAAGCATACTCAACCTGTTACTCTTTTCTAATGAGCCCTATTACACTTGACATATAAGTCATCCTTTCAAGGTATCTTCATTCATTATACCCCTTTATATTTCACACCCCTGTCTCAATCATGTTGTTACTCTATTTTGCTAATAAACTTGTCATATTTTACTTGTACTTATCCATCCAATCAATACTTCAGTATCACACTCTATTGGAGTTACCCTTTCTCTTCTATGTCATATTTTTGTACTACCAAGCATTTCTCTTTACCGTATCAATGTCGATCTTATAACTACTGTTACAATCAATTCAACAACATTTAGCTCATCTCTTGTAATCATCAATAATACTCCTAACTTAATTTCGTCCTACCATTACTTTTTGCACAACATCTTTTCCTGTTGGGACATATTACAAGCTTATATCTTATCTCCTTTTACATTCTAGGAAAATTTCAGCAGAGTTTTCTCTATATTTCTTGCTATCTCAAAGGTTGCACGCAGCAAATACCAACAATGTCTCACAAGGCCAATATAAATACATGTACGACATATCTCAACCACATAGGGCTCCCGCTTTCAAGTAAAAGCACAAAAATGTCGAAACTTACCTCATATATCACGCTTCGAGATGTACTTGATCCTTTAGCGATCTGCCCTGTTATCCCTTCCTATTTACCTTTCCTTTCACCCTTCAGCTTTACATTTCAATCATACCTCAATACTCTTACCTTACTCGACACACATCTTTCATACCGTCGCTTACCTTTGTTCTGATTCATTCGATTTGCTTAGTTCACAAACTTATAACTGAACTTATCATCAAGAGATATCTTTTCTCAATTTCTCGGTTGTATTTACATCGATTTACCTCTACGACAACCAATCCATTAACATATGAATACATGCCCTCATAACGTAGTCTCAGTGAAGTGACTTACCTCTGTAACTTCAACATAATCAATCACTTTCTTCGGTCAATACCGTTCTTCTGCTGCAATCAGGGGTTAGCATAAGGAATCTCATTTCCTATGGCTTAGCACTATCGCACGATCTTAGGGATGAAAGAAGAGTAACCATCCTAAATGCCCTGTAGCCTCCTGTTTATAGATGTGGCGTGCAACACACCATAAACAAGACTCTACAAGACATGGCTCGTAGACACTTCCTAGGACTGAACTGCTCTGATACCACTTTTGTCATGACCCGACTAGGGGACATGACGGGTACTCGGGGCTAACCACCGAGCACCACTCATTCTACTACTCATCATACTCATTAAGTGTACATTCATTAATCTCATACTTCTATTCATAGGAAAAATCATTTTCATTTGATACATAATTACCTTTATTTACATAAGCCCTTCGGCTATCAAAATAATACACATATATATACACGTGGGAAATCGTGAGACCATACTACCCACACATATGTATCTATGTGCCTCTACTAGAGTACTAGACATATGGACAGGATAGGATCCCGTCGTGCCCAAAACATATATGTACACCAACAGTAAATCAGTGGCACCTCCGGAATAATGGAGTGCTCTCAAAAGTCTGCTAATCAGCCTCTATAAATCTGGGTCGCCTCCCTATCTACCTGTGGGCATGAACACAGCGTCCAAAGAAAATGGACGTCAGTACGAATATTGTACGGAGTATGTAAGGCATGAATCAAATGAACATATTAGAGAAATCATAAGGCAAAAGATGAAGATATAACATGCGTAACTTTTAAGGGTGGATACCTTTCATGCCGATCTCATATACAAACATAATACAAGTATCATCATAGCGTATACGTCATCATACCATATGTATATCATAGTACTGTATCTGTGCATACACTTAAACATTATCCGTATTCGGCCACGTAGTGGCTCGACAATATCACATACATGTCTTTCAGGATTTTCATACATTTAAATACATAGTAATATCGTACCCGACTATATAGGATCGGTGTCCTACGTACCCAGCTATAATAATGCTTGGTGTTATACGTTTCTGGCCCTACCAAGGCTCAGTGTTATCCGTGCCTGGCCCTACCAAGGCTCAGTGATATCCGTACCTGGCCTTACCAAGGCTCAGTGGTATCCGTACCCTACTGCAGTGGTGCGCGCGCATCATATATATATATATATATATATATATATATATATATATATATATATATTCTACCCGGCCATATAAGCTCGAGGTTTCATAATAGCCATACATAGGCACATATACATTAAAGCCCATAAACGTCTTTAGCGTCATCACTATTATCATCGTCATCATTATCATCATCACTATCAACAACGTCATCGTTATTATCACATATATCTCATAAGCTTATCATAGCCTTTCATAGGGCATGCATTTGAATTTAAAGACAATCTATGAAAATCGTATCATATTCGTAGCATGAACTTCATAAAAATATCGCATGATAGATTTTATAATCTCTAACTTAGGCTCATCATTACCATCATCATATCTATGGCATATCTCTTAACTTTATCTCATATGGAACCCCCTATGAACATAGACTCATAACCTTTCGGAACATTGGTCATAGGAAATGCATTAGAGCTTATAGACAATCTATAACAATGTCGGGATGACATAAGGTCGAGAGCCCCCGATTCCATTATAGAGTAATCAAATTCATCATATCACACCTTGATGGAACTAACATTTTAAGGTGAGTGTACACCATGAACAACATCAAGGGATCATAAATAGGGGCATTGACTTCATGAACATCATATCTTGCTTTAGAATCTCTAGGCTTAAACTTACCATCATTATTATCATATTCATGACATATTCCTCATCTTTATCTCATAGGAAGCTCTTTATCAATGTTGACTCATAGTTCCCGAAATGTAAGAAAGTCGTAGAAAGGTAGGGAAATAATATCATAGGAATCATATAAGGATCATTAGCTTCATAGGAATATCGTATCATGAGCTTTAGCATTTCTAGACTTATATTCATCATCGGTATTGTCATGCTCGTAACGTATCTCTTTTCTTTATCTCGTATGAAGCTCTTTATACTCTTAGATTTATAATTCCCGATATGTAGGAAAATCATGGAAAGATAGGAGGATTCATACCATAAGAGTTATGCCTTAGAAAGAAAGGACTAGCCTTACATACCTCTTTCATTTAACAATTCCATCGCTTGATTGTTCTCCTTTAATGCTCACGTTTCTACCTTCAAGAGAATTCACATTCACATTAGCTAATCGAGTACATGAACGCGCTTACTAAAGCTAGAGAACATTGGGAAACATTTCCTTTATTTATTCAACTTTTCTCATAGTACATATCAACTCCCAAATGTCAATAACAATATCCATAATATCATACTCAATAATCTTCATCAACCATACATTATTCAATTCTCCTACTTCCCTTTCAAGGGCATCCATAACCATGGTCATAACAAAACATTACCTTCATCCTCATATAATGTTCCTCCTATGTTCTTATTATCATTTATAACATATCTACACTCGTACTATACAAAGAATCATGGTTCATATTAAGCTACTATTCAAAAATGTCACCATTCTCATATTTATAACCCATTTTCTATCTCCTTCTATAATCCATGTCCTTCAACTTTCAAATACCTTAAACAACATGGAAATACCATAAATCTTACCTTA
Organism: Lycium barbarum; assembly: GCF_019175385.1. NCBI lineage: Eukaryota > Viridiplantae > Streptophyta > Magnoliopsida > Solanales > Solanaceae > Lycium > Lycium barbarum. Next base: position 62,116,551 of record NC_083343.1, on the reverse strand, counting down.
GATGGTGTAGGAATGAACCTTGAGTGCAAACACTCCACTTGAGCAAAACCCTAGTTTCACCATCACTTGGATTACTTGTCTTGGATTAACTTTAATGAGCTTCTTACACTTGATTCACTTGGTTTGATGAAGTTGATCACTAATATCTCTTGAATTCTTATGGGAGAAGTGTAGAGAGATGTTTTAGAGAGAAGGGGAGTGAAAGGGAAATAAAATGTAATGAACTTGGATCCCTTATTAATACACAAAAATCTGACCCGACCAGTTTCTACGGACCAACATACGGTCCGTATCTTTTATACGGGCAGTATGTCTGGCCGTATGTTCGGTCCAGTGAAGGTTGCCCATCTGCGCTAAATATACGGCCTAACATACGGCCGGTAAAATTTATACAGCCAGTATGTTGGGCCGTATAATGCCCAGCTATTCCGATTTCGTTCTCGTCGACTCGTTTGATCTCCAATCCTTATGGAACCTTCTTAACACTTGTTTATCACCTCATTAACAATCTACGGGATGTCATAACTCTTCTCCAAGGCATCATTAAATCATCATTAACTCTTTACTCGTAAATCCTTTCCGATACATAACGTATGCCTTGCCTTCTTTAACAACTTCCGTCTCCTACTTCACATGTATTTGAAATCTCATTTAGAATCATCAAATGTTATTTCTTACTCATCAAAACATCGAATACTTCGCGCCCTTCATCAGTCTATTCACTGTGCATGAACGAAAAATTTTCCGAGGTGTAACACCCGCTCCAAGAGAAACAGAGTCGCTGGTATTTTGGTCTGAGGAGGTTGGATCATATGAGGATGATGACATGGGAACCATTTCACTTTAGTTAGAGAGCAGTCTGTCACACTAGGTAGTATTTAGCAATGGGAAAGAGATGTGAAGCGATGTGAACCAGAGAAGGCCTTATGTAAGAGAGAGAGAGATTGACGGTGAAATGAAAAGAGAGAGTCTATAGTTGTTGTTAAGGTTTCGAAGATGACTGTTCAGAGGGGATATAAGAGAAAGTGTATTGGTTCAGAATTGAAGCATCAATCCCGGGGATTCATTTTTTTTTTGTTAATTTTAAAGTGGGAGACGCTTGACTGACTTGGTACTATAAGTAGTTAAGAAAACATATGAAAGTGCTGAGAGAACTACTAACCTGTGTCACAGGGAGACCGGCTCTCTGGACAATTTGACAGCGCTAAGCAGCAATTCTGAAAACTTGTTCATGTGCTGTACTGCACTTCCCATGTGTGCATACCCCCTTTTCTGTCACATCCACCTTTTGACCCAGTATTTTCACATTCTGCTTTTTCATCTTGCATATCTTCCTTCTTGCTTCCCTTGGAGTGATTGAATTTTGAACTACAACTTTTGATATTGAGATGTGCTTTCTGTTGGATTAAAAAGACACACACCCTGATGTGAAGGCTTTGAGGAGAGACTTCTCAAGTTAACCCAGGAGATTAGTTAACTATTTCCTTTCTTCTCTCTCTCCTCGGCCTACACATGATGTCCGTGTTTGGATTTGGGAACCCAAACCAGCTTAGGTCCCTTATAATTATAGAAGGGATGGATCAGATTCCTTTTCACCCAAACAGGCAGCACATTCCCTTTCTCCTTTTGTGGTCCTTTCTTTTGAGAACCAGTTTCTTTTGTACCTAAACTTACTCTTATTGCAATAAACTCTTTGTTCCTCTTAACCGATTCAATTCTTGCTTTGTAGGACTCCTTATAGTAACCTACTCGTCCACAATGGGTTCACAAATAATTTTCAGTGGTGGAGACATACTTGTTATGGGGATGGTAGGGGGTCTTCTCTATTACAAAACCACTTCCTTCTTTATCACTTTCCTTACATTTTTATATGGAAGTGATAACATTAGAAGACCAGGTCCACTTGAGAGCTCTATCAAGATCAAACTTGATTCTATTCAAGTCTTCCTTTAACTGCTTGCTTCTCTCAATCTGGGTAATGAGGCTCAGTTTTGTCTTTTTGAGTTCATCTTCGAGCTCCAAGTGAGCTCTATTGGCTTCGACCTTTCCTTTAAGATGCGCCTCTGTATCCTTTTTCAATTCCCTTTCCAGCATAATATTCAGTTGTTTAGTCTCATCAACTTGTTCCCTCATCTCTCCAATTGACATCAACATATTGTCTCTTTCGAGTTCACAATCACTGATTTCATGAACGAGTGCACCTTTCTCAACTACAAGGGCATGATATGCATCAATTAGCATGCCTGACAGTGACCTGAGTTTATTTTGAGAGTAAGCTAGCTTTCAGGTTCTTCTTTACCTCAAGAAAATTTACTTCTGCATCTTCATTACTCTCATCACTATCATCTGAGTCTGATTTTTCCATAAGTGCAAATATTGACTCATACTTAGAGGCTTCATTTTCTATGACCACCATTGATGTGTTCCTTTTGACATCTTCTTCATCAGACTCAGTGGAAGAGTCCTTCAACGTAGCAAGTGTTTGTTTTATTATAGCATCGGTAGCTTCCTTTCTTCAAAATTTTCTATCAGGAACGTGGTACCTTCATGTAGTTCTATCATAGTTGTCCTGCTTGTTTAGAGGGCACTCTTTAGCAAAGTGGTTGGGTCTTCCACACCTATGGCAAGAATATTCATTTCCTTTAAGATTTTTGATGAAGCTTCCCATCATCTGGATTCCACCATTTTTCCGAATCAATTTATGGAATCTCCGTGTAAGATATGCCAACTCTGATTCATCGTCGCTTGAGTCTTCCCTAGCCACTTTGAGAGATAGGCTCCTTTCCCTTTTGATTCCATTCTTTTCTTCCTTCTTCATAGACATCTTGTCACGCCCCAAAACTGACCCTAGACGTAACAGGCATCCGATGCTATAAACAACACCGGAAGTACCTTATATAATAATTAAACATCAAGTTCCTTTTTAATAATATTTCCTTATTAAATTAAACAAAGTTATAAGTAACTGCATATATCAGGATCACAATTATGAAATAAAATCAGCTGAAGTCTAATATAAGTAAATAGTCATAAACGTGGCAAACACCCATTAAGTCATACTAGACTTTGACAATCTACCCATAATTTTGACAACTATATATGGAGCTTCTAAGAGACACAACAATCATCTAACTTCGAGACGCAGCCCGAAAATCTAGAATAATAAATGAAACAGGAAGTGTCCCACGAATAAGGATGTGGCCTCACCAAATCAACAGCAGCAGCAAGTTCTCCTAAGTGTCGAGAGTATCACGAACCTGTTCTTCCCCATTACCTGACATACCATCAAAAACAACAATGGTATGCCCGAGTACTTTCATACTCAGTGATTGCCTCGGGGATAACAAGTAATATAAAAATAAAATATAATAAAACATAAAGAAATTACTTCTGAAAAGATAGTATAAAAACAGTTATTCCACTTTGTGATTCGTAATATTATTTGTTAAACAGTTTACAAAGTCATTAATCAATATAAAAATAATTATTCAGCTTGTGTATCTCAATAAGAATTATCAAAACTGATTATAAATCCTTTTGTCAAGTTACAACTTTCAATTATGCCTTTAAAATTGATCATGATTGTCAACAACAGTTCCATGAGAGAATAAGAACATCACACATGCCAATACAGGCCCAAAAAAATCAATCATAACGAAGGGATGACCTTTGAGGTTCCCTAATCATAGCAGCGCATCACACTAGAATATGAAATTCAACGGTGGCTATCCTTCCTCCCGAATATCTAGGCATAATCACACCCCAGGTAGCGAACCCGGAAGTGGCCACTCTTCCTCCCGAATGGCTAGGCATTATCACACTAGGATCCATAGTGGCTACCCTTCCTCCTGAGTAACTAGCCAAACACAACAATAAAGTTCATAGCATAGAAGCCAATTAACAATTTGTCTCACAGTATGTCACACCAACAATTACATTTAAGTTCACCATGTCATTGCAAGGATACATCATTTCATTGATAATCTTGAAAACGTTTCCACTTCCTTAAATAAGGTTCAATTGTTATAGTTCATCATAAAACACTATTACCAACCCTTAGCCATTATTGATGACCATCTATTATAGAGAAAAATGATTAGAATTACATATACATGTATAGAGTGTAATACAATCAAGGTTAAATCTGGGTTTGTCCCCTCACACACACCAACCACAATCAAAGCATGAAATGGGGTTTTTTGAAGTATGAAAAGTTCACCTTTTTTTATTCAATAAAGAGCTTTTTAAAAGAGACATGCATCCAAAACAAGTTTTAAAAAGAGAGACATACCTTAAATCCCGTTAAAATATTCCAAACGTAAGCTCCATGCTTCAAAGAATCTTTTGTCACGACCCGGCTAGTGGGCCATGACGGGTATCCGGAGCTGACTACCGAGCATCTCTCATCATGTTATCTATCATACTCAACCTGAACAAATATCATTCCCATACAAGACGTATCATAAAATGATCACCAATATCCTCCGAACATATATGTGTACATAGACCACGAGGTCACAAAAATGATATACAAAATATACAATGAGAAAGTCTCACAACATCTACAACCCACACATAAGTATCTACGAGCCTCTAACTGAAGTACTAAAATCATAAGGATGGGACAGGACCCCGCCATGCCCCCAATATGTACACAAAATAATATACCAAGAAATGGCGACACCGGAGTAGTGTAGTGCTCCTACAAATCTGCTGAGTGAGCTCCTAAGCGTCTGGGCCGTCTACCTGTGGGCATGAACACAGCGTCCGTAAATGAAAAAGGACGTCAGTATGGAAAATTTACTGAGTATGTAAGGCATGAACAATAATATCATGCCAAAGACATAAGGAAACATCAAGTAAGGAAACAACCTACAATTGAATGTCTCGTAAGACCGAATTATGCATGCCAACTTACACCATAAACAACATCATATCGAGTATACATATATAAGCTTCCCGACCATATAGGTACGGTGTGGTCATCATGAGCCCGCGTTCGGGGTACATCTCATGCCGCCCACTAGTGGTGTCTGCCCATGCCATATAGACATGGTGTAATCATCATCATAGCAGCCCACTACACCTGTCATAGTGGTGACTGCCCGACCATATCGGCGCGGTGTACTCATATTTATACATAACATAATGCATGCATGAGAACTCACGGAAAGCTATGACTCTATCGGAGTGACGTAAGGTTAGTAACCTCCGATTACATTATGGGATAATCCTCATCGCTATGCCCCACCTTGAAGGAACTAATATCATGAGGTGAGGTATCAACAAGAATTGACATCAATGAAATCACAAGGATAAAATATCAAGCTTATCATTATTATCATCGTTATCATAACACATATCTCATCTCTAGTTCATAAGAAGCTCTTGAGAATCTTTAACTTCTATCTTTTAGGATGTAAGGAGATCATGGGAATATAAGCAGGAGTCACATAATAAGAGTCATGCCTTTGAAGGAAAGGGACTAGCCTTACATACCTTTTCGCCTTTCTAACTTGCCGACTAAATGCTTCCTTCCAAGTTCGTAATTCTACATTCAAGGGAATTCGTACTAAGATTAGATAATCAGAAACATACTTGAAGCTAAGCTAAAGCTAATGAAAATTGGGCAGCATCTCCTTTGTTTCTACAACTTCCTCCATATAATATAACAACTCCCAAACAACGATAACAACACTACAATACCGTAATCAATAAACTTTGTTAAGTTAGTCATTATTCAATTCTCAATATTCCCTTTCAAAGTCATTCATAACCATAGCCATAATACAACACCACATTCCTCCTCATATAATGCTTCTCCAATATTCTTAATAACATTTATAACAAGATTATACTCATAACATGTCAAGAATCATGATTCATGTCAAGCTACTACTCAAGAATACTACTATTCTCATATTTGTAACCCATTTTCTACTTTCTTTCATAATCCAAGTCTCTCAACCATTCAATACTCTTAGTAGCATGAAATGATCATAAAACTCACCTTTGATTATGAAGGAATGGATCTTGGATAGAAATGCTTCAGTTGGAGAAAACCCTAGCTCCACTTCCAAAGAAATTTCTAGCTTCCATCAACCCTCATTAGCATTTGTGCACTTGATTCTACTAGTTTTGGTATTTGATCTTTGATTCTCCTTGAATTTATGTTAGTGAAATATGGAACCTTCTAGAGGTCTTGAGAGAAGTGGTGAAGTTGGAAGAATGAAAAATTAGAAGTGGGAACATATATTTATGCTTGGAAAATACTCAGCCCGACAGGAGTTATACGGACCCTTATTCGGTCCGTATAAATGACCGTATTTCACCATCAAGGAAATCCCTTTTTCAGTAAGGTTATACAGACCCTTTATACGAATCGTATAAAGTTATACGGATCATATAAATGGTCGTATAACTCTATTTTTCTGAAGTTAATCTCGTCGTTTCGTTTGATCTCCAATCCTTATGGAACCTTCTGTCACGACCCAACCCCGTGGGCCGTGACTAGTGCCCGAGATGGACACCCATACGCGCTTACTTACCAAATCAGCATATCAACGACTTATCCATAATTTATCCAACATATATTAATTATTACAGATATTAAGGACGGATGTTATCTTAAGCGGTCGCATATATCAAACACATCATACATGAGTCGCCAAGGCTGTCGTAGAACATATCGTCCAAAGCATATACATAAGTATATATACATACAAGCCGTTAAGGCTGTCATGGCAAATAGGACCGCTTAGACGCAAATCACAGACATAACCGAACATTAACGACCCATGACCCAGATATATGTCTACAGGCCTCTAACAAACACAACAGAAGCATATGATGGGATAGGGCCCCGCCGTACCCCTGAATATACACATACATATATATAACGGAAGAGTCTGTACCAAAATATGGGCTCCGGAACAAGGGAGCACTCCAAGGCAGCAGAACAGATAGCCTAAGCTGTCGGGTCACTCACACGAATGGAATATGTACTGAGTATGTAAGGCATGAAATACAACTGAAAGGATCATAACTGAAATAGAGATTCCAGGAGTCAAGTATCATAATAAGGAAACCACTGTACCTGTGTAATATGGAACAGAATCGAACATTTTCATATCGCGTACCGTACCCGGCCCATTATGGGACTCGGTGAATGAAATCATGTCATTATGTCATCATGAATACATGTATACATATACCGTACCCGGCCCTCTAGTGAGGGACTCGGTGAACAAAATCATATCATCATACTTTCATATCATCATGCATACATATACATATACATATATATACCGTACCCGGCCCTCTAGTGAGGGACTCGGTGAATGAAGTCATACCGTACCCGGCCCATTAACGGACTCGGTAAATAGAATCATGCATGTGAACATCGTATATCATATACATACCGTACCCGGCCCTCTAGTGAGGGACTCGGTGAATCAAATCATCATATGCCCTCCTGGCCACCATAACACATCATCATCATCACATCACATCATCATATGCATATACAGTACCCGGCCCTCTATTGAGGGACTTGGTGAAAAATGCAGTGGAGTGCGCACGATAACATACCCGGCCCGGGACTCGATGAATAGACATATTGAGGCTTGCATGAACAGAGTCGTGAGAAACTATATGCATATAAATCATGACTCGATAGATAGGTGCGCAAATTGACACTTGAGGATCATAACTGAAACAGAGATTTACCAGAATCAACATGATCTTTAAAAACATCAAAGCACTTGCCTTCTTAAAACGGAAATCATGTATGTCATCAACATAGATCAAAACTGAAAGTCATGTATCAATATAATGCCGTGGAACGTACGGCCCGATCCATATATCATAAGGTGTTAATATAATGCCGTGGAACGTACGGCCCGATCCATATATCATAATGTGTTAATTCCAAGATTCGATGAACACGTATACTTTCCGACACCCGAAGACTCTGAAACAAGTTTCGGGTCAATCCGACTTAGTATGAGAAAGTTATGAGCGTTTAAAGTACAGAACCTTCTATGAACATTTCAGAAGCTATTTTTGGAAATTGAAGCAATACTCATATCATGTAGATCTTCGGACAACATAGATACGCACCAAATTCATATGAAACAGCTTATGCAAATCAAGGACGTTAGCCATCCTAGTGGCTCTAAGAATAGGAATTTCTTTGGAATCATACATATACGTCATTTGTTCGTTTCATAGAGATCATGCCAAAAGAAAGAAAGGTAAGCCTTACATACCTTGCCCGCTTTCTATGCTAATCCGAACTTAAGTCTTTCGCTTCGCAAGATCTACAACAATATTCATATATACCGAACATTAGCCATAAACACTTAGAGTCCAATTCTAAACCAACACTTAATCTACAGAAATTTCGGCAGCATTTCCCCTGAAAATGCAACATCCCCGAGAATTCAACTCAGCCAAACATTCAACAACAAATTCGAGAATTTAACTCGACCAAAATATCGACAACAATACCAACAATTATTCTAACAATATCCACAATCGATTCAAAACGCATACTAACATTAACAACTTCTTCCTACAATCTTCAACGACGCTTCACTTATATTCAATTCATATTTGCTCACATATTCAAGTATTAATCCGAAACCATTCAAACAATATTCAAGAATACTTCAAACAATCCGTACAATATTCACAATAATCCAACCCATATGCTATGCCACCCGAAATCTTCCAAATGGAATAAGAACAATAACAACACATTTTCTTCCTTCAATCTCATGAACTTCACCAACAATTCACACACTAACACATTGTTTTCCATAAATATAAGAAATGGCTTCTAACATCACATTAGTTTCTAAAATAACTTTCCAACACTTCCAACTTCAACTTGAATCATCAAACTTTCATTACCAACATAGCATTCATGACAATAACAATCAAAATACTAAGAGAAATTGATTCATTGTCTTCTATACCACAAAAACACCACACGGCCACAACACTATGCCCATATTTTCATGAATTTCACTCATTTCTACACACCACAACATACACAATTATCCATAACATATAAAAGAAGATTGATTCTTACTTTTTCCACTTATCTTCTCACTTGGCTAGAATTTGTAGCTTGCAAGAATAAATGTTCTAGTTGCTCCAAGGATCACTTCACCTTGCTAGGGACCTTCCAATTAGTAGAAAATAATTTTTGAGCAATTTTTTTCCAAGGTTCTTGCTCTCCCAAGCTTGGCCGAATATGGAGGGCTTTCCTAGCTTCTCTCAAAGTTTCTTGACTCTTCTAAGTTGAAGATGAATTTATCATCTTTTTACTTACATATATTAAACTCCCATGTGGGCTTGGCCCATACCACTTGGCCGGCCACACTTGGGCCTCTTTTTTTTTTTTTTTTTTTTTCAAGCCCATTTATTTCAAGACCAATCTTTCCCCCTTTTTTTTTTTTTGAAAAATTATTTTCCAATTTCCAAATTTGCCCTTAGCCATTCTTAATATTTCCACATCAAAATTTTCATAACCAACTTATATTCCAAACAAGATCAAAAATATAGCTTTGCTCTTAACTTCCCGCAATTATCTTCAATTATCCGAATACGTAAAATGCGGGATATAACATCCTCCCCCCCTTTAGAACATTCGTCCTCGAATGTTGAACTGGCCTCATGGCGTATTATTGTCACGACCCAGTTAGGGGCCGCGATGGGTACCCGGAGCTAGTTACCGAGCACCGCTCACTCTACTACTTATCTTGCTCATTTAATATTCTTTTATCAATTTACATACCAGTTGTAGGAAAATCATAATTAAACAAACATAAATACTTTATATACAATTGTCTTTCGGCCATCAAAATAATATACATGCATATGAAAACGTCTTGTGAGACCATCTAACCCACACTGCGTATCTACGAGCCTCTACTAACATACTGTATATACATGGACGGAACAAGACTCCGTCATGCCCAAAATATACATATATACCAAAAGGATAATCCTAAGCACCTCCGGACAATGGAGTGCTTTCAACCAGCTGACTGCTACTGAGGATCTGGGCCAAGCTCTCCTCTCTGTCTACCTGTGGGCATGAACACAGTGTCCGAAGAAAGGACGTCAGTACGAATGTTGTACTGAGTATGAGAAGCATAAACAATGAAAGAAAACATCAATAACATAGTGATAACATCAACGTGAAATATCTGGATCTGTCTTATAATCATAAAGGAAATCATGCGTGCCATCTTACTCATACTCATTCTCATAACATATATGCATCATATGCAAGCTGCCCGTCCATGTCGGAACGGTGTGATAATCAATAATATTAACCCGCGTCCAGGCCTCCCGCGTCCGGGGTACCATCTCATGCCGCCCACTAGTGGTGTCTGCCCATGCCCGAAGGTCATGGTGTATCCGTATAGCTGCCCGCCTTGGCGGTGACTGCCCGGCCAACTAGGCACGGTGTGAAATGCTCATGTCATGCTTATCATAAAATGCTCATAATAATAATATACTCATCATAAAATACTTATCTCATTGTAATACATGCATAAGGCTCAATATTAACTTTATTCTATCGGGGTGACGTAAGGTCGTGATCCCCCGATTCCATTATGGAACAAGTATTGATACTCTGCCTCACCTTGAAGGAACAAGTACATAAGGTGAGTGTAAGCGATAATTAACATCATCATTATACTAGCATCATCATATCGTATTCCTCATCTTATATAGACATTAAGGAGTTAGACTCTTAGCCTTTCGGACTATAAGAACTCATGAAGAGAATAGGAATTTCGTGCTACAAGATTCATGCCATCAGGAAGAAGGGACTAGCCTCACATACCTTTGTCGTTTAGCTAAGATATCGCTCACTCGTTCTCCTTCAATATCGCGTTGTTACCTTCATAAAGAATTCATATCAACATTAGCATACTAACTACAAGAACGCGTCGCTAATTCTAAGAGAAGTCGGACAGCGCTTCTTTTGTTTATACTATTTTTCCCATGTTTTATATTAACTCCCAACATTCATAGCATTACTCACAATATCGAAATCAACAATTGTCGTTTACGTACATTTAGCAAAATCCACCATTTTCCTCCAATTTCCCTCATAATTAGCCTTATGACTCGTCCTTGCATTTTCATGCGTTTAACGTTTGTTTCATGATATAAACATCATTTATAACGTATTTTTATTCACAACACTTCAACATTCATAATTCAATCCCACTATCATTCATTTATGGCACTATTCACTCAATAATGGTCCATTTCTATGTTCTTCTACATTTCAAGTGTCTAAGCTTTTCAATACTTCAAACAACATAGAATGATCATGAAACTTACCTTGGATAGTGGTTGAATAACCCTTGAGTTAAAATTCTTCACTTAAACAAAACCCTAGTTCACCTTCTTGGGAATTACTTGACTTAGATGATCCCTTGATGTGTTCTTGCACTTGATTTCATAGGTTTTGTGTTGTTGATCTTTAGCTTTCCCTTGATTCTCTTGGATTATTATGGAGGAAGTATTTGGAGAGTTCTAGAGTGTTCTTGAGTTGTATGAATGAAGAATGAAATAAAATGAGGCCTAAGTTCCTTTTAATAACTCAAAAGCTGATGTTTAATGAATTCTCGTCGGGTGAACAGTAGTCGTAAACTGCAGTTTACGGACCGTATTTTGATTTACGGGTCGTCCACTGTGGTTGTATTTAAGCATTCCAAAAACAGAGAGTTTGGCTGGTGGACATGGCAGTTTACGACCTGGTTTACGGTCCGTAAACCAGTTTACGGGCCGTAAACTAGGTCGTATTTAACCATATTCAACATTTACAGAAAGTCTTGGCTGAGGGACCTGGTGGTTTACGACCTGGTTTACGGTCCGTAAACCAGTTTACGAGCCGTATTCTGGGTCGTCTTTAACCATTTCAACACTTAACAGAATCTTGAGATTTTTGACGCAATGAAAGACGATTGCACTATACGGTCCGTAAATCACTTTACGTATAGTGCCATATACGACCACTGGGTGAAATATTTTCTACAACTTTATTATTTCCAATAATGCAAAATTAGCCATTCTCGACTTAGTAAAACACCATACATTCAAGTCCTTCATTGTTCTACTCATCACACAAGTACGGAAAAATTCCCGAGGTGTAACATTCTTCCCCCCTTTTGGAACATTCGTCCTCGAATGTTCGACACTCGCGGATTCTAGAAAATTTTTGCCAGAGTTCCCTTTGTAATTTGGCACTACCAATTTACCACAACGACCCATAATATCATCGCCTTACAGGCCTATGTCACAATATCAACACATTTATGGCCACACACGACCAAAAACATAAAATTAAAACATTCATACCTCATATCGTCGACGTCTCATTTTGAATCTCTTCTGTGGATTGGAACAAATGGGGGTACATAGATTTCATCTTTTCCTCCGCTTCCTAAGTCATTTCTTCCCGATTATTGTTCCGCCATAGCACTTTGACTGAAGCAACCTTTTTATTCCGAAGCCTTCGCACTTGTCTATCCAAAATAGCAATGGGCACTTCTTCGTATGTCAACTTCTCTGTCACTTGTACATCATCAATTGGAACAATCCTCGTGGGGTCTCCAATACACTTGCGGAGCATCGAAACATGGAATACTGGGTGTACAGATTCGAGCTCTGAAGGCAAGTCCAACTCATAGGCTACTCTTCCCACCTTGCGGATGATTCGATAAGGTCCAATGTATCTTGGACTCAATTTCCCCTTTTTGCCGAACCTCATTACTCCCTTCATTGGTAAAACTTTCAGGAATACCCAATCATTAGCTTGAAATTCTAAATCCCGTCGGCGGTTGTCCGCATTAGACTTTTGGCAACTTTGAGCTGTTAACAGTCGGTCTCGAATCACTTTAACCTTTTCAACTGCTTGTTGGACCAAGTCGGGGCCTATCAATTGTACTTCTCCGGTTTCAAACCATCCAATTGGAGATCTGCATTTTCTTCCATATAAGGTTTCATACGGGGCCATTTGGATACTGGAATGATAGCTGTTATTATAGGCAAATTCAATAAGAGGCAAATGCTCATCCCAACTACCACCGAAGTCCAGCACACATGCTCGTAGCATATCTTCTAAGGTCTGAATAGTGCGCTCGGCTTGCCCATCGGTCTGTGGGTGGAACGCCGTGCTGAGCTTAACTCGAGTACCTAGACCTTCTTGAAAGGACTTCCAGAACTTGGCTGTGAACTGCGCCCCTCTATCCGTGATAATGGCCAAAGGAATACCATGAAGTCGTACAATCTCCTTGAGATACAATTTAGCATAGTCTTCCAGTGAATACGTAGTCCTGACGGGGAGAAAATGAGTTGCTTTTGTGAGCCTGTCCACGATCGCCCATATAGAATCATACTTCCCTCGCGTACGGGGTAATCCTACCACAAAATCCATATTAATTTCTTCCCATTTCCACGTAGGAATTTCCATTGCTTGCAATAAACCTCCTGGCTTTTGATGTTCGGCTTTCACTTGCTGACAATTTGGTCATTGGGCTACAAACCCTGCTATGTCTCGCTTCATGCCATCCCACCAATATAGCAACTTAAGGTCGTGGTACATCTTGGTTGCATCTGGATGAATAGAATACCGGGAATAATATGCTTCCTCTAAAATTCGTTGGCGTAAGTTTGCCACATCCGGTACGCATAACCTGCCCCGATATCTAAGGACCCCTTCTATGGAAACATCAAATGGAGACTTTTCTTTTTCGTGAGCTAGATCTCGATAATGACTTAGCTGGGAATCCTCATATTGTCGTTCCTTTACCTCTAGATTCAATGATGAAACTGTGGGGTCATTGATGCTAATACTTGCATCTCCTGCATCAGTCGCACGTACGCCGAGACTTGCTAGTTGATGGAGCTCACGAACCATTTCCTGCTTTTCCGAAGGAACTCCACATAAACTACCCATCGATCGGCGGCTAAGTGCATCTGCCACTACATTCGCCTTCCCTGGATGATATAGAATGTTCACATCGTAATCCTTTAGTAATTCTAACCATCGCCTTTGCCGCAGGTTCAACTCCTTCTGTTTGAAAATATATTGGAGGCTTTTGTGATCCGTATAGATGTCAACACGTACACCATACAAGTAGTGCCTCCATATTTTTAAGGCGTGGATAACCGCGTCCAATTCGAGATCATGAGTCGGATAATTCTGTTCATGCCTTCGCAACTGTCTCGAGGCATATGCAATGACTCTCCCATGCTGCATTAATACGCATCCTATTCCCACACCGGAGGCATCACAATATACGACATAGCCATCGGACCCTTCTGGAAGTGTTAGCACTGGCGCTGAGGTCAACCTGTTTTTCAACTCTTGGAAACTACGCTCACAGGCATCATTCCACTGGAATTTATCCAACTTCTGAGATAACTTCGTCAATGGGGCTGAAATAGATGAGAAGCCCTCTACAAATCTCCTGTAATACCCTGCTAACCCAATAAAACTACGAACTTCCGTAGGTGTCGTAGGCCTTGGCCAAGTCTTCACAGCTTCTATTTTCTGAGTGTCGACTCGGATACCATCATCTGAAATAACATGACCTAGAAATGCCATGGATTTTAGCCAAAACTCGCACTTCGAAAACTTTGCATACAATTCCCGATCTCGAAGAACGCCAAGAACAATTCTTAGATGATCTGCATGTTCTGACTCTGTGCGAGAATATACCAGGATATCGTCGATAAACACTATCACGAAAAGATCCAAGAACGACCTGAACACATTATTCATTAAATTCATGAACATCGCCGGGGCGTTTGTCAACCCAAACGACATTACTCAGAACTCGTAATGGACGTACCTCGTTCTAAAGGCTGTCTTGGGAATGTCTTCTTCTCTGATCCTCACTTGATGATAACCCGATCTTAGGTCTATCTTAGAAAACCACTTAGCACCTTGTAATTGATCGAACAAGTCGTCGATTCTGGGAAGGGGATATCTGTTCTTCACAGTCACCCTGTTCAACTGTCTATAATCGATACACATTCGTAGCGACCTATCTTTCTTTCGCACGAACAAGACCGGTGCTCCCCACGGTGATGAACTGGGTCTAATAAAACCCTTTTCGAGTAAGTCTTTCAACTGTGCCTTTAGCTCTTTCAACTTTGCTGGAGCCATTCGATAGGGAGGAATAGAAATAGGCTCGGTGTTGGGTACTACATCAATAGCAAAATCGATTTCCCTTTCTGGAGGAAGGCCTGGTAACTCGTCGGGAAACACATCTGGGAATTCATTCACTACCAGGACAGACTGGAAAGCTGGCACTTCCACTTCCGTGTCATGAACACGAACTAGATTACAAATATAACCCTTGGCTATCATCTTTCTCGCTTTAAGGTAGGAAATAAACCTACCCTTTGGGGAAACTGTATTACCCTTCCACTCGAGTATGGGCTTTCCCAGAAATTTGAATCGAACTACCTTTGTCTGGCAACAAACATTAGCATAGCATGACGCCAACCAGTCCATACCCATAATTACGTCAAAATCTATCATCTCAAGTTCAATCAAATCAGCCTTTGTCTGACGATTACGTATAATGACTACACAGTTCTTATATACTTGCCTCGCTATTACAGGATCACCAACCGGAGTGAATACTTCGAAAGGTTTAATTGGCTCGGGTCTCACCCCAACACAATCAGCAATATACGGAGTAATATATGAGAAGGTAGAACCTGGATCAATCAGAGCATATACGTCACGGGAAAATATAGTCAGGGTACCTGTGACAACATCTGGGGAAGACTCGAGATCCTGTCGCCCAGCTAAAGCATACACACGGGGCTGAACAGCACCTGAAGTACATGCTCCCCCTCTACCTCTGCCTCTACCTGCTGTAGTCTGAGGAGTCTGTGCTTTCGGGCGTGCTGAAGAAGAACCCGCTGCTGAACCTGTAGGCTGCGTCCCAGCTCTATCCCTCGCTGAGGGGCAATTTCTCATCATGTGACCAACTTGCCCGCAAGCATAACAAGCATCCGAACCCTGACGACACCGTCCGGAATGTAATTTGCCACACTGACTACACCGCGGTACTGGAGGTCTCCTCTGACTAACATCTCCCTGATACTGAGAACTTGGGACCCTCGAACTCTGACCCTGCCCTGACTGGAAAGAGCGATCGAACCTTCCGTCTGAGAATCTGGGAGGCGCACTAGTCGCGGACTGACCTGAGTGCCTGGGATGTGTCTGTCTCGATCCCTCTCTATACTCACTGTTCTGTCCCATAGATCTAGCCCTCTTACCTTGTCTTCTGTCACCATCACGATCACTTCTTTGCTGTCGTTGTCGTTCCTCGAGATTCTGAGCATGGGCCTGTATCCGGGAAATATCCATCCCATCTTGCAAGGAGGCCGTCAAACAATATCTGTACAAATGTGGCCCCAGACCACTCACAAATCTATAGATTCTGTCTCCCATGTCGGCCACCATAGTCGGAGCATATCGAGCCAATGAGTTGAATTGCATCCTATACTCTCGGGCACTCATACCCCTTTGCTTTAAATTCAGGAACTTGTCCGCTCTAGCTCGGCGGACTTCGGGTGGCAAGTAGTGACGAATAAAGGCATCTACAAACTCTTGCCACACGGGAGGTGGAACATTTTCTCCTCTTGTTATCACCCAATTCTTATACCATAACACTGCCACGTCGCGGAGTCTATAAGAAGCCAACTCCACGGATTCGGTCTCGGAAGCATGGATAATCTCTAAAGTCCTCAACATCTCATCGATAAAATTTTGCGGATCTTCATCTGGCTTTGACCCAAAGAATTCTGGAGGATTTAAGGCCATAAAGTCACGGGCTCTCGTGCTAGCTGAACGATCCCTTGGACCCGCATCCTGTCGTTGTGCCTGAGTGGCAACCAATTGTGTCAATAAATTGATGGCCTCGGACACTTGTTGACTCGAAGCACCCAGTGGAGGAATCGGAGTTGAGGCTCCTCCCTGCTCTTCTACATTGGGCGCGGCCTCACTTTGCGATTCGCTTTCCTCTACATTTGCCGGAGGCTCTCTTTCCGCCTGCCTCTTTGTCGTAGCTTTGCCCTTCTGGGCAGCTGTAGCTTTTCCCTTTGGCGGCATTTTCTGAAACCATAACGCACTTTTAGGAATAACATAATCCTAAGCATGGCTCTATCGCACGATTTCATGAGAAGAAGGATGGTCATTTTCCTAAATACTCTATAGCCTCTTGTTTATTAGCGTGGCGCGCAACACGCCATAAACAAGACCCTACTAGACACGGCTCGTAGACACTTCCTAGGACGAACTGCTCTGATACCACTTCTGTCACGACCCAGTTAGGGGCCGCGACGGGTACCCGGAGCTAGTTACCGAGCACCGCTCACTCTACTACTTATCTTGCTCATTTAATATTCTTTTATCAATTTACATACCAGTTGTAGGAAAATCATAATTAAACAAACATAAATACTTTATATACAATTGCCTTTCGGCCATCAAAATAATATACATGCATATGAAAACGTCTTGTGAGAATATCTAACCCACACTGCGTATCTACGAGCCTCTACTAACATACTGTATATACATGGACGGAACAAGACTCCGTCGTGCCCAAAATATACATATATACCAAAAGGATAATCCTAAGCACCTCCGGACAATGGAGTGCTTTCAACCAGCTGACTGCTACTGAGGATCTGGGTCAAGCTCTCCTCTCTGTCTACCTGTGGGCATGAACACAGCGTCCGAAGAAAGGACGTCAGTACGAATGTTGTACTGAGTATGAGAAGCATAAACAATGAAAGATAACATCAACAACATAGTGATAACATCAACGTGAAATATCTGGATCTGTCTGATAATCATAAAGGAAATCATGCGTGCCATCTTACTCATACTCATCCTCATAACATATATGCATCATATGCAAGCTGTCCGTCCATGTCGGAACGGAGTGATAATCAATAATATTAGCCCGCGTCCAGGCCTCCCGCGTCCGGGGTACCATCTCATGCCGCCCACTAGTGGTGTCTGCCCATGCCCGAAGGTCATGGTGTATCTGTATAGCTGCCCGCCTTGGCGGTGACTGCCCGGCCAACTAGGCACGGTGTGAAATGCTCATGTCATGCTTATCATAAAATGCTCATAATAATAATATACTCATCATAAAATACTTATCTCATTGTAATACATGCATAAGGCTCAAGATCAACTTTATTCTACCGGGGTGACGTAAGGTCGTGATCCCCCGATTCCATTATGGAACAACTATTGATACTCTTCCTCACCTTGAAGGAACTAGTACATAAGGTGAGTGTAAGCGATAATTAACATCATCATTATACTAGCATCATCATATCGTATTCCTCATCTTATATAGACATTAAGGAGTTAGACTCTTAGCCTTTCGGACTATAAGAACTCATGAAGAGAATAGGAATTTCGTGCTACAAGATTCATGCCATCAGGAAGAAGGGACTAGCCTCACATACCTTGGTCGTTTAGCTAAGATATCGCTCACTCGTTCTCCTTCAATATCGCGTCGTTACCTTCATAAAGAATTCATATCAACATTAGCATACTAACTACAAGAATGTGTCGCTAATTCTAAGAGAAGTCGGACAGCGCTTCTTTTGTTTATACTATTTTTCCCATGTTTTATATTAACTCCCAACATTCATAGCATTACTCACAATATCGAAATCAACAATCGTAGTTTACGTACATTTAGCAAAATCCACCATTTTCCTCCAATTTCCCTCATAATTAGCCTTATGACTCGTCCTTGCATTTTCATGCGTTTAACGCTTGTTTCATGATATAAACATCATTTATAACGTATTTGTATTCATAACACTTCAACATTCATAATTCAATCCCACTATCATTCATTTATGGCACTATTCACTCAATAATGGTCCATTTCTATGTTCTTCTACATTTCAAGTGTCTAAGTTTTTCAATACTTCAAACAACATAGAATGATCATGAAACTTACCTTGGATAGTGGTTGAACAACCCTTGAGTTGAAATTCTTCACTTAAACAAAACCCTAGTTCACCTTCTTGGGAATTACAAAAAACAGAGAGTTTGGCTGGTGGACATGGCAGTTTACGACCTGGTTTACGGTCCGTAAACTAGTTTACGGGCCGTAAACTGGGTCGTATTTAACCATATTCAACATTTACAGAAAGTCTTGGCTGAGGGACCTGGTGGTTTACGACCTGGTTTATGGTCCGTAAACCAGTTTACGGGCCGTATTCTGGGTCGTCTTTAACCATTTCAACACTTAACAGAATCTTGAGATTTTTGACGCAATGAAAGACGATTGCACTATACGGTCCGTAAATCACTTACGGGCCGTATAGTGCCATATACGACCACTGGGTGAAATTTTTTCTGCAACTTTATTATTTCCAAAAATGCAAAATTAGCCATTCTCGACTTAGTAAAACACCATACACTCAAGTCCTTCATTGTTCTACTCATCACACAAGTACGGAAAAATTCCCGAGGTGTAACAATTATAATACTTCGGGGAGGTCTCCTCTTTATTATTGTTTGGCCGCAATACTTCAACCGAAACCATGTCTCTGGCATATAACTTCTCACCTGACCATCCATTATAAACACAGACTATTCCTTATATGATAGCTTCTCTATCATTTAGATATCTCTTATATGAAACACTTGGGAAGGGTCACTAATACATTTGCGAAGCATAGGCACGTGGAAGATTGGATGTACCGTTTCTAATTCGGTGATACCTCTGATTCATGGGTGACTTGGTATGGACAATTTGTTAGAGTCTATTATATCTCAGATTGAGCTTTCCCTTTTAATTTTACATTCTAAGTGTTTATCCAGTAATGACTTTGTCGCTAACGAGCATAATGGTTATGTTCCTTTTCAAGGCCAATCATATCAGTATTAAAACGTATATACAAGATATTGTTTTGCCATTTCTCGTCCTTCGCAGTCCGACTATACTCATGACAACTTATGATTCGGATCCAGTTGATTTCTTAACTCGCAACATCCTTGGGTTCTTGTCGCAACTTTTCCTCGTTTCCTTTCCTCACATTCCTCGATGCCAGTACACTTGTCTGTAACTTCCTTGGATTGGTGATCGTTGCGTCAATCGTCATTCCTTGTTGATTTCTCTGGCGTGGACTCCTTATAATTGTAATTGGGCATAGCTTCATGTTAATTATTCTTACAATTCCATAGCGTATACCCTCATGTTCAGCATGATTAATAGTCCATGAATTATTCTCTAGTACCCGGTAGCCTCTTTTACCTTCTATTCATATAAGCAGCGCGCTTCCTTTCTTCGGGAAGTTATCAACTATCAACTGTTGTTACTCTTCGTTAACCTTGTGGATTTAGCCTGTATACCTTTCTTGCTCTCTTTATCGCCTTCTTCTGGAACTCAGATCATCAAAACTCATTTCAAATCTAGTATGTTCTCCCCCCCCCCCCCCCCCCCTTTATTAAGAGGGTTTATATATGTCTATGCCCTTTAAGTAACCATCGCCTTCCGCGATCCTCTTACAATTGCAATCCCTTCATTATGGAGTCTATCCTGTCTATCTCCTTGTTAACTACGTTCTCATATTGAGTTAGAGTACTTATAAGGGCATCCATTTCCAACACTTATTTTTTTTTCCATTTTGACTCACCTTTGTCCTTATATCTAACAGTGTCATTAATCTTTTGGTGCACATCTTTTCCATTTATTATTGTTTGTAACATTGGCTCTAAGGTTCGTAAGATATTACTTTTATTCGTACGAATCGGCTCCATTCTTAAGTCACTCTCCAGAAAGGCTTCTCTTATGTTCAAATCAACTATACCAACATGGCTGTGGAATTATCCTTCCTTTGATAAGTAGTCATTCGGCTATCGCCAACTTATTAAAATATCCTCCGTACTTCCATATGTTTGTCCTATTTCCACCGTCGACCTTCCTCAAGTTTGTTTCCCTTTTTGCCCTATACTATCACACTCTAGTCCTTTTATAGACCTGTCCTCTAAATTTCTACGCGAATAGTTCCATGCTTTGCCCGTCGACTCTTCTGGAGGTTTTGCTCGATCATATTTCTTACCTTCCGTTTACTCACTCTCTTTCTTTTCCAAATATCATTGTATTAAAGTTTTCCAATCTCACTTGTAGTGACATCAGTATCAGTCTATTTCAGGACTTCTGTACCATACCCTTCACTTGTCTCTTGGGTTCCATTCAGTTAGTGTCTTTTATACATCACCACACTGGTTGCTAGGTTTCACCTGTCAATCGATACAGTCGTAAATGAGATGTCATATGCATACATATACATTTATTTCCATTTTGTTTACAAAACATTTCCCAAACACTATTCAAACTTACTCTGATTCCAAAGCTGCGTTGCGCTTTCTCCCTCCTCACCAACTTAGTCTGCCTTAGCCCACGCGACCTCTTTAAGGTTTTTAACCACTCCACATACTCTAATTTCCTTTAGGTTACCCCAAATTCCCATTTGTCCCTTATATCTACATTTGTGAAAAATTTTAGTATACTTCCCAGGGGGTCACCCATCCCAAAATTGCTCTGACCCTAGCACGCTTAACCTTGAAACTTTAATAGATTTCGATGCGTTAATGCAGGTATAATTGCATCCACTACCCCGCACGACCTTTATCACGTAATCTGGGGCAAGTCGGTATCTTAACAACTTCCAAAAGGTTCTCGTAATGGGTCCCACTCCGATCTAGAAAGGATTCTTTTACTTTTTTGACTATGCAATTACCGTGTTGCCCTTTTGAATCATCAATATTCACTTCCATCTTTACATATGATTACCTTTCATCCGGGGTTCCTAGATTCACACTGGTGGCGGAGACATCTCAGTCGCCGTTACTTATAACCATTGGGTCATCGGCCCTTTTTAAATTACTGTTTGCTGTCATTAAATAGTACTTTACAGAAGTTACACATACATAGAAAATTCCAAAGAGAACTCATATACCTGTAGTCGCTCGGTCTCGGGTCTGATCTGGGGAGCTGCCATGTGAAGTGTGCTCATCATCATCGTCTGTCTGCCATCCGCTCGTCTGACTACCGTCATTGCTCGCATCTGAATCGGAGGAGTACAGATAACCAGGCAATTCCTGGTTTACTGACGGCCAGGATAAGGGACTGGAGTAGTCCGTAACACTCACCGGGGAGGCCTGTCTAACATAGTGCTCCACCACAGGAGCAGCTGGCATGGCCCCAGAAATCTCCTCCTTTGGTGTACCAGAGAAATGCTCAGATGGATCTGTATCGTAACTATCCTCCTCCCAAGGGGTAAGAAACTCTGGAGGAATCGTCGCCGGATCCTCCGATGGATCTGTATCATAACTGCCCTCCGTGGGATCCTCTGCTCTGGGGGTCAAAAACTCTGGAGGAATTGTTGTTGGGTCCTCCGAAGGATCGGTCTCAATCGAATAGCTGAGGCTCCTCTTACTCGGTCCTGGCGATATCATAGGGGCCTTCTTAGCACCCCCACTATCAGAAGCTGACCTCTTCATCTCTCGTCAATCTACAATCACCTGCAGGAAGAGGATCAGAAACAATTTCCCAAAATACTGACGCTATCGCTCTTTTTGGAGCCTCGCTGTAGACACAGCAATTCGTTGGAAGGGAACCATCCTAATAAATACAGCTCTATCGCACGATCTAAGAGCGAAGAAAAAGTAACATCCAAAATGTCCTGTAGCCTCCTGTTTATAGATGTGGTGCACCACACACCGATAAACAAGACTCTACTAGACACGGCCTGTAGACATTCCGAGGACAAACCGCTCTGATACAACTTTTGTCACGACCCAACCCCGTGGGCCGTGACTAGTGCCCGAGATGGACACCCATACGCGCTTACTTACCAAATCAGCATATCAACGACTTATCCATAATTTATCCAACATATATTAATTATTACAGATATTAAGGGCGGATGTTATCTTAAGCGGTCGCATATATCAAACACATCATACAGGAGCCGCCAAGTCTGTCGTAGAACATATCGTCCAAAGCATATACATAAGTATATATACATGCAAGCCGTTAAGGCTATCATGGCAAATAGGACCGCTTAGACGCAAATCACAGACATAACCGAACATTAACTACCCATGACCCACATATATGTCTACAGGCCTCTAACAAACAGAACAGAATCATATCACGGGACAGGGCCCCGCCGTACCCCTGAATATACACATACATATATATAACGGAATAGTCTGTACCAAAATATGGGCTCCGGAACAAGGGAGCACTCCAAGGCAGCAGAACAGATAGCCTAAGTTGTCGGGTCACTCACACAAACGTCTGTACTTGCGGGAATGAAACGCAGCCCCCGAAGAAAAGGGGTTAGTACGGAATATGTACTGAGTATGTAAGGCATGAAATACAACTGAAAGGATCATAACTGAAATAGAGATTCTAGGAGTCAAGTATCATAATAAGGAAACCACTGTACCTGTGTAATACGGAACAGAATCGAACATTTTCATATCGCGTACCGTACCCGGCCCATTATGGGACTCGGTGAATGAAATCATGTCATTATGTCATCATGAATACATGTATAAATATACCGTACCCGGCCCTCTAGTGAGGGACTCAGTGAACAAAATCATATCATCATACTTTCATATCATCATGCATACATATACATATACATATACATATACATATACATATACATATATATACCGTACCCGGCCCTCTAGTGAGGGACTCGGTGAATGAAGTCATACCGTACCCGGCCCATTAAGGGACTCGGTAAATAGAATCATGCATGTGAACATCGTATATCATATACATACCGTACCCGGCCCTCTAGTGAGGGACTCGGTGAATCAAATCATCATATGCCCTCCAGGCCACCATAACACATCATCATCATTATATCACATCGTCATATGCATATACAGTACCCGGCCCTCTATTGAGGGACTCGGTGAACAATGCAGTGGAGTGTGCACGATAACATACCCGGCCCGGGACTCGGTGAATAGACATATTGAGGCTTGCACGAACAGAGTCGTGAGAAACTCTATGCATATAAATCAAGACTCGATAGATAGGTGCGCAAATTGACACTTGAGGATCATAACTGAAACAGAGATTTACCAGAATCAACATGATCTTTAAAAACATCAAAGCACTTGCCTTCTTAAAACGGAAATCATGTATGTCATCAGCATAGATCAAAACTGAAAGTCATGTATCAATATAATGGCGTGGAACGTACGGCCCGATCCATATATCATAAGGTGTTAATATAATGCCGTGGAACGTACGGCCCGATCCATATATCATAATGTGTTAATTCCAAGATTCGATGAACACGTATACTTTCCGACACCCGAAGATTCCGAAACAAGTTTCGGGTCAATCCGACTTAGTATGAGAAAGTTATGAGCGTTTGAAGTACAGAACCTTCTACGAACATTTCAGAAGCCATTTTTGGAAAATCGAAGCAATACTCATATCAAGTAGATCTTCGGACAACATAGATACGCACCAAAATCATATGAAACTGCTTATGGAAATCAAGGACGTTAGCCATCCTAGTGGCTGTAAGAATAGGAATTTATTTGCAATCATACATATACGTCATTTGTTCGTTTCATAGAGATCATGCCAAAAGAAAGAAAGGTAAGCGTTACATACCTTTCCCGCTTTCTATGCTAATCCGAACTTAAGTCTTTCGCTTCGCAAGATCTACAACAATATTCATATATACCGAACATTAGCCATAAACACTTAGAGTCCAATTCTAAACCAACACTTAATCTACAGAAATTTCGGCAGCATTTCCCCTGAAAATGCAACATCCTCGAGAATTCAACTCGGCCAAACAGTCAACTACAAATCCGAGAATTTAACTCGGCCAAAATATCGACAACAATACCAACAATTATTCTAACAATATCCACAATCGATTCAAAACGTATACTAACATTAACAACTTCTTCCTACAACCTTCAACGACGTTTCACTTATATTCAATTCATATTTGCTCACATATTCAAGTATTAATCCGAAACCATTCAAATAATATTCAAGAATACTTCAAAAAATCCGTACAATATTCACAATAATCCAACCCATATGCTATGCCACCCGAAATCTTCCAAATGGAATAAGAACAATAACAACACATTTTCTTCCTTCAATCTCATGAACTTCACCAACACTTCACACACTAACACATTGTTTTCCATAAATATAAGAAATGGCTTCTAACATCACATTAGTTTCTAAAATAACTTTCCAACACTTCCAACTTCAACTTGAATCATCAAACTTTCATTACCAACATAGCATTCATGACAATAACAATCACAATACTAAGAGAAATTGATTCATTTTCTTCTATACCACATAAATACCACACGGCCACAACACTATGCCCATATTTTCATGAATTTCACTCATTTCTACACACTACAACATACACAATCATCCATAACATATAAAAGAAGATTGATTCTTACCTATTCCACTTATCTTCTCACTTGGCTAGAATTTGTAGCTTGCAAGAATAAATGTTCTACTTGCTTCAATGACCACTTCACCTTGCTAGGGACCTTCCAATTAGTAGAAAATAATTTTTGAGCAATTTTTTTCCAAGGTTCTTGCTCTCCCAAGCTTGGCCGAATATGGAGGGCTTTCCTGGCTTCTCTCAAAGTTTCCTGACTCTTCTAAGTTGAAGATGAATTTATCATCTTTTTACTTACATATATTAAACTCCCATGTGGGCTTGGCCCATACCACTTGGCCGGCCACACTTGGGCCTCTTTTTCTTTTTTTTTTTTCTTTTTCAAGCCCATTTATTTCAAGACCAATCTTTCCCCTTTTTTTTTTGAAAAATTATTTTCCAATTTCCAAATTTTCCCTTAGCCATTCTTAATATTTCCACATCAAAATTTTCATAACCAACTTATATTCCAAACAAGATCAAAAATATAGCTTTGCTTTTAACTTCCCGCAATTATCTTGAATTATCCGAATACGTAAAATGCGGGATATAACACCTTCTTAGCCCTTGTTTAACACTTCATTAACAATCTAAGGAGCGTTATAACTTTTCCTCAAGATATTATTAAATCAACATTAGCTCGGTACTCTGCAAACCTTTTCAAAACAACTTATACTTTATATTCTTCAACGAACTTTCTTCTCTTGCCTCAAATGTCTTTGGAATCTTAATTAGAATCGTTAAGTACTACTTCTTACTTGTAGAAACTTCATGTACTTCTTGCCCTACGTTAGTCTATCTACCACATGACGACATGAAATTTTTCTGAGGTGTAACACTCTTTCCCCCTTTAAAAACATTCGTCCTCGAATGTTAAGTTCTCAAGAATCCTACAAAAAATTTGCCAGAGTTTTCCCTATAATATGGAACTACCACCTTGTCACAAAAACCCACAATAACAATGCCTCATAGGGATACAATACAATAGTAAGAAATTATGGCCACACACGACCAAAAGCATTACATACCTCATAATACTGATGTCTCATCTTGAATCTCTTCCGGGGGTGGAAACAATTGTGGGTACTTGGATTTCATGTCTTCTTCCACTTCCCAAGTCATTTTCTCTCAGTTATTGATTCTCCACAAGACCTTAACTGAGGCTACTTCTTTATTTCTAAGTTTCCGTACCTGCCTATCTAGTATGGCAGTCGGTACCTCTTCATCAGCCAACTTTTTCATAACTTGAACCTCATCTATCGGCACGATTCTAGTAGGATCTCCGACACACTTACGGAGCATTAATACATGAAAAACTGGATAGACTGATTCATGTTCTGGAGGTAAGTCCAGCTCATAAGCTACTTGGCCTATCTTGCGGACAATCTTATAAGGTCCAATGTAGTGAGGACTTAATTTTCCCTTCTTGCCAAATCTCATCACGCCTTTCATCGGTGATTCCTTCAGGATTACCCAATCATCAACTCGAAATTCTAAGTCTCACCGACGGTTGTCCGCATAAGATTTCTGGAGACTTTGGGCAATCAATAATCGATCTCGGATAACCTTGATCTTTTCCACCGCTTGTTGAATAACCTCCGGACCTATTAGTTGCATCTCTCCTACTTCAAACCACCCAATTGGGGACCTACACTTTCTTCCATATAGAGCTTTATATGGGGCCAGCTGAATACTGAAATGATAGTTGTTGTTGTATGCAAACTCAATAAGAGGCAAGTGATCATCCTAGCTACCAACGAAATCTAGCACATATGCCCGTAACATGTCTTCCAAGGTCTGAATGGTGCGCTCAACTTGTCCATCTGTCTGAGGGTGAAATGTTGTGGCTAAGTCTCACTTGAGTTCCCAAACCTTCTTGAAAGGATCTCCAGAATTTAGCTGTAAATTGTGCTCCTTTATCTGTGATAATACATATCGGGACACCATGAAGTCGCACTATCTCCTTAAGATATAACCTTGCATAATCTTCTGCTAAATATGTGGTTCTTCCTGGAAGAAAATGGGCTGATTTTGTGAGTCTGACCACAATTACCCATATGGAGTCATACTTTCGCCGAGAGCGAGGAAAACCTACAATGAAATTCAAGTTGATCACTTCCCATTTCCAGGCTAGAATTTCCATGGCTTGTAACAATCCTCCTGGCTTTTGATGCTCAATTTTCACTTGTTGGTAGTTGGGGCATTGAGCTAAAAATTCTGCTATGTCTTTCTTCATTCCATCCCACCAATACATTAACTTAAGATCGTGATACATCTTGGTTTCTCCTGGGTGAATGGAATACCGAGAGTAATGAGCTTCTTCTAGAATTCGACGATGTAGCCCTGCAACATTTGAAACACATAGCCTTTCTCGGTATCTAAGAACTCCATTAGTAGAAAATTCAAATGGCGACTTCTCTTTCTCAGGAAATGTATCTCTGTAGTGACTCAACTGAGGGTCTTCATATTGGCGCTCTCTCACCTCCATATATAAGGACAAAACAGCTGGGTTGTGAATACCAATTCTTACATTTCCCGAATTAATTAGATGAACTCCGAGGCTGGCTAGCTGGTGAAGCTCACGAATTAATTCTTTCTTCTCCAGAGGGACCTCACACAGACTTCCCATTGATTTGCGGCTAAGTGCATCAGCTACTACATTCACCTTTCCAGGATGATAATTCCTCTGTCGTAGATTTAAGTCCTTCTGCTTGAAAATATATTGGAGACTCTTGCGATCTGTATAAATATTAGCATGTACACCGTACAAGTAATGTCTCCACATTTTCAGCGCATGAATAACTGCGACCAATTCAAGATCATGGGTTGGATAGTTCTTCTCATGTTTCCGTAACTGTCTTGAAGCATAGGCAATGACTTTACCGTGTTGCATCAGCACACAGCCTAACCCAACACCAGAGGCATCACAATACAAAACATAACCATCTGGTCCTTCTGGAAGTGTCCAGACTGGGGCTGAAGTTAATCTATCCTTGAATTCCTGGAAACTACGTTCACAAGCATCAGTCCATTAGAATTTTGCCGATTTCTGTGTTAGCTTCGTTAATGGTGCTGAAATGGAAGAAAATCCTTCCACAAATCTTCTATAGTAACCTGCCAATCCCAAAAAGCTATGAACTTCCGTAGGAGTTGTAGGAGTTGTAGGCCTTGGCCAAGTCTTCACAGCCTTAATCTTTGAACATCTACTCGAATGCCATCAGCTGAGAAAATATGGCCCAGAAAAGTCACAGAATTTAGCCAAAACTCGTATTTGGAAAATTTTGCATACAATTCGCGAGTCCGAAGAATTCCAACGACAATACGCAAGTGGTCTGCATGCTCCGTTTATGACCGATAATATACTAAGATGTCATCGATGAACACAATCACAAATAGATCTAGAAAGGGCCTGAATACGTTATTCATCAGGTTCATAAACACTGCCGGGGCATTAGTCAACCCAAATGACATCACCCGAAATTCATAGTGGTCGTATCTTGTTCTGAAAGCTTTTTTTGGAATATCTTCTTCTTCAACTCTCACTTGGTGAAATCCCGATCTTAGATCAATTTTGGAAAACCATTTGGCACCCTATAGCTGATCGAACAAATCATCGATTCTTGGAAGCAGATATTTGTTCTTTATTGTCACCTTGTTCAACTACCTATAATCAATGCACATTCATAGGGAGCCGTCCTTCTTTCTCACAAACAAGACAGGTGCTCCCCACGGCAATGAACTAGGCCTAATGAATTCCTTCTCGAGCAAATCTTTCAATTGCCCCTTCAGCTCTTTCAACTCTGCAGCAGCCATTCGGTAAGGGGGAACAAATATAGGCTTGGTATCCGGCAACACATCAATGGCAAAATCAATCTCTCTTTCCGAAGGAAGACTTGGAAGTTCATCTGGAAATACATCCGAAAATTCATTTACTACTGAGACGGATTGAAAAGTCGGAGGCTTTGATTCGGTGTCATGAACTCGGACTAGATGATAAATATAGCCTTTAGCTATTATCTTCCTTTCCTTAAGGTAGGAAATAAACTTACCTCTTGGAGATGTTGTATTGCCCTTCCATTCAAGCACGGGCTCTCCCGGGAATTGGAATCGAACTATTTTCATTCTGCAATCCACATTAGCATAACAAGAGGCCAACCAATCCATGCCCGTAATCACATGTTATATCCCGCACTTTTGTACGTTTGATTTGTCGTAAGTTAATCAACATAAGTTTAAGGGCAAGATTAATTTTTTGAGGTTATAAGTATTTATGCGTTAACAAGTGATAACCAAGCGTCGTGAAGGCTAAAGGTTACTCGAATCAGAGAAAATAAGTTTCGTTGAGGTTTAAAATTTATTTGAGTGAAATACGGTCCAAGCTATGATATTCCGTATTTTTGGACTAGGAAATTGAACCGTCCAACATGAGGAAATTTACTTGAGCTCGGAAGATTTAGTCATATTCAAACATGCAAATCAAGAGCTTGGTGTATAAAAGGATGAAATCCCGAAATTATCTAAGACTCGAAAATGGAATGAAGGTGATTAGAAATAATATTCTGTGTATACCAAAAGGGTCTATGGACTAGTGCTATGTCACATAATCATGATAATGAGTATATGAAGTGTGTTAAAAGTGGTCCATGTTTAAGTGAATCGGGATCAAGAAATTAGTTATGTGTATAATCGTTTAAATGTTGAATTATAGTGGTGTATAAAGGAGTTAATTATAGAATAAGTTGTTAAATGGGAATGTGGAATTATCCACGTGTAGTCATGTAACTTCTTCCACCTAAATGACAACACAAAATACGTGGCCAGTTGATAGCCCTTATTTACCTAGTTGTCTTTATTAGCTAAAGTGTTTGGTGTCACAATATTAAATTAGCTAAGTGTTTGGTGTCATTATGCCACCACCCACGATCATTAAATTGCAACAAGTATCTATTCTTCTTAATTTGCAATGAGCAGTAGCAATGGATAGTGGGATCATTTATTGTTGATAATTCAACACTTAAATTTTACCATAAAAAGCAACGTGAATCCCTCTTGGTAGCAACAAGAACGTTCCTTTATGTTTTTTGGCGACACAGAGAATTCTTCATAGTGAAGTAAAGTGGGAAAAGAAGAGTAGTTCTTGGCATACAAGGTAATTTGTTAAGAACTCACGGGACGGTGATTGGAAGCCGTGAGTTTAAGTCATAGTAATTGTATAAATATGTTATGGGTTGGAGTAAATTTTTTGACTCCTAAGTGATGAAACAGATTGCTATATATCTAAAAAATGGTATCTTATGTTGGAAAGCATAATGGTTATTAAGTGTTGAAAGACCACTGTTGACCGTAGTTAAGCTTTAAGCCCACTAGATATTCGGTGAAATGTAGTAGTGACCCCATTCTTGAAATTTCTGTTCGATTGTGACGTAAAAGATTTATATGGTGTAGATTAATGTTTGTTGGGTCATCTGGGACTCATGGCACTCTCGTTAGCCCAGGAAGGAATTGAGGTATGTAAAGCTGTCCCTTCTTTCTTTTGGCATGTCCTAGACGTAAGTGATGAATGACATGAGCTTTGGGGTAATTCCATTCATAAGTTCCGAATATGATTCATGATTCTTATTCACTTCTTGATGTTCGAGCTTTTAAAGTAGTTAAGCCACTGCCCTCGAGCTTTCTATATGTTGTATAGTATAATCGTATGTATAGGTCTCTATTCCTAAAGGCTCTATAATGACTAATGTCCTTAACTTTCATAAGTTGTCTCGTATTGATTTGATACCTGTCTATGATCCCTGAGACATTATTTAATATAGTTCATAATGATATTCAAAGAGCCACTAGGATGGCTAATGTTCTTGATTTCCAGAAACTATTTTATTATGTCTTGATACGTGTATATAATCCTTGAGGTTCTATTTTTATATAATCCACGGTGACATTCGAAAGGTATTTGATATGACTATTGTCTTGGTTTTCAAATGATGATTCGTTTTGATTATTCTATTGAGTCTCAGATATGATTTAATTTGGATATGGTTTCTCACTACTCTGCTCGTGCATGCCTCAATACATCTTTCACTGAGTCCCAGGCTAGGACATGTTTTCGTGCAAAGATCCACTGCATTATTCACCGAGTCCCTCACTAGAGGGCCGGGACACGTTATATATATGTATATGATGATATGATGACATGATGATATGATGATATGGGGATGGCGGCCAGGATGACACATGTTGATCTTATTCACTGAGTCCCTCACTAGAGGGCCGGGACACGTTATATATATATATACATGATGATGATATGATTTTATTTACCGAGTCCCTCACTAGAGGGCCGGGACACGTTATACATATGCATATGAACA
Organism: Lycium barbarum; assembly: GCF_019175385.1. Lineage (NCBI taxonomy): Eukaryota > Viridiplantae > Streptophyta > Magnoliopsida > Solanales > Solanaceae > Lycium > Lycium barbarum. Next base: position 62,084,614 of record NC_083343.1, on the reverse strand, counting down.
GGATGATTCTCTAATGGTGACATAAAGTTTCATAACGAGTTAAGTCTGATATTGACACCATGATTTATGATTCAAAGGTAAGCCTTGTGGTTTTCTGGTTATTGTACTGGTTTTCTGTACTCCTCACTTCAGTATGATCCTGTTTATTGTATTTATGCTTTACATGCTCAGTACATATTCCGTACTGACCCCCTTTCTTCGGGGGGCTGCGTTCATGCCCACAGGTACAGATGTTCACGTTGGTAACCCGCCAGCTTAGGAGTCCTATTCTGCTATCTTGGAGAGCTCCCTTGTTCCGGAGCCTAGATTTTGGTACAGAATCTCTTGTGGTGTATATGTATTTTATCGAGGGTTACGGCGGGGCCCTATCCCGTCATATGATACTGTTATTACTCTTAGAGGTCTGTAGACATATGTGTGGGTTGTGTATCGATGTTGTTCAGTTGTGTCTATATGGCTTATGTTTTGGGACGTTCCCATTCGTAGTGGCAGCCTTGTCGGCTTGCGTAGATATATACATATATATTTTGAGAAGTAATGTGTTATGATAGCCTTGTCGGCTCGTGTATGGCGGGGATGTTCCCTTATATATTATGAAAGCCTTGTCGGCTTATGTACTATAATGTCTGTTAAAAGTTGTAACTCCCCAGGAGACAGGTTGTTGTGATACGTCTAAATAATGCGACAGTTTTGAGACGACGTCTTGCCTTGGTATTGATAAGTTTGTATTATGCTAGTTGTGGATGAATATAGTTAACAGGTACATACGAGTGTCCATCTCGGGCACTAGTCACGGCCTACGGGGTTGGGTCGTGACATCACATCAAAATCTAACATTTCTATCTCAACCAAATCGACTTTAGTTTTGTCACGACCCAACCCCGTAGGCCGTGACTAATGCCCGACATGGACACTCGTACATACATGCTAACCAAATTTCACTTGTGCCTACACATTATGAATCTCGTGCGTCCCAGATTATAAACATATCGTTTGAACCATTATTTATATCATAAAACATGGATCGAACATATTAACGTGGCGTAGGAGTAAACCGGGCACAAACCAAGCAAACATCACGGACCAAACACGACCCATGACCCACATACATGTCTACATGCCTCTAATACAGACAACAGAATCATATGACGGGACAGGGCCCCGCCGTACCCAAAAAAAAATAACCATAAAAATGAAACCATATACGACAGAGAGTTCTGTACCAAAAGTATGGGCTCCGGATCAAAGGAGCACTCCAAACAGCAGACTGTGTACCCTAGGCTGGCGGATCACCACAATGAGCGTCTGTACCTGCGGGCATGAAACGCAGCCCCCGAAGAACGGGGGTTAGTACGGAATATGTACTGAGTATTTAAAGCATGGAATACAGAAATCAGAACTATAGACGAAGCAAGCGGTAAAAGAATAAGTACATGGTTCAAAATATCAAAATCACTCACTTCCCAGACCCAGGTCATACAGATCATCACATATCACATAAACCGATATAACCTGTCAGAAGGGTTGCCAAACGTACAGAGTTTCCAGACGCAACTTGCCTACCTGGTTCATGTGTCAGACGGGGTGTATAACATACAGAATACTCAGATGGCGTCATATATCAAAAGGAATACGGGACTTACCGAGTACTCAGATGATATAGTATACCGGTTGGAATGCAGGACGTACAGAGTATCAGAACTTACTTTCCAGACGCAGATCACACATAGTGCACATTATAGTCATATGCCATATCAGGACGCCATAGCGTATCGGATCAAACGCTGCAACCTGTGAATCATATGATGTTTACGAGGAGTGTGCCACCTCGAGCTCAGCCCAGTACAATGGTCACACCACACATAAACGTATCGTCTCAGGCGGCGTATAGCCGGAGTATATCATATCAGATCATATCATATCATATCAGAACACGCGCCCACAAGGGGTATGCCACCTCGAGCTCGGCCCAGTACAGTGGTCATCCCATGCAGGAACTGCCCGTTTTTCCCGCTCGAGCTCTGCCCAGTACACGGGTCATGGATCAGTCTCGGGAGCTCGAGCTCTGCCCAGTACACTCCCAACGCGTCTGCCTGGTATCAGATTATGCAGCGCAGATACTGTCCACTTTGGGGATCGAGCTCAGCCCAGACCACCCCTCACGGTTTTATTTCAGAACACAGTAGGCAACATAGGGGAACAGCGCATGATGACATATCTTGGCCCGGCTCAGTGAGTAGACATGCTAAGGCTCGCACAAGCAGAGTAGTGAGAAACCAGTTGCACATAGAAACCAAGACTCGACAGACAAGCGTCCTTACCGATACCTGGAGGCTTGGAACAGATTTCAGGTCAATCCAACGTAATATGAGAAAGTTACGGGCGTTTGAAGTACAGAACACTTTATAAGCGTTTCAGAAGCCTTTTTCGGAGAATCAGAGTTATAGTCATACCAGGCACCTTCAGATGTCCATCCGAATCAAATCAAATAGAGTTTTTGGACCCATATGTACATACAGAAAGATCATGAACGTTTTTGGTACCGGAACCTCTTCGGACACTTCTAAACAATCCGATGTCGTATACGAAAGTTGGAGACGCTAAAGCTTACAGAGAACATTCATATTGGATACTCACATCAGAGTACTTGTATCAGAATACTCATAGTAGAATAATTGTAATAGAACACTTACATCAGAAGTCTTGTTTCAGAATGCTTATGTCGAACACTTATTTCAGAAGGCTCATAGCATAATACTTTATCCGGATACTTATATCAAAATACTTACATCAGATTACTTATATCAAAATATTTATATCGGAATACTTATATCAAAATACTTCTAGCGGAGTACTTGTATCGGAACACCTATGCCCGGATACTCATGTCAACAAAAGGGTATACGGTCGAATTGTCATAGTACGCGCGATCAATAACCGGCCCGGGGACCGGTGAACGATATCATAATAATAGGCACGAGCGGAGTCATGAGCAAACAATGCAATGTGTATGTTAAAATTTTCTTTGAAACTTCATAAAATCATAAGTCAAATCCTTAGTCAAAGTAGTCGAACAATCAATTAGTACGGAGTTCATTTCACAAAAGAGTTCCCGAAATGGTATTTACGGTCCAAATATAGTCTAGCATATTGTGGCAGTCAAAACATTATTTGGTAATAGACAATCTCATAAACAACGATCCCTTATCAAGTTTTGCAAAAAGAGAGCCTAATAGAGCAAACGAAGGCATCTCGGGGTTAGTGGGCCCACCTCGGGTCAAGTAGAGGTGGCGAATATAAATCACGTACATTTGGGGTCTACGGGATCATACATGAAGATTTCAAAGTGATTCGGCTACATTTGCATAAATTTCGGACGTTTGGTTACTTTCCAACTAAAATAAGATCTTTAAGGCTCAATTCGATTGAATGAATAGTATGCATTTTCTAATTCGGATTTCGAGGAACAGAATTGCTCCTGGGACTCCGATATCGACCTAGCATACCTAAGACATGCCAAAAGAAGGAGTGGGTAGCCTTACATACCTTATAAGCGTCTTACGCTCGCCCAAAACTCAAATCCCGTTTCGCTCAGAATCTGCAATTGGCCAAAGTTACCAATCAGGGATTTCAAGACTTAAGAATTCACTTAACTTCATTTTTGTCTACCGAAATTTCGGCAGCATTTCCCCTATATATACAACACCCCCGAGACTTAGCTCGGCTCAATATACATTAACCACAACAGCCCACAACACCACAAACATCATAAGTCGCAACAAAATAAATCTAACGTCAATATTCTTCATTGCTACCTAAGGCGACAACTTTCGTTCGAACTTGACAATACCAAACTAACATCCACGTTATTGTATTCATTTACCCATTCAAGGTTATTCGAACACATTCCAATAATATTCCAAGCGATTTATATGAATTTAGGCAATCCGCCACTTTCCATATTCTATCCAAAACTTCTACGAATGCAGCAAAACTTCCCAAATCACATTGTCTTCCTTACAAATTCATTACGACAACATTAGTTCCCATTCTAGCATCTTACTTTCACACTTACACAAAAATCATATAAAATTCATATAATTTCTCATAATCACATACAAGCAAATTCAATGCCAATTCAATTCATTAAACCTTCATTTGCATTGTAAAGATCACAACAACACAACTAACATGTTAAACAAAATAAATCCATCATTATTTCATCATAACATAACCCACGGCCAACATGGCAATTTTTCCACTTCATCCAATTTTCATTCAACTCTCATTTCCAATGCAAATTCCACAATTATCACAACTAGAATACAACTTAAAATTCAACTCATTCCACTTACACATTGATACACACACACGGCCAAACTCTATATTCCATACCCACTTTGCAAACTTCAATTTTTCGATACAATCAACTCATTCCCACATACTACAACACAAACAAGACTTCATAACACAATTAAAAGGGATGAATTCTTACCTTTCCTTCAAATTCCAACTTTCCCGCAAACGTGGTTCTCTCACTAAACTAATTATACCACGTCGAAGAGCGCCTTGAACTTATCAATAATTCAAGAAAGACAAGATTTTTGGATTGGAATCAAAGGCTAGGAAAAAAAAATCTTTTCACTAGGGCCGAATGCCCTTGTTTTGTGGTGTTCTTCAATTTTTTTGAGAGTGTTCTTGAATTTTCTTGATCATGAAATCCTTTATATTAATTTGTCACATGACTTAGTCACATGACAATTAATAGCATGGGTTTGGGCTAGCATTATGGACCATGGCCGGCCACCTTGTGGCTTTAGGCCTCAATTTTTCCTCAAATTTTTGTGAGCCCAAATTGTTAGAATTCTCGTTTTGAAATTCCCGAAACTAATTTCCAAAATTCCAATTTTGCCCTTGGCCTTCCCCGATGTCTCCGCGTCAACACTTTTCATAAACAACAACATATATGTCAAATGAAATCAAAATGGGGCCTTATTCTTTACAAGTCACAATTATTCCAAATTTTCCGGATACGCGAAAACACGGGATATAACATCCTCCCCCCCTTTAGAACATTCATCCTCGAATGTTAAATTAGCCTTATATGGTTTTACAAGCATTTCGGGGGAGTTCTCCTTATTTCCTTCAAAATTCTGCCAATCCGTCACAATTATTATCCCTTTTTACACACTCGCCTTAGTTCTATTCTCGAATATCATTACGCTAAGACTTTCTGGCTTTAACTAGTGGTGAAACCGACATCAGTCTACTTATAACAGTTACATCGCGTCTTTCGCTTTGTCTGTTAGGTTCCGTTCAGTCAAAGTTTTCATATATCGTAACACTGACTGCTGTGGTCTGCCTGTCAGTCAAAACAGTCGTAACTGGGAGGTGTGATCTGCACACATATACATTTATTACCATTTCCCTTACAATACATTTTCAAACGCCATTTAAATTTATTCTAATTCCAGGACTGTGTCGCACCTTCCTTTTCTTCGGCGGCCGAGTTCGCCTTAGGCTACCCAGCCTATTTAGGGTTTCTAACCCTTCGGTACATTCTAATTTATTTAGGTTACCCCAGACTTTCCATCGGTCTCTTATATCTACGTTTATGAAAATTTTTGTACACTTCCCAGGGGGGTCACCCATCCCAGAATTGCTCTGGCCCCAGCACGTTTAACCTCGAGACTTTTGTACATTTAGACGCGTTAATGCCGGTATAGTTGTATCGACCGCCCCGCACAACCTTGGTCACATAATTTAGGACAAGTCGGGGTCTTGGCAATTTTGGAAAGTTCTCGTAGCGGGTCCCGCTCTGATATAGAGAGGGCCCCTTTATTTTTCTGATTATGTAACTACTGCGTTAGCCCTTTTTTAACTTTTAGACTCTCACTTTTTATCCACATATATCATTACCTCAGACGATTTTATCAATTTGGGCCTTATCCCAGTCCTACTAGCAATCGGGGAGGAATACGTGATGAAACAGAATCTGGACCTACCAATGCGTGTATATATATATATATATATATATATATATATATATATATATATATATATATATATATTCAGAAAGAGTGGACAATATACCTATAAACACATCTGGTGACGCCTTTGGGTCCTACCGGCCAGCCGAAGCATATGGGCGGTTCAAAGGACCGCTAGAACCAAAAACTCCGCCACGACCTCTACCGCGGCCCGTTGGTGTCGGCACACTCTGCCCCGTAGGGCGTATCGCTACAGAAGAAAAAGGTAAACCAGCAACTGACCAGCTGGGCGGGGCTGCACCACCCGAACTGGTCCTATACGGACACTCTCTCATAATGTGGCCTTGACGGCCACAAGAAAAACAAGCATCTGTAGCGTGATGACATTCTCCAGAGTGGCGTCTCCCACAATAAGGACACCGAGGTCTGGGTGGCCTCGACCGACCGGAACCTCCATCCACCCGCGAGCTCGAGACTCTGGAGCTCTGACCTGCCCCGGAGTACCATGTGTCACCAGACCTCCTGCCCGAACTCTGTGGAGGGGTATCCCATGCTGGCTGGGAATAATGTCTACTGTGCTGCTGCTGAGACTGTCTGTCTAAGAGTTTTCTAGAATACCCAGCCAATCTAGCCCTCTTGGGATGTCTCCTGTCACAACCTCTACCTGACTGATCCTCTCTGTGCCGGTCCTCCATCCCTAGAGCATAAGCCTGTAATCGGGCGATGTCCATATCAGTCTGCGATGCCATCGCCATGCAGCTGTCAACCAAGTAGCGGTCTAACCCCATCACGTATCTGTGCATCCGATCGGCCATGTCTGCTACTATAGCAGGTGCGTACCGGGCCAGAGAATCAAACTCCAGATTATACTCACGAACACTCCGACCCCTCTGCTGCAGATGCAAAAATCGATCAACCCGCGCCCGCCGTAACTATGGGGGCAAGAAGTGGCGGGTAAAAGCAGCCACGAACTCATCCCAAGTAGCTAGGGAAGCACCCTCACCCCTGGATAGCTCCCAAGACTCATACCAGTTAGGGGCAACATCCCATAATCGGTGCGAGGCCAACTCAACAGACTCGGTCTCTGAAGCCCTGACCAAATCTAATGAGCGCCTCATCCCCCGAATAAAGTCATGGGGGTCCTCGTCGGGCTTAGACCCGAAAAACTCTGGAGGGCCACATAATAAAAACTCTCGAACCCTCAGGCTATCATGCCTGTCATCATCATCGTCATCCCTCCGCCCGTGTCTGCGAGCCTGCCCCGCTACCAATGTAGTCAATAACTGCACAGCCTCCCTCAGTGTCCTATCCTCCGCCTCTGGCTGGGGAGCTGGAGTCTCGGGTACGGGTACTCGGGCCCCTGGAGCTACTGATGGACCTGCTCCGGGCTCTACCGATGGTGGTGTAGCGGACCCCTCTGAATGGGGCACAACCTCGGGCAAATCATAAACACGAGCCCGGGTAGCTTGCTGCGCCCGACGGGTCTCCCCGACCATCACTTTGCCCTTCTGGGCAGTCGTAGCTTTCTTCGGAGGCATCACTGCAAACACAATTAACGAATCAGACCAGAGTCATCCTAATAGCACAGCTCTATCGCACGATCTAAGATCCAAAGAAAAGGAACAGCCTAAATGCCCTGTAGCCTCCTGTTTATAGATGTGGTGCACAACACACTGATAAACAAGACTCTACTAGACACGGCCTGTAGACATTCCGAGGACAAACCGCTCTGATACCACATTTGTCACGACCCAACCCCGTAGGCCGTGACTAATGCCCGACATGGACACTCGTACATACATGCTAACCAAATTTCACTTGTGCCTACACATTATGAATCTCGTGCGTCCCAGATTATAAACATATCGTTTGAACGATTATTTATATCATAAAACATGGATCGAACATATTAACGTGGCGTAGGAGTAAACCGGGCACAAACCAAGCAAACATCACGGACCAAACACGACCCATGACCCACATACATGTCTACAGGCCTCTAATACAGACAACAGAATCATATGACGGGACAAGGACCCGCCGTACCCAAAAAACAATAACCATAAACACGAAACCATATACGACAGAGAGTTCTGTACCAAAAGTATGGGCTCCGGATCAAAGGAGCACTCCAAACAGCAGACTGTATACCCTAGGCTGGCGGATCACCACAATGAGCGTCTGTACCTGCGGGCATGAAACGCAGCCCCCGAAGAAAGGGGGTCAGTACGGAATATGTACTGAGTATGTAAAGCATGGAATACAGAAATCAGAACTATAGACGAAACAAGCGGTAAAAGAATAAGTACATGGTTCAGAATATCAAAATCACTCACTTCCCAGACCCAGGTCATACAGATCATCACATATCACATAAACCGATATAACCTGTCAGAAGGGTTGCCAAACGTACAGAGTTTCCAGACGCAACTTGCCTACCTGGTTCATGTGTCAGACGGGGTGTATAACATACAGAATACTCAGATGGCGTCATATATCAAAAGGAATACGGGACTTACCGAGTACTCAGATGATATAGTATACCGGTTGGAATGCAGGACGTACAGAGTATCAGAACTTACTTTCCAGACGCAGATCACACATAGTGCACATTATAGTCATATGCCATATCAGGACGCCATAGCGTATCGGATCAAACGCTGCAACCTGTGAATCATATGATGTTTACGAGGAGTGTGCCACCTCGAGCTCAGCCCAGTACAATGGTCACACCATACATAAACGTATCGTATCAGGCGGCGTATAGCCGGAGTATATCATATCAGATCATATCATATCATATCAGAACACGCGCCCACAAGGGGTATGCCACCTCGAGCTCGGCCCAGTACAGTGGTCATCCCATGCAGGAACTGCCCGTTTTTCCCGCTCGAGCTCTGCCCAGTACACGGGTCATGGATCAGTCTCGGGAGCTCCAGCTCTGCCCAGTACACTCCCAACGCGTCTGCCTGGTATCAGATTATGCAGCGCAGATACTGTCCACTTTGGGGATCGAGCTCAGCCCAGACCACCCCTCACGGTTTTATTTCAGAACACAGTAGGCAACATAGGGGAACAGCGCACGATGACATATCTTGGCCCGGCTCAGTGAGTAGACATGCTAAGGCTCGCACAAGCAGAGTAGTGAGAAACCAGTTGCACATAGAAACCAAGACTCGACAGACAAGCGTCCTTACCGATACCTGGAGGCTTGGAACAGATTTCAGGTCAATCCAACGTAATATGAGAAAGTTACGGGCGTTTGAAGTACAGAACGCTTTATAAGCGTTTCAGAAGCCTTTTTCGGAGAATCAGAGTTATAGTCATACCAGGCACCTTCAGATGTCCATCCGAATCAGATCAAATAGAGTTTTTGGAACCATATGTACATACAGAAAGATCATGAACGTTTTTGGTACCGGAACCTCTTCGGACACTTCTAAACAATCCGATGTCGTATACGAAAGTTGGAGACGCTAAAGCTTACAGAGAACATTCATATTGGATACTCACATCAGAGTACTTGTATCAGAATACTCATAGTAGAATAATTGTAATAGAACACTTACATCAGAAGTCTTGTTTCAGAATGCTTATGTCGAACACTTATTTCAGAAGGCTCATAGCATAATACTTTATCCGGATACTTATATCAAAATACTTACATCAGATTACTTATATCAAAATATTTATATCGGAATACTTATATCAAAATACTTCTAGCGGAGTACTTGTATCGGAACACCTATGCCCGGATACTCATGTCAACAAAAGGGTATACGGTCGAATTGTCATAGTACGCGCGATCAATAACCGGCCCGGGGACCGGTGAACGATATCATAATAATAGGCACGAGCGGAGTCATGAGCAAACAATGCAATGTGTATGTTAAAATTTTCTTTGAAACTTCATAAAATCATAAGTCAAATCCTTAGTCAAAGTAGTCGAACAATCAATTAGTACGGAGTTCATTTCACAAAAGAGTTCCCGAAATGGTATTTACGGTCCAAATATAGTCTAGCATATTGTGGCAGTCAAAACATTATTTGGTAATAGACAATCTCATAAACAACGATCCCTTATCAAGTTTTGCAAAAAGAGAGCCTAATAGAGCAAACGAAGGCATCTCGGGGTTAGTGGGCCCACCTCGGGTCAAGTAGAGGTGGCGAATATAAATCACGTACATTTGGGGTCTACGGGATCATACATGAAGATTTCAAAGTGATTCGGCTACATTTGCATAAATTTCGGACGTTTGGTTACTTTCCAACTAAAATAAGATCTTTAAGGCTCAATTCGATTGAATGAATAGTATGCATTTTCTAATTCGGATTTCGAGGAACAGAATTGCTCCTGGGACTCTGATATCGACCTAGCATACCTAAGACATGCCAAAAGAAGGAGTGGGTAGCCTTACATACCTTATAAGCGTCTTACGCTCGCCCAAAACTCAAATCCCGTTTCGCTCAGAATCTGCAATTGGCCAAAGTTACCAATCAGGGATTTCAAGACTTAAGAATTCACTTAACTTCATTTTTGTCTACCGAAATTTCGGCAGCATTTCCCCTATATATACAACACCCCCGAGACTTAGCTCGGCTCAATATACATTAACCACAACAGCCCACAACACCACAAACATCATAAGTCGCAACAAAATAAATCTAACGTCAATATTCTTCATTGCTACCTAAGGCGACAACTTTCGTTCGAACTTGACAATACCAAACTAACATCCACGTTATTGTATTCATTTACCCATTCAAGGTTATTCGAACACATTCCAATAATATTCCAAGCGATTTATATGAATTTAGGCAATCCGCCACTTTCCATATTCTATCCAAAACTTCTACGAATGCAGCAAAACTTCCCAAATCACATTGTCTTCCTTACAAATTCATTACGACAACATTAGTTCCCATTCTAGCATCTTACTTTCACACTTACACAAAAATCATATAAAATTCATATAATTTCTCATAATCACATACAAGCAAATTCAATGCCAATTCAATTCATTAAACTTTCATTTGCATTGTAAAGATCACAACAACACAACTAACATGTTAAACAAAATAAATCCATCATTATTTCATCATAACATAACCCACGGCCAACATGGCAATTTTTCCACTTCATCCAATTTTCATTCAACTCTCATTTCCAATGCAAATTCCACAATTATCACAACTAGAATACAACTTAAAATTCAACTCATTCCACTTACACATTGATACACACACACGGCCAAACTCTATATTCCATACCCACTTTGCAAACTTCAATTTTTCGATACAATCAACTCATTCCCACATACTACAACACAAACAAGACTTCATAACACAATTAAAAGGGATGAATTCTTACCTTTCCTTCAAATTCCAACTTTCCCGCAAACGTGGTTCTCTCACTAAACTAATTATACCACGTCGAAGAGCGCCTTGAACTTATCAATAATTCAAGAAAGACAAGATTTTTGGATTGGAATCAAAGGCTAGGAAAAAAAAATTCTTTTCACTAGGGCCGAATGCCCTTGTTTTGTGGTGTTCTTCAATTTTTTTGAGAGTGTTCTTGAATTTTCTTGATCATGAAATCCTTTATATTAATTTGTCACATGACTTAGTCACATGACAATTAATAGCATGGGTTTGGGCTAGCATTATGGACCATGGCCGGCCACCTTGTGGCTTTAGGCCTCAATTTTTCCTCAAATTTTTGTGAGCCCAAATTGTTAGAATTCTCGTTTTGAAATTCCCGAAACTAATTTCCAAAATTCCAATTTTGCCCTTGGCCTTCCCCGATGTCTCCGCGTCAACACTTTTCATAAACAACAACATATATGTCAAATGAAATCAAAATGGGGCCTTATTCTTTACAAGTCACAATTATTCCAAATTTTTCGGATACGCGAAAACACGGGATATAACAAGTTTGATGATCACATACCACAATCACACAATTTTTATACACTTGTCTCGCTATTACTAGATCACCAACTAGAGTAGATACCTCAAAAGGTTTAATTGGCTCAGGTTTCACCCCCAATACGGCCAGCAATATAAGGAGTAATATAAGACAACGTAGAACCCGGATCAATCAATGCATAAACGTCATGAGAGAATATGGATAGTATCCCTGTAACCACATCCGGGAAGGACTCAAGATCCTGTCGTCCGGCTAAAGCATAAATACGGGGTTGGGTGTCACGACCCGTCTAGAGGGCCGCGACGAGCACCCGGTGCTAGCCCACCCGGGCACCCTTGGCTTACACATATACTTACATCTAGGTGAGCCATACGATTAAATATACATTTCCTTTAATCAATCACGCTAGTCCCATTGGACGACAACATCTTTAAATCATCATTGACATCTATGCCACATCAATGTACATAAGCCGACGAGGTTATCAAAAGACATACAAAATATAGGCCGACAAGGCCGGACATATCTAACAATATACACGTGACTACGAGCCTCTAAGAAGAGTATAACATATCACATGAGCGGGACAGGACCCCGCTATGCCCATAATTATATACACAAAAGAATAAGTACCCAAAAGCTATGGCTCCGAATGAAATGGAGCTCTGCTATGTAATCTCTGAGTAAGCAGCTATGGATCAAGCCTGTCTCCCTGTGTACCTGCGGGCATGACGCAGCGTCCACAAACAAAAGGACGTCAGTACGAAGAATGTACTGAGTATGTAAAGCACGATCAATATCAATATAGAAGCATAAATAGCAACATAAGAAATAGCGTAGGATGGGAGATGGTAATATCATCGTCATATGCACTTACTTGTCTTTCATAGGAACTTTCTATTGCAAATACATATTTGTGTACATACATCATTATCCGTATTCCATAATAGTACCCGTACCATAATTGTGCTCGGATTCGTATACATGCCCTTATTCACATTCATATACATAGTCGTATCATATTCGTATTCACGTCATATACACAATCACATCATATACATAGCAATTACATAGCATACCCGACCACGTACGATCGGTGTTTCATACATACTTGGCCAACCAAGGCTCAAGGTCATACATACCTGGCCCTACCAAGGCATCAGGGTGATCCGTACCTTCTGCAGAAGTGCGCGTGCATTTCTTATTCATATACATACTCTATACATATCCATATACATATATTCTACCCGGCATCATAAGCTCGGAGTCTTATTATAGCCCTTCATAGGCACATGTACATACAATAGCCCGTAGGCACCTTTAGCATCATATTATTCTCATCATCATTACTATCATTATCACTATTATCGTCATTCATCATGTCTATCTTTCTAGGCGTACTCGTCATACGAGGGTTATAGTACAATCATAGTGTATCGAGAATCGTGAGCTTACTAGCTCGGAAGATCAAGTCATTTGAAGAAATCATAGTCTTATAGAAGATTTAGACGTTTGGCCAAAGAACCATGCCTTATGAAAGAAGGGTTAGCCTTACATACCTTTCCGTTGCACTATTCTACACTTGCGCGTTCTCCTCCAATGCTAGCGTTTCTACCTTCATTGAAATCATACTATCATTAGAATCGATAGCTAGCATATATGACTAAAGCTAGAGAAAATCGGACAGCATCTCCTCCATAACGTATCTCAACTCCCAAACGTCAATAATAAATTCACGATGCCATAACAATAGCCATTACTCATTCACATTATCCATATTTCTAGACTTACATTCAATTCATCCATAACCATGGCCATAACACACACGACATCCATTTACATACATTGTTCATCTCATGTTCTCAACATCATTTATATCGTATTTACATCACAGTACATCAAGACCCATAGCTCAATTCATACTATTTCTCAAAATGATACTATTCCATATTCATGACTCATTTTTCTATACTCTTCTACAATCCAAGTATTTCAACTCTTAACTACCTTAAACAACATAGAAATATCATGAATCTTACCTTAAATGTCGTAGGAACAAGCTTTAGTTGATAATACTCCACTTTGAGCAAAACCCTAGTTTATCTCCATTTGGATTTCTTGACCTTGGATGATCTTGATGGTTTTCTTACACATGATTCCCTTGATTTATATTGTTGATCACCAAATATCCTTAAATTCTTGTGGAATATATGTAGAGAGATATTCTAGAGAGAAGGGGTGTGATGTAGAAGTAAAATGAAATAAGCCTTAGTCCCCTTATTTAATGACTTAAAAATCTGATTTGAAGTGTACAGTGGTCGTAAATTTGGTTTACGGTCCGTATTCCAGTTTACGGACCGTCCTTCGTGGTCGTATTTAATCATATCAGAACCAGAAACTCAAAATGAGATGTGGTGATTTACGGACGTAGTTTACAGGTCGTAAACCACTTTACGGTCCGTATTTTGGGTCGTTTTTAACCATTTGCTCATTTGGCAGAAAGTTGAAGTTTTGGAAGCCAAAATACGAGATGGCAGTTTACGGACCATATACCACTTTACGGTCCGTATTTCATTTTACGACCAACTGGCCAGAATGCAAACTTGCAACTTTTCACATTTCCAAAACCTATAATTATTCATTAGGGAGCATAACCTCTCTCTCATTGCGATTGCCTTCGGAATCTCACTTAGGGTCGTCAAATGTTATTTCTTACTCGCGGAAACATCGTATACTCGTACTCATCACTAGTTCATTCACTTGCGTACCAACGGAAGATTTTCCGAGGTGTAACACTGGGCACCACCTGAACTGGATGCTCCCCCTCTGCCCCTACCACGGCCTGCTGGAATCTGGGGAGTCTGCTCTATTGGGCGCACAAACAGGGAAGAACCAGTTGCTAATCCAGTGGGCTGAACCCTAACTCTACCACCCACCGAGGGACAAACACACATCATACGCCCAACCTGACCACAAGCATAACAACCATCTGAACCTCGACGACACTGACCGGAATGTAATTTACCACACTGGCTACATTGTGGCACCGATGGGCTCCGCTGGCTAGGATCACCTCCAAACTGAGGACCTGAGACTCTTGAACTCTGACACGGACCGGAATAAATAGGGCAATCAAATCTCTTGCCCGAAAACCGAGGAGGTGCACTCGTCGTGGACTGGCCTGAATATCTGGAATACTGTTACCACTGACCCCCTCTATACTCACTACTAGCACTGGCAAATCTGGTCCTCTTGCTCTGTCCTCTATCAACATCGCGCTCACACCTCTACGGTTGTTGCTGCTCTTCCAAGCGTGAACCTGAATATGGTAAATGTCCATCCCCTCTTGTAGTGAAGCCGTCAAGCAGTCTTTGAACAAATGTGGCCCTAAGCCACTCACAAATCTATGTACTCTGTCTCCCATGTCAGCCACCATAGTCGGAATATATCTAGACAATGAATTAAAGTGAAGGTTGTACTCCCGAGCAATCATATTCCATTGTTTTAGATTCAGAAACCTGTCAGCTCAGACACTTCGAACCTCAGGTGGCAAATAGTGGCGGATGAAAGCATCTACGAATTCCTGCCAAACTAGGGGAGGTGCATTTTCCTTTCTTGAAGATATCCAGTTATTATACCAAAGAACCACCACATCCTGGAGTCTATAAGATGCCAACTCCACAGATTCAGTATCAGAGGCATGGATTATTCTTAACGTTCTCAGAATCTCATCAATAAAACCTTGTGGGTCTTCATCCAGCTTTGACCCGAAAAATTCTGGGGGATTTAAATTCATGAAATCACGGGCTCTAGCACTAGTCGCTCAATCACTTGGACCCGGACTCTACCGCTGAGCCTGAGCGGCAACTAGCTGGGTCAATAACTGAATAGCTGTGGTCATTTGTTGACCCGAAGCACCCGGTGGAGGAACTAGAGGCATATGAGCCAGAGCTGAGGCCCCCTCTTATTCTTCTAGAATAGGCGGAGTGTGAGAGGTATTGGATGGAGCCTCATTATAGGATTCACCTTCGTCTACATTCATTGGTGGCTCTTTTTCCATCCGCCTTTCTATCGTAGCCTTGCCCTTCTGGGCGGCTGTGGCTTTCCTCTTTACCGGCATCACTGAAATCATAACGCACAAATAGGGATAAGGAAATCTTAAAACATAGCTCTATCGCACGATCTAAAAGGAAGAAGAATGGTCATTTTTTCAAAATGCCCCGCAGCCTCTTGTTTATAAGTGTGACGCGCTTCACACCCATAAACGAGACTCTACTGGACACGGCTCATAGACACACCCTAGGACGAAACTGCTCTGATACCACTTTTTTTGTCACGACCCGGCTAGCGGGCCATGACGGGTACTCGGAGCTGACTACCGAGCACCTCTCAACATGTTATCTATCATACTCAACCTGAACATATATCATTCCCATACAAGACTTATCATAAAACGATCGCCAATATCCTCTGAACATGTATGTGTACATAGACCACGAGGTCACAAAAATGATATACAAAATATATAATGAGAAAGTCTCACAATATCTACAACCCACACATAAGTATTTATGAGCCTCTAACTGAAGCACTAAAATCATACGGACGGGACAGGACCCTGCCATGCCCCCAATATGTACACAAAAGAATATACCAAGAAATGGTGACTCCGGAGTAGTGGAGTGCTCCGACAAATCTGCTGAGTGAACTCCTAGGCGTCTGCGCCGTATCCCTGTCTACCTGTGGGCATGAACACAACGCCCATAAAAGAAAAAAGACGTCCGTACGGACAATGTACTGAGTATGTAAGGCATGAACAATAATAACATGTCAAAGAGATAAGGAAACATCAAGTAAGGAAACAACCTGCAATTGAATGTCTCTTAAGACAGAATTATGCATGCCAACTTCATCATAAACAACATCACATCGAGTATACATATATAAGCTTCCCGACCACATAGGTACGGTGTGATCATCATGAGCCCGCGTTCGGGGTAAACATCTCATGCCGCCCACTAATGGTGTCTACCCATGCCATATTGACATGGTGTAATCATCATCATAGCAGCCCACTACGCCTGTCGTAGTGGTGACTGCCCGGCCATATCGGCGCGGTATACTCATATGTATACATAGCATAATGTATGCATGAGAACTCAAGGAAAGCTATGACTCTATCGGAGTGACGTAAGGTCGGTAATCTCCGATTACATTATGGAATGATCCTCATCGCTATGCCCTACCTTGAAGGAACTAATATCATGAGGTGAGGTATCAAATAGAATTGACATCAATGAAATCACAAGGATAAAATATCAAGCTCATCATTATCATCATCGTTACCACAACAAATATCTCATCTCTAGTTCATAAGAAGGACTTGAGAATCTCTAACTTCTATCTTTTAGGATGTAAGAAGATCATGGGAATATAAGAAGGAGTCACATAATAAGAGTCATGCCTTTGAAGGAAAGGGACTAGCCTTACATACCTTTTCGCCTGTTATATCCCGTATTATCGCATATTCGGAAAATTCGAAATAATTTTGAATTGTAAGAAATAAGGCCATTTTTTGATTTTATTTAATATATACATGTGTTGTTCATGAAATGTTGATGTGGAAATATGGAGGAAGGCCAAGGGCAAAATTGAGAACTTTGAAAATTAGTTTCGGGAATTACAAAATAAGACCCATAACTTATTGGGATCAAAAGAAATGAAAAAAAAAAGGAAGGCCCAATCCAAGGGGTGGCCGTCCATGGCAATGGAAATAGGCCCAAGCCCATGTGACTAATTAACCCAAGTAATAAAAATAGATAAGGGCCACCATTTGTTCATTCTAGAACAATCAAGAAACAAAACAAAAGAGATGGAGCAAGAACAAGAGAGGGGTTCGGCCAACCCAAGGAAAAAAAAAATTTAGCCATCAACCTTGATCCAAAAATCCAAATTTTCTAGTATTCCTACTAAGCTCGAGACCCTCTTCAACGGGATATAAATTTTGAGGCAAGAAAGTACTTTTTTTTAGCAAGTGGAAAATCTTGAAAAAGGTAAGAATTCTACCCTTTTATGTTATGAAAGATTTCTATATGTTATAGTGAGTAGAATTTAATGAAAATCATGGAGTTGTTGTGCGTTGAGTGAGCCGTGTGGGTGTGTGTAGGTATATGTGGTCGTGTGATGTTGTTATGGTGAGGAGAAGATGGATTAATTTTATTTAGCTTGTTAATTGTGTTGTTGTGACCTTGTGATGTAAATGGAAGAATAATGGTTCAAGATTGACATGAAAATTAGTTGTAAGTTGTTGTAGGAAAATTGTGTGATTTTATTATAGTTTTATGTAATTATGGAAATGGAATTGTTAAGGTGCGAATTGTTGTTGTTGTTGATGAAATTGGAAGATAAAAATGTGTTGTGAATGTTTGTGTCGAAGATTGGCGGTTTCGGGTGAAATATGGTTTTGGAGGTATTGTTGAATATTTTGTAGAATTGTATGAAATGCTTTTGAATTGCACTTGAATGATCTTGAATTAGTAGTGAATATGTAAGTGTCGATATCGGCTTGAAAATTCGTAGTTGAATTGAATGTTGATGAATTAGGTTGAAAGGAAGGTTACGAATGTTGGACTGTGTTTTTAATTGATTATTGATGTTATTGGTATGGTTGTTGGTATTGTTGGTATGGTTGTTGATGAATTTGGCCGAGTTAAATTCTCGGGGATGTTGAATTTACAGGGGAGATGCTGCCGAAATTTCTGTAGACAAGTGCTAATTAGATTTGGATTTCTAAGTACTTGTAGCTAATATTTGGTAATTGATAATATTATTGTAGATATTGCAGAGCCCGAGACTTGATTCGGGAATTGATTAGCGGGCGATTGAGGTATGTAAAGCCTACCGTTCCTTCTTTTTGGCATGATCCTTTTTGGAATAAACAAAAATGTATATGTATGCTTATAAAGAAAATCCTACTCTTAGATGCCACTAGGATGGCTAACATCTTTGACCTCCGTAAGCTATCCCATATGGTTCAATACGCATTTATGATGTTTGAAGATTCTAGTTGATATGTTTCCGAACAATGTCCGAAAAATATTTGATATGGCTAAAGCTTTGGATACATATATTTTCATGCGTACATATGATCTTAAAGGCTCCATTTGATTTGCTCCTTAGTAATGATTGAAAGTTCCCCTAATACAAATGTTAGTTGAATTCCCAAAAAGAGCTTCTGAAAGGCTTTTAGAAAGTTTTGTACTTCAAAAGTTCGTAACTTTCGTATATTAACTCTGATTGACCCGAAACTGATTTCTGAGCCTTCGGATGTCGTAAAAATATTTGTTCATCAAGTTTTTAAGCTTATTTATTTATATGCATATGGTTTCCGCACTACTCCGCTCGTGCCTACTACTATGATATCGTTCGCCGGTTCCCGGGCCGGTTCTGTGATCGTGCGCACTATGGTATATTCGGCAGTATGATGTGTTACGGTTCCTGAGACCTCGCCATAGGGCCGGGTACCACTTATATACGGCGTTATGATGTGATATGGCATATGATATGTTCTAGTGTTGTGATATGTTATGATGATACGATATGTTCGGGGATTGTACGGAGATGTGAAACCTTCTGGAGTATGATGTGTTGTGGCGCCAGCGTCGGAGTGGCGACAACGTTCCTGAGCCCTATGCATGATTTGTTTTATTTGCATGATATATATTCAGCACAGGTTTTGATATACTAATTCTGTATCCACATTTTGTACTCCTCACTTCGGTTATGATTCGAATTTCTGTATTTCATGCTTTGCATACTCAGTACATATTTCGTACTGACCCCCTTTCCTCGGGGGCTGCATTTCATACCCGCAGGTACGGACGTTCGTTTTGGTGATCCTCCAATATAGGATACATATTCTGCCACTTGGATTACTCCTTTTGATTCGGAGCTCATATTTTTGGTACATATCTTCTGTTATACATATTCTGTATATATATGACTATTTGGGTACGGCGGGGCCCTGTCCCGTCATATGTTCTGTCATGATTTGTAGAGGCCTGTAGTCATATATGTGGGTCACGGGTCATGTTTGTTCGTTTGTGATTATGATCTGCGTCTTAATGCGGTCCCGTTTGCTATTATGGCCAAAATGGCCCATATGTCTGTATATGTTTGTATATTTGGGCGATGTGTATTCCGCCAGCCTACAGGATTTGGTATGATATTGCTGTACGGGCGACCGCATATATTTAAAATAACATATGTTAAGTTTGAATCAATCTCTTATATGACGATCTGGTATGTAAGTCTTTTGGGTGTCCAAATAGGGCACCAGTCGCGGTCCACGGGGCTGGGTCGTGACAGTAGTGGTATCAGAGCGGTTTGTCCTCGGAATGTCTACAGGCCGTGTCTAGTAGAGTCTTGTTTATCGGTGTGTTGTGCACCACATCTATAAACAGGAGGCTACGGGACATTTAGGGTGTTACCTTTCTTTGGATCTTAGATCGTGCGACAGAGCTGTGCTATTAGGATTATCTCTTCTGACCGATTGTTATGTTTACAGTGATGCCTCCGAAGAAGACGACGGCTGCCCAGAAGGGCAAAGCAGTGGCAGGAGAGACCAGTCAGATATAGAGGGTTACTCGGGCTCGTGTTCAGACTATGCCCGATATTGCGCCGCAGTCAGCGGGCTCTGCTACGCCATCATCATCAGAGGAGCCCGAAGCGGCTCCACCAGTAGCTCCAGAGGCTCCAGCGCCCGCGCCCCCAGCTCCTCAGCCAGGGGCGGAGGATTGGGCGATGAGAGAGGCTGTTCAGTGGTTGACGACATTAGTAGCAGGACAGGCTCGCAGACGCGGGCTAGGGGGTGATGATATGGATAGACGTGACAGTCTGAGGGTTCGTGATTTCTTGACTTGTGGTCCTCCAGAGTTTTACGGGTCCAAGCCCGAGGAGGATCCCCAGGATTTTATTCGACAGATGCAGCGTGCGTTGAGACTAGTCAGGGCTTCTGAGACTGAGTCTGACGAGTTAGCTGCACACAGACTGCGGGATGTAGCGATTAATTGGTACGAGTCTTGGGAGCTGTCCAGAGGCGAGGATGCTCCTCCAGCCGTGTGGGACGAGTTTGTAGCCGCCTTTCTCAGCCACTTTTTGCCCCCAGAGTTGCGGCGGGCGAGAGTTGACAGATTTTTGCAGCTGCGGCAGAGAGGCAGGAGTGTCCGAGAGTACAGCTTGGAGTTTGATTCTCTGACCAGATATGCACCTACCATAGTAGCTGAGATGGCTGACCGGATGCACCGGTACGTGATAGGATTGGATCACTATTTGATTGACAGCTGTATGGCGATGGCATCGCAGACTTGTATGGACATTGCCCGGTTACAAGCTTATGCGCAGGGGATGGAGGACCGACACAGAGAGGATCAGTCGGGTAGAGACCGTGATAGGAGGCCGCCCAAGCGGGCTAGGTCAGCTGGGTATTCTGGAGAGTCTCGAGGCGGGCAGCCTCAGCAGCAGCAGTCTAGTAGATATCCTCCTTCGTCAGGCCGGGGTACACAGTCTACAGGTAGACGATTTGGCAGTGCAGGGTATTCTGGAGCGGTCCAGAGTTCCAGAGCCTCGGGTTCGCAGACGAGCAGGGGTCCCAGTCAGTCTAGGCCACCCATGCCCCGGTGTTCTTATTGTGGGAGGTCGCACCCGGGGGAGTGCTATCGAGCTACAGGTGCCTGTTTTTCCTGTGGTCGCCAGGGCCATATTATGAGAGACTGTCCGTTGGCGGGTGGTTCTGGTGGTGCAGCTCAGCCGACGAGATCAGCTGCTGGCTCGTCTTCCACTCCTTGAGTTATGCACCCTGCGGGGCAAGGTATGCCAGCACCAGCGAGCCACGGTAGAGGCCGTGGTGGGGTTTCTGATTCTAGCGGTCCTTCGAACCGCATATATGCATTGGCTAGCCGACAGGATCAGGAGGCGTCGCCAAATGTTGTCACAGGTACATTATTGGTCTTCTCTCGAGCTGTGTATGCATTGATCGATCCGGGTTCTACTTTATCATATATTTTGCCCCTTGTCGCTAGTAAAATTGGGATAACACCTGAACCTATAGAGCCGTTCGAGGTAGCTACACCGGTTGGGGATTTTATTATAGCGAGGCAGGTATATAAAGACTGTTCTGTGATTATATGTGGCCGTTGCACTAAGGCTGATTTAGTAGAATTAGATATGATGGAATTTGATATGGGTATGGACTGGTTAGCCTCCTGTTATGCTAATGTTGACTGCCAGAAAAAGGTAGTTCGCTTCCAGTTTCCAGGAGAACCAGTTAAAGAATGGGCAGGAAATACAGCATCGCCGAGGGGTAAGTTTATTTCATACCTCAAGGCTAGGAAGATGATTCAGAAAGGGTATATCTATCATTTGGTTCGAGTGCATGATACTAAAGCAGAAGCACCTACTCTCCAGTCAGTTCAGGTTGTTAATGAATTTCCAGATATGTTTCCGGACGAGCTTCCAAGTCTTCCCCCTGAACGGGAGATAGACTTCACGATAGATGTGCTGTCAGATACTCAGCCTATATCTATTCCTCCTTACATAATGGCACCTGCAGAATTGAAAGAATTGAAAGAGCAGCTGAAGGATCTATTAGAGAAATGCTTCATCAGACCCAGTACGTCTCCCTGGGGAGCGCCGGTATTATTTGTAAGAAAGAAAGACGGGTCGTTGCGGATGTGCATTGATTACAGACAGCTGAATAAGGTGACTATAAAGAATAAATATCCCCTCCCCCGGATTGATGATTTATTTGATCAGTTGCAGGGTGCTAAATATTGTTTGAAGATAGATTTGCGTTCGGGCTATCATCAGGTGCGAGTACGAGAGGCAGACATTCCAAAGACTGCTTTCAGGACCCGATATGGGCATTATGAGTTCAGAGTGATGTCTTTTGGGCTAACTAATGCTCCAGCAGTGTTTATGGATTTGATGAATCGGGTATTCAGGCCGTTCCTCGACATGTTTGTGATTGTATTTATTGATGATATTTTGGTTTATTCCCGGTCAGCAGAGGAGCATTCAGATCATTTGAGGACAGTACTTGGCACACTTCGGCAACAGAAATTATATGCTAAATTCTCCAAGTGTGAATTCTGGTTAACTTCAGTGGCATTCTTGGGGCATATCGTTGGAGTAGATGGTATTCGGGTCGATACACAGAAGATCGAGACTGTACAGAATTGGCCTAGGCCCACGACACCGACTGAGGTACGCAGTTTTCTGGGATTGGCCGGATATTACAGGAGATTTGTGAAGAATTTTTCTTCTATTGCAGCACCATTAACAAAGCTAACTCAGAAGGCAGCAAAATTTCAGTGGGCCGATGCTTGTGAACTCAGCTTCCAGTTGCTGAAGGAAAAATTAATTACAGCTCCAGTTCTAGCTCTTCCAGAGGGGTCAGACGGGTATGTCATTTATTGTGATGCTTCTGGCATTGGGATAGGGTGTGTATTAATGCAGCATGGTCGAGTCATAGCTTATGCTTCCCGGCAGCTCAGACAGCACGAGAGAAATTATCCCACCCACGATCTGGAATTAGCCACGGTGATTCATGCTTTGAAGATATGGCGGCATTACTTATATGGGGTCCATGTTGATATCTATACGGACCACAAAAGCCTTCAGTATATTTTTAAGCAAGAGCTAAATTTGCGGCAAAGAAGATGGCTTGAATTATTGAAAGATTACGACGTCGATATTTTGTATCATCCTAGAAAAGCTAATGTTGTGGCAGATGCACTTGGTCGCAAGTCTATGGGCAGTTTGACCGACGTGCAGCCAGGGAAGAAATAATTGGTTCGTGAAATTCATCAGTTAGCCAGCCTTGGAGTCCGTTTGGCCGATTCTGGAAATATTGGGGTTTCTGTCCGAGAAGTTGCTGAATCATCGATGATAGAAGAGGTAAAACGGCGTCAGTTCGAGGATCCTATTCTGGTACAGTATAGAGATGTGGCCCTTAATAAGGAAAAGACTCAGTTTGAAATTTCACCTGACGGGGTATTATTATATAGAGGCAGGTTATGTGTACCTACCGTTGCAGGGCTGCGGCGACAGATTATGGGGGAAGCACATTATGCTCGGTATTCTGTTCATCCCGGATCCACTAAAATGTACCATGATCTCAGATGTTTATATTGGTGGGATGGTATGAAAAGAGATATTGCAGAGTTCATTGCTCAGTGCCCAAATTGCCAGCAAGTTAAGATCGAGCATCAAAAGCCTGGTGGATTGTTACAGGAAATGGAAATCCCAGCTTGGAAATGGGAAATCAATATGGATTTCATTACAGGTTTACCGCACACTCCACGCAGGTATGATTCTATTTGGGTTATTGTTGATAGACTGACGAAATCAGCCCATTTTCTTCTGGTCAGGACCACTTATTCGGCTGAGGATTATGCCCGGTTCTATATTAAGGAGATAGTAAGGCTTCACGGAGTTCCTATATCTATTATAACCGACAGGGGTGCTCAGTTTACGGAAAATTTCTGGAGGTTATTTCAGGAAGGATTGGGGACTCAGGTGAGTCTTAGCATAGCATTCCATCCTCAGTCCGACGGACAGGCCGAGCGTACTATTCAGACACTGGAAGATATGCTACGGACCTGTGTTATTGATTTCAGAGGTAGTTGGGATGATCATTTGCCGCTTATTGAATTTGCTTATAATAATAGTTATCATTCCAGCATCCGGATGGCACCGTATGAAGCCTTATATGGTAGAAAGTGCAGATCTCCGATTGGTTGGTTCGATGTGGGTGAAACTAAATTGATCGGGCCAGATATGATCCAACAAGCAGTCGATAAGGTGAAACTTATTCGGGAACGGTTATTAGCAGCTCAGAGTCGACAGAAATCATATGCAGATAAACGGCATCGACCGTTAGAGTTCCAGATTGGTGACTGGGTATTTCTGAAAGTGTCGCCTATGAAAGGTGTAATGAGATTCGGCAGAAAAGGAAAGCTCAGTCTGCGATATATTGGGCCTTATCAGATTATTCGGAAGATAGGCGAGGTCTCCTACGAGCTAGACTTACCATCCGATCTGGAGGCAGTACATCCGGTATTTCATGTGTCAATGCTCCGTAAATGTATTGGTGATCCTTCCAGAGTATTCACCATAGAAGATATTCAAGTAACGGAGGAATTGTCTTATGAAGAACAACCTGTAGCTATTCTGGATCGTCAGGTGAGGAGACTACGCACCAAGGATGTACCTTCTGTTAAGGTCTTGTGGCGAAACAATAACAAAGAGGAAATGACCTGGGAAGCGGAGGACGAGATGAGGAAGAAGTACCCCCACCTGTTTCCTACGCCTTCATGTAATCTAAATTCCGTAATTGGTTATATCGATTAATGAATGATTTATATGTGTGTTGTCCATATAAAGAACCTCCCCAAAATGCTTGTAAGACCTATAAGGCTAATTTAACATTCGAGGACGAATGTTCTCAAGGGGGGGGGGGGGGGAGGATGTTATATCCCGTATTATCGCATATTCGGAAAATTCAAAATAATTTTGACTTGTAAGAAATAAGGCCATATTTTGATTTTATTTAATATATATATGTGTTGTTCATGAAATGTTGATGTGGAAATATAGAGGAAGGCCAAGGGAAAATTAGGAACTTTGGAAATTAGTTTCGGGAATTACAAAATAAGACCCATAACTAATTGGGCTCAAAAGAAATGAAAAAAAAAAAAGGAAGGCCCAATCCAAGGGGTGGCCGGCCATGGCAATGGAAATAGGCCCAAGCCCATGTGACTAATTAACCCAAGTAATAAAAATAGATAAGGGCCACCATTTGTTCATTCTAGAACAATCAAGAAACAAAACAAAAGAGAGGGAGCAAGAACAAGAGAGGGGTTCGGCCAACCCAAGGACAAAAAAAAAATTAGCCATCAACCTTGATCCAAAAATCCAAATTTTCTAGTTTTCCTACTAAGCTCGAGACCCTCTTCAACGGGATATAAATTTTGAGGCAAGAAAGTACTTTTTTTTAGCAAGTGGAAAATCTTGAAAAAGGTAAGAATTCTACCCTTTTATGTTATGGAAGATTTCTATATGTTATAGTGAGTAGAATTTAATGAAAATCATGGAGTTGTTGTGCGTTGAGTGAGCCGTGTGGGTGTGTGTAGGTATATGTGGCCGTGTGATGTTGTTATGATGAGGAGAAGATGGATTAATTTTATTTAGCTTGTTAATTGTGTTGTTGTGACCTTGTGATGTAAATGGAAGAATAATGGTTCAAGATTGACATGAAAATTAGTTGTAAGTTGTTGTAGGAAAATTGTGTGATTTTATTATAGTTTTATGTAATTATGGAAATGGAATTATTAAGGTGCGAATTGTTGTTGTTGTTGATGAAATTGGAAGATAAAAATGTGTTGTGAATGTTCGTGTCGAAGATTGGCGGTTTTGGGTGAAATATGGTTTTGGCGGGATTGTTGAATATTTTGTAGAATTATATGAAATGCTTTTGAATTGCACTTGAATGATCTTGAATTAGTAGTGAATATGTAAGTGTCGATATCGGCTTGAAAATTCGTAGTTGAATTGAATGTTGATGAATAATGTTGAAAGGAAGGTTATGAATGTTGGAATGTGTTTTGAATTGATTATTGATGTTATTGGTATGGTTGTTGGTATTGTTGGTATGGTTGTTGATGAATTTGGCCGAGTTAAATTCTCGGGGATGTTGAATTTACAGGGGAGATGCTGCCGAAATTTTTGTAGACAAGTGCTAACTAGAATTGGATTTCTAAGTACTTGTAGCTAATATTTGGTAATTGATAATATTATTGTAGATATTGGAGAGCCCGAGACTTGATTCGGGAATTGATTAGCGGGCGATTGAGGTATGTAAAGCCTGTCGTTCCTTCTTTTTGGCATGATCCTTTTTGGAATAAACAAAAATGTATATGTATGCTTATAAAGAAAATCCTACTCTTAGATGCCACTAGGATGGCTAACATCTTTGACCTCCGTAAGCTAACCCATATGGTTCGATACACATTTATGATGTTTGAAGATTCTAGTTGATATGTTTCCGAACAATGTCCGAAAAATATTTGATATGGCTAAAGCTTTGGATACATATATTTTGATACGTACATATGATCTTAAAGGCTCCATTTGATTTGCTCCTTAGTAATGATTGAAAGTTCCCCTAATACAAATGTTACTTGAATTCCCAAAAAGAGCTTCTGAAATGCTTTTAGAAAGTTTTGTACTTCAAAAGTTTGTAACTTTCGTATATTAACTCTGATTGACCCGAAACTAATTTCTGAGCCTTCGGATGTCGTAAAAATATTTGTTCATCAAGTTTTGAAGCTTATTTATTTATATGCATATGGTTTCCGCACTACTCCGCTCGTGCCTACTACTATGATATCGTTCGCCGGTTCCCGGGCCGGTTCTGTGATCGTGCGCACTATGGTATATTCAGCAGTATGATGTGTTACGGTTCCCGAGACCTCGCCATAGGGCCGGGTACCGCTTATATACGGCGGTATGATGTGATATGGCATATGATATGTTCTGGTGTTGTGATATGTTATGATGATACGATATGTTCGGGGATTGTACGGAGATGTGAAACCTTCTGGAGTATGATGTGTTGTGGCGCCAGCGTCGGAGTGGCGGCCACGTTCCTGAGCTCTATGCATGATTTTTTTTATTTGCATGATATATATATATATATATATATATATATATATATATATATATATATATATATATATATATATTCAGCACAGGTTTTGATATACTAATTCTGTATCCACATTCTGTACTCCTCACTTCGGTTATGATTTAGATTTCTGTATTTCATGCTTTGCATACTCAGTACATATTTCGTACTGACCCCCTTTCCTCGGGGGCTACATTTCATGCCCGCAGGTACGGACGTTCGTTTTGGTGATCCTCTAGTATAGGATACATATTCTGCCACTTGGATTACTTCTTTTGATCCGGAGCTCATATTTTCGGTACATATCTTCTGTTATACATATTCTGTATATATATGACTATTTGGGTACGGCGGTGCCCTGTCCCGTCATATGTTCTGTCATGATTTGTAGAGGCCTGTAGTCATATATGTGGGTCATGGGTCATGTTTGTTCGTTTGTGATTATGATCTGCGTCTTAATGCGGTCCCGTTTGCTATTATGGCCAAAACGGCCCATATGTCTGTATATGTTTGTATATCTGGGCGATGTGTATTCCGCCAGCCTACAGGATTTGGTATGATATTTCTGTACGGGCGATCGCATTTGTTTAAAATAACGTATGTTAAGTTTGAATCAATCTCTGATATGACGATCTGGTATGTAAGTCTGTTTGGGTGTCCAAATAGGGCACCAGTCGCGGCCCACGGGGCTGGGTCGTGACATCGCCTTTCTAACTTGCCAACTAAATGCTTCCTTCCAAGTTCGTAATTCCACAGTCAAGGGAATTCGTACTAAGATTAGATAATCGGAAACATACTTGAAGCTAAGCTAAAGCGAATGAAAATTGGGCAGCATCTCCTTTGTTTCTACAACTTCCTCCATATAATATAACAACTCCCAAACATCGATAACAACACTACAATACCATAATCAATAAACTTTGTTAAGTTAGTCATTATTCAATTCTCAAAATTCCCTTTCAAAGTCATTCATAACCATCGCCATAATACAACACCACATTCCTCCTTATATAATGCTTCTCCAATATTCTTAATACCATTTATAACAAGATTATACTCATAACATGTCAAGAATCATGATTCCTGTCAAGCTACTACTCAAGAATACTACTATTCTCATATTTGTAACCCATTTTCTACTTTCTTTCATAATCCAAGTCCCTCAACCATTCAATACTCTTAGTAGCATGAAATGATCATAAGACTCACCTTTGATTATGAAGGAATGGGTCTTGGATAAAAATGCTTCACTTGGAGAAAACCCTAGCTCCACTTCCAAAGAAATTTTTAGCTTCCATCAACCCTCATTAGCATTTTTGCACTTGATTCTACTAGTTTTGGTATTTGATCTTTGATTCTCCTTGAATTTATGTTAGTGAAATATGTGGAACCTTCTAGAGGTCTTGAGAGAAGTGGTGAAGTTGGAAGAATGAAAAATTAGAAGTGGGAACATATATTTATACTTGGAAAATACTCAGCCCGACGGGAGTTATACGGACCCTTTTACGGTCTGTATAATATTATACGGTCCGTATAAGTGACCGTATTTCACAATCAGGGAAATCCCTTTTTCTGTAAGGTTATACGGACCCCATATACATACCGTATAAAATTATACGGACCATATAATTGGTCGTATAACTCCATTTTTCTGAAGTTAATCTCGTCGTTTTGTTTGATCTCCAATCCTTATGGAACCTTCTTAGCCCTTGTTTAACACTTCATTAACAATCTAAGGAGCGTTATAACTTTTCCTCAAGACATTATTAAATCGACATTAGCTCGGTACTTTGCAAACCCTTTTCAAAATAACTTATACTTTATATTCTTCAACGAACTTTCTTCTCTTGCCTCAAATGTCTTTGGAATCTTAATTAGAACCGTTAAGTACTGCTTCTTACTTGTAGAAACATCATATACTTCTTACCCTGCGTTAGTCTATCTACCACATGACGACATGAAATTTTTCCAAGGTGTAACATCATCCTTTATCTAATTGAGGTTTGTATGACCAATAAACTATAGATATTCACCAAATTCGTAGCTACTGTTCATAGCTTTAAACGAACAGCCACAGACCTCGAAATCCGATCTTCACCATTCACTTTTAAGACCTATATGTTAGGACCACTCAGTTAAAATTTGGGCTCGATCAAATGGTTAGATAAGCGGAAAACGTCGATTTAATATGGCTGGTCGGAGGAAATTCTACAACAAAAATACTAGGGTTTTGTTTTTAATAAAATGCATCTAAATCAATCCTATTTCATGATTCTACCAACTATTCCATATATCCATAAAAGTGTGAGTGTGTTACCTTTTTGAAGAAATCCCAAAGCTTCATCCCATATTTGACCTTGAATGAAGTTTCCACAATCTATCGATTTCATATAATGATTCAATGTTAATCTAGTGATTAGTTAAGGTAATTAACTTAGGGATTTGAGTAAAAACTCACCTTAGAGAGATGATATATAGCTCTGGTGGAAAAACCCTATCCTTGGACGTTTTTTTGGGTTATATTTATAGGTTATCATAAAGGCTTGGGCTTTAAAACCTAATCCTACCAGAATCGGGATTTCTATTTTACACGTATTCTATAAAACAGGCATAACTTTTTACTCACATGTCTGTTTGGGCTGCATAATATATTTTTGAAAAGGTAATTTAATTCCCTACAACTTATATGTTTTGAGTTTTTCCAAATGTCAAACGCAAATACCCGTAAACTGGATATAACTGGAAACTGTCTCAAACTTGACGAATTTAAAGATTTCTTAGGAACTTCCTTATCTCATTTGACCCCGAAAAGATTATTTAACACCATTATCCATCCCAAAGGAATCCAAAAGGTTAAAATGACATCTAAACCCCAACTATTTCACATTGACACCTAACTCCGATTTACGGAAGGTTACACATCTTCATCTCATATGTCTTAAGGTTTTCGATGAGCTCATCGACAGTCAACGTGCTGAGATCTATATCCTCGGAGATGGCATTTACCTTGCTATCCCGGGAATCAGGTAACACACTGAGCAACTTTCTTACCAGTCTGGTGGTTATGATGACTTCTCCCAGAGAATGAAGCTCATTTATAATAAAGGTGAATCTAGTGTGCATATCATTAATTGATTCTCCATCTTTTATTTTGAACACTTCATACTCTGTGGTGAGCATGTCGATCTTGGAGTTCTTCACCTGTGTTGTTCCTTCATAGGCAGTTTGAAGAACTTCCCAGATCTCCTTAGCAGTTGAGCACACTGAGACTCGATTGTATTCATCAAGTCCTATTCCACACACGAGGATTTTCTTAGCTTTATAATTTTTCTCCACTGCCTTCCTGTCAGCATCATTGTATTATTTCCTTGTTTTGATAGTGGCTTTTATACCATCTTCACTTGTGTGTACTTGAGTATAGGGACCATCACAGATGATATCCCAAAGCTCTGAAACTTCGACCATGATGAAATCGCGCATTCTTGTCTTCCACCACCCATAATATTTTCCATTAAATCTGGGTGGCTTGTTGAAAGACTGTCCTTCTTCCATATTTGATGGGGCTGCCATTTTACAGATTCTTTCTAGGTGTTAACCTTTTAGAAAGCACCTGCTCTGATACCAATTATTATCTATTGTGCGTCCACCAGACAGTATATGAGAGACCTGATTGTGTACCGGTTCCCTTATGCAATACAGTAAGTAAAGAAGGTATTGTTTTTACCATAAAAAACTCCTTGCTCAAGGGATTAAAAACCACGATTTACCCCAGTAGGATTTCAACTCCACTACACGAGCAACTTCAGATTACTACCTATTGTAAGCAACGAACTAACTCCCATAATTCCTCAACCCTTACAATAGTAGAAACCTAGAAACTAACTCCCATGGTCCCTCAACCTTTGCAACACACCGGTTGCAAACACCTCTACTTGACTAACCCTAGCTAAGAAACTAATACAACTAGACTAACTCTAGTCTAGTGTACCACTCAAAGTTCTTGTGAATACACTCTTCCAACAAGCAACCTTTGAGAATTCAACTAATACAACTAAGATAACTCTAGCCTAGTGAACCACTCAAGAGCTTGTGGAAGCAACCTTGAGAATTTAGAACACCTACAAACAACTTCCTTTTTGGGAAGAGTAGGCTTACAATCTTAGCACAACAGAAATAAAGACTTACGACAACATAAAGAACTTAGACTAAATCTGTATCTGGAATAGGTTCTTCAATTTTGTGGATGACTCTATTCTTGTGAGCACTTGAAATCTTGTGACAGCATCTTTTGCCCAATTTAGATTAGGTTTTTCAAGTGATACACAATATGTTGCAACATGTTGTATATATAGTGGGAAGCATGTGGGATGGATAAAGACCACTCATTTAATATTTGACCTAAAGCACGGGCCAAGTCAACTGTTGTACTTGTGTGCAGTGAGGAGCTCGACTTTACAGCTGTCTCTGCTTATCGTACAAGATGCATAGAGAGCAGATGGCACACTAGGTCTCTATCTGGTTCTGAATCAGTTTGACAATCATCAAAATACGAATGCACTTAACCTTATCAGTTATGTTTTTATATTGAAGATAAGGCAAATTAAGATAAAGAAGGGGTTAAATGGGTTCCAATCCGAGCTTACCGCTCTTCATGTTGAATAAAAGTATTGTTGATAATATTATATATTGATTGTTGATGAGTGTAACTGAACCCTGTTGTATTGGTATTGTCTAGTTGTTGTTTGGTATTGGAGGAAGCGACAGTTATAGGGGAAATATTGTCTGATTTTCCATAATGACCTACTAGCTTAAAAGTATGTTTCTAAGTCCTTCTATGGATTTAACTATAAGTGTTACCATCTCAATATCGATTAAAGGCTTCGGGAAGATATACTTTGAGTCGTTAAGTAAACAACAAAGGTATGTTAAGGAACCTACTTTCATTCTTTTAGCATCATTCCAACGAATGAATAGTATTCATAAATGACTCTATCCTTAGTAGTCGTAGAAAGCTTATGTTTATTGTCCTTCATAACGTGTTCCGATCCTCATTGCATTGACTGATGATGAAGTTATAATTATGAAGTTAGCTCAATAATGTTAATCGGAGGTGTAACGACCTTACATCAGTCTGATAAGTTCATGATGTCTCTTTATGGCTCTTGCACATGCATATATATATATATATTAGAAAAGCCTTAGGTTTCGACCAGGGGTAAAATGGTCATTTCGTCCTAATTACTCTCTCTTTGATATTCTTCTCCCCTTTTCCAGAAGCTTCAGCCCATTGTTGGGTTCTCTTCATACTTCCTCCTTCGTCTTTTCTTCTTTCGCTGCGTTTCCTGGGTTCTTTTCATACATTCTGATTTTGCAATTCATAATTGTTCTAAGCTAAATCTGAGGGTGTGACTTGAACAGATAACCATAAAGAAACATATCATGGTGTAGTTCTAATTCTTTGGTTGTATGCCTCTACTTTGGATTTTCCCAAAACTTTCTACTTTATTGAATAAATCGCTCGTTATTTTCATCTTCCAGTTCGTCTGTTTGTGTTTCACCCTGCTGCCTTTTTCGCACCACTGGCAACCATTTGTTGGATTTTTTTTCCTTTTACTTTATGTTATCTAATTATTTTGCTTCCTACGTTTCTAATTTTCTCAATTTCATCATTTTATTCTTTTCCTTTTGCCTCTTCTGCCTATGTAACAATGCCTGGGAAGCAGATTTTTTTCCTATGATAAAATGGAGCTTGGATGGTAGAAGCCCCATATTTGACAGGAATGGATACGAAATAGTATTTTTCTTTAACTGGGTATTTTGAGCGTTTATGTATGCCCAAGTAAGTTTTACTTAAATATGCACAAAATGTGTCTGATTTATTTTTGTATGGTGTTTGAAGTTTAGTTTGATGGTAATGGTCATTTTTGAGATGGTTGTATTGTTATTTTCTCCAGACCTCAACAAGATTCCAGTAGGCCTTTCTCCTGCTGAAATTGCACAATTGCATAGGGAGACTGAAGAGAATGCTGCTTTTCATTGTCTCCCAGTTCAAATTTTCTTCTTCATCTGCGGCAGCTGGTAAAACGAGAAAGTCAATGCGCTCACATAGTAAAAGTACGTGTGGTAATGGCTTTTCCAGTATTGATTTTATATTTTGGTCCAATTCCTTAGAATGAAGATACACAGATTGATTTATACAGACATGAACTTTTATAGTCATAAGGTGCTTCAAAAAAAGATTTTTTGTTATATTTTTGGACTGTTTATTTGTTTCACTATATCTTTGGTGAGTACTACGCTTCAGATATACAATTTAGTATTGGCTTCTGAAAATTCACATTCCTGAAAATGCATCTTACGGTGGGAAGGTATATAGGATCTTGGCGGCCGAGAACGATGATAACCAATGACACTATTAACAGGTAGGTTTTCCTTTATGGTTAATAGATAGACGTGACATGATACTTTCCAATCATTTTGCCTCGGCAGCCAGGGATAAAAAATCTACATGAAGGAATTAGACCAAGTGTAATACTTCGTGACAAACAAGTTACAACCAAGCAACAAATTGGTAGAAATGTTTGATGATAAGTCTCAAGATTCAGGCCTGTAAAATCAGAACTTCCTTCGAGGCACTCAGACATTATCAGTTAGATACAAGGCAATTTGAGTATTAAACTGATATCTTGATGTCTACTGCTATAATGTTATACTATAGTAGTTTGTTGTTGCTAGAACTGTGACGGAGAAAAGTAGAGGTTAATCTTACTTATCACATTATTATTTATGTATTGGCTAAGTAGAGTTGTAAGGCGTTATATTCGGCAACTTAACATGTAATATGCAAGAGCATTTTCCATTTGATTAACGAGGAAGATTGGGGAAGTTGGTATTGGTGTGAATCTCATGGTCATGAACAATGAACATAAAGTGTGTTGAGCTTTTTTTTTCTATGAAGATGGTAAAATCAATTTCATTGCACAATCAGTCCGTGAATTGCTTGCTTCTTAATTTCTCAGTTATGTCCATTATTGTTTTTTTTTGTCTCCGTAATTTTGAGCCCTTCTCCAATTTTTTTGGTGCGCCTGTATATTTCTTCTTTATTAGTTGAGTAATGAGAGTGGTAATGAACAAGGAAAATAATTGGAGCATGTTTGTTAAGAGTTGCAGAATCCCAATTATTGTACTCAAACAGCGCAAGATGATATTGATACAAAAGAGATGTTGCAGGTTCTCGGGGATTAATTAACTGAAAGTTAGACATCAGTTGAAACTTGGAAGAGTGATTTGGTGTAGCCTTTATACTAAGATCATTATGGAAGAGAGAGCTCAAAAAAGAAGTTAAGAACAACAAATAAAGTCAAAACTTGTAAAGATGGATAACTGACCAAGTAAATACACTCGGATTGAAGACAAACATAT
This sequence comes from Lycium barbarum, assembly GCF_019175385.1. Classification (NCBI taxonomy): domain Eukaryota; kingdom Viridiplantae; phylum Streptophyta; class Magnoliopsida; order Solanales; family Solanaceae; genus Lycium; species Lycium barbarum. The sequence continues at coordinate 62,049,528 of NC_083343.1, read as the reverse complement.
TTGAAGAGCCAACTATAGGTATTGCTCTATTTAATTAGTATTGAAAGACATAAGTGAGGACGGTCTAGAATTAAAGAATGTATTTGCGAAAGGATAGTAATGATTTTCATAGTCCCATTTGCTGGAATCAGGACTAAATAGAAACTGATATAAACAGTTAAACGTTAAGCATATGCATGCTTCGGAAAATCCCGTGGGGAAAATGAACTCAAGAAGAATCAAAGATTCCTACCTCATCAGAAATATATCGTAACTGAATCAGTTTGTTCAGCTCTGAAAATACAGTGATAGGGATATGTCCTCATACACCGTTTTAGCCTTTCGTATCTCATGAATTAAGCTATAGTGAAATTTAAGTAATTATTGCTTGTCTTGTGCCTACAATTCTATCCTTTGTAAAGTTACGTCTCTACGGTTATAGGCCAATTTTATGTCTTTATTTTAGTATATTAAACAAAGTAGCAGATTTCTTATTGCGTTGGAATACTAATTTATTTTACTGTCTTACTTTGCAGTGTCAATACTTTTAAGGGGATAATACTCTCAAGATGAAAAGATAAGACTTACTTCAATACTTGGTCAACGAAAATATAATTTTCAATATTTTACGAATTCTCTCTGTTGACAAAACTAATTTAATACTATTAAACTTTTAGTTGAGGAAGCTTTGATGATAACAGTTCTGTGCTATTTGGAAAAATATGTGCCTGGCAATTTAGGTATGTTTTGCTCCTACTATATTAAGAAACAGCTTTGTTAGATAGTTTGTAACTGGTATATCCCATTTTCATCTGTAATTTTTGCCCAAGAACTCTTTTGATGCGTAAGGATTGATTACTGTGAGCTTCTCTGGTGCTTATTTGTTGTTTACAGCTTAAATTCAACTGTTTTTTACTTTCTCTACTACTGGTAGTTGATTTTGGAAATTGCTTACATTAATGCTGTAGCTTATCATGGGTATGGAAATCTGAAAAATTTATATTTCTTTATGTGGAAGATCCATCTGAAGCTTAACATTCTGTGTTAAGATTAGTTAGATTTGGCTTTTCCTGTCAGTGCACATTTTAGGATCTGATTCACTTGTTGTTTGGTTACTGTATAGTCACAGTAATATTCTGAAACGGATGGTCTTCTACTCATTTTTAAACATCTGATCTTCTCGACTTATGTAATACAGCGTGCTAAGAATTTTTTTCGGAGTCTCTGAATATTGAGCTTGTAAACTGCCTTTGTTGACTAATCATATGCTTTTTGTTTGTTTCTGAGTTCTTTCTCCATTTCTTTCCTTTTTGCATTGCAAATGCGAGATATTGCCAGTCTAGGACATCTTATATAACTTCATTACATAAGATTCACCACTGTTATGTTATCTCACAGCGGATGAAGGTAAAATAGTTCTGTGGCGCACATTCCAGATAACTGAAGTTAATATCCACGCATATCTTTGTCTCTGTTGCTTACACTTCCAATGAGTCTATTGTACAGCCCGCTGAATACAAATTCTTTAACGGAGTAATATTTACTGAGTTTTTTTTTTCCTTGAACTCCTAGCAGTCTAAATGTTTATATGAAACCCTTAGTTCATTTTCTAATTGTAATCCGGACATTTACAGCACTCAAAAGCACATGTCACTACAATACCGTGAGACGGGCACATTAACATACAATGCCATAGGGGTAGATATGTATTAGAATCTCCTATTAATTTATGATAATTTCTCTTCTAACTACTTTTTCAAATAGGCCTGACCACTGCAGAGGTCTGTATGCTTCATATTTTTTCTGTGTTGATGATTAGAAAAATACCAAGAATGAACAAAGGTTGGTAACATTACAATACACAATAAGGATAAATTATATATTTAGTTCCTCCATTGCATACTCTGCTATGATAGGCTTGACCCAGTGCAAGGTATGCACATCAACAGCATCAGCAACACTGTGCAGGTTGCGAAGCATGATGCTATGGACTGGACTTGTACAAGAGGTTGGTTGAACCTTCCAGTGGGTTTATCCATGGAGTATGAGATATAAAAGTCATCAAACACATTGAGGACATACGCACGGGTCTATTCTCTTTACTACTATGGCTTTTTATTTTTTGATTCTCTTGGCTTTAACCTCAAGAATCAGCATTGTGCCTTCTATTACTATTGAGGTGAATATTGATGATCTTTTTTAGTTTCACTGTAAAATTGCTATCGCTTCACTCACTCACACACACAGACAGCTCTTCTATAATATAGATATAGATACCCTATATTTCTAAATTCTTTCATGCCAGTATGCAATAATGTTTGGGTAGCAGATTTCTATCAAAAAATGAAGCTTAGATGGTGGACGCTGTTACACCTCGGAAATTTCCCCGTGAACGTACAACGAATAGACTAACAAAGAGTACGAGTATATGATGTTTTAATAAGAAGGGGACGACGTTTGACGACCCTAAGTAATATTTCAAAGGCAATGGGAACAAGAGATAGGTTATGCTCCACAATGACTAATCATAGGTTTTGAAAAATGTGAAAAGTTACAGATTTGCATTTTGGCCCAGTCAGTCGTAAAATGAAATACGGACCGTAAAGTGGTATACGGCCCGTAAACTGCCAGGTCGTATTTCAACTTACAAAACTTCAACTTTTTGCCAAATGTTCAAATGGTTAAATACGACTTGGAATACGGATCGTAAATCGAAATACGGCCCGTAAACCGTCATCGTAAATCACCATGACCTCCAGCATACCTTTCTGGTTTTGATATGCTTAAATACGACCACGAAATACGGCCCGTAAACAGGAATACGGACCGTAAACTAGGTTTTTGACCACTGTGCACTTCAGCTACTGTTCATTCCGGATTTGATTTTAAGTCATTAAAAGGAGACCCAAGCTCATTGAATTCATTTCATTCCCACAATATTTCTCTCTAGAAACCTCTAGAGTACTCTCTACTCTTCATTACAAGAAAATCAAAGGAAATCCATGATCAATAACACCGAATCCATGAGACAAGGTGTATGAAACCTAGCTAAGGTTCATCTCTCTCAAGAAAACCCAAAGAAAGTGAAGTTGGGTTTTGGTGCTAGAGGATTAATTCCATTCAAGGCTTGTTCAACCATCATCTAAGGTAAGTTTCATGACTAAACCATGTTGTTTAAGGTTTTGGAAGGTTAAGATACTTGAAGTGTAGAAGGACATAGGAAATGGGTCATTAATGAGTGAATAGTGTCATGGTTGGATGGTAGTTGGGTTGAATCATGAATGTTGGTGTGTTGTGATTATGAATATGTTATAAATGACATTTAGACCTTGAAATAAGTATTATATATGAGGAAACACGATAGTAAGCTATAACCACAAATGTGGAGAAATTGAAGAGAAATAGTGGATTGTGGTCTATGTATATAAATGATGATTGTTGATTTTAATATTGTGAATGTTGTTGTGAGAGTGTGGGAGTTGATATAGAACATGGGAAAAAAGTAGTATAAACAAAGGAAGTTCTGCCCAATTTTCCCTAGAAATAGTCATGTGTTCTTATAGTTGAATTAACTAAGTTAGTGCGAATTCTCTTTGAAGGTAGAAACGTAATATCGAAGGAGAACAAGCAAGCACTAGCGTAGTTAAATGTCAAAGGTATGTGAGGCTAGTTCTTTCTTTCTAATGGCATGAATCTTCTAGCATGATTTTCTTTCCTCTTCGTGAGTTCCTATATTCCAGATAGCTAAAAGCCTATATCTACGAATGGCAATATAAGATAAGAGATATGATATGATGATTCTATAATGTTAATGATGATATTTATTGCTTACACTCACCTTATGTGCTAGTTCCTTCAAGGTGAAGCAGAATGTCAATAATTTCTCCCTAATAAAATCGGGGGATCACGACCTTACGTCACCCCGATAAAGTAAAGCTGTTTTTAAGCCTTATGCATGTATTATGATAAGTATGTTATGATGAGCATGTATGATGATGATATAACACCGTGCCTATTTGGCCGGAAAGTCACCGCCAAGGTGGGCAGCTATACGATACACCATGGCCAAATGGCATGGGCAGACACCACTAGTGGGCGGCATGAGATGATACCCCGGACGCAGGCTAATGTTATGATTATCACACCGATCCAATATGGACGAGCAGCTTATATACATTATTACACCGTACCTATATAGACGGGCAGCTTATACATTTATGCATATATGATATTGCGATGAGTATGAGTAAGACAATATGCGTTACTTCTTTATACTTGACAGCCATATACAAATGTTCCATATCGATGTTTCCTTTATGTCATTGTCTTACTTATTTGTTTATGCCTCTCATACTCAGTACAATGTTCGTACTGACGTCCGTTTGCTTTAGACGCTGTGTTCATGCCCACAGGTAGACAGGGAGGAGAGCTCGACCTAGATTCGTAGTAGCTGTCAGCTGATTGAAAGCACTCCTTTGTCCCGGAGGTTCTTGATTATTCTTTTGTGTATATTGTCATGTATATGTATTTTTGGGCATGATGGGGTCTTGTCCCATCCTTATGTTTAGCACTCCAGTAGAGGCTCGTAGATACGCAGTGTGGGTTAGACGGTCTCACGAGATGCTATTATATGTATATATATTATTTTGATGGCCGAGAGGCACATGTATATAAAAGTAAGTATGTTTCCATATGAAATATGATTTTCTTACCATTCGAGTATAAAAGCTGATAAAAAGCATTAAATAAACAAGATGAGTAGTAGAACGAGTGGTGCTCGGTGGCTAGCCCCGGGTACCCGTCGTGGCCCCTAGCAGGGTCGTGACAAAAGTGGTATCAGAGCGGTTCAGTCCTTGGAAGTGTCTACGAGCCGTGTCTAGTAGAGTCTTGTTTATGGTATGTTGTGCGCCACATCAATAAACAAGAGGCTACAGGGCATTTAGGAAAAATGACCATCTTTCTTCTTATGAGATCGCGCGATAGAGCTATGTATAAGATTTTATCCTCCCTAATAGCTTATTGTGATTTCAGAATGCCGCCAAAGGGAAAAGCTACAGCCGCCCAGATAGGCAAGACTACGACAAAGATGTGGGTAGAAAGAGAGCCTCCGATGAATATAGAAGAAGGCGAATCACATAATGAGGCCTTGTCTAACACTTCTTCTGCCCCGCCTAATGTGGAAGGACAAGGAGGAGCTCCAGCTCCAATTCCTCCACCGGTTGCTTCAGGTCAACAAATGATCGAGGCTATACATCTATTGACACAATTGGTCGCCGTGCAGCCACAGCGACAAAATGTGAGTTCAAGTGATCAGGCCGCAAGTACCAAAGCCCGTGATTTTATGAGTCTAAATCCTCCGAAGTTCTTCGGGTCAAAGCCGGATGAAGACCCGCAAGGTTTCATAGACGAAATATTGAGGACATTGAAGATTGTCCATGCCTCTGAAACCGAATCCGTGGAGTTGGCATCTTATAGACTCCGGGATGTGGCAGTTTTATGGTATAATAACTGGGTATTATCAAGAGGAGAGAATGCGCCTCCTCCGGTTTGGCAAGAATTCGTGGATGCATTTAATCGTCACTATTTGCCACCCGAGGTTCGCCGAGCTAGAGCGGATAGATTTCTAAATTTGAGGCAAGGAAATATGAGTGCCCGGGAGTATATCATGCAATTTAATTCTTTGGCTAGATATACCCCGGCTATGGTGGCCGACATGGGAGATCGGGTACATAGATTTGTGAGTGGCCTAGGGCCACATTTATTTAGAGATTGTTTGACGGCTTCCTTGCAAGACGGGATGGATATTTCCCGAATACAAGCCCATGCTCAGAATTTAGAGGGACGACAACAACAACAAAGAGGTGACCGTGATATCGACAAGAGACAAAGTAAGAGGGCCAAATCTATGGGAGCAGGTAGTGATTATAGAGGGAGATCAAGACAGACATATTCTAGGTACTCCGGCCAGACGGTGACCAATGCACCTCCTCGATTCGCAGGTAGGAGATTTGATCGCTCCTTCCGTTCAGGACAGGGCCAGAGTTTGAGGGCCTCAGATTCCCAGTTCAGGGAAGATTATAGTCAGAGGAGACCCCCAGTACCGCAATGCAGCCAGTGCGGTATATTACATTCCGCACAATGTCGCCAGGGTTTGGATGCTTGTTATACTTGTGGCCAGGTTGGGCACATGATGAGAGATTGCCTGTCGATGAGTAGTAGAGTCGGAGTTCAGCCTACAGGTTCAACAGCTGGCTCTTCCTCAGCGCGCCCGGTAGGGCAGACTCCTCTGATGTCAGCATGCAGGTTTATATTGGGAGCCCTGGGTGGCAGGATCTTGAGTCATCCCCAGATGTAGTTAAAGGTACATTGTCTATATTTTCCCGAGATGTGTATGCATTGATAGATCTGGGTTCTACTCTTTCTTATATTACTCCATATGTTGCTGGTTGTATTGGGGTGAAACCTGAGCTAATTAAACCTTTTGAGGTGTCTACTCCGATTGGTGATCCCGTGATAGCAAATCAAGTGTATAAAAATTGTGTAGTTGTGATATGTGAGCGCCAGGCCACAACTGATTTGATTGAGTTGGAAATGTTGGATTTCGATGTAATTATGGGCATGGATTGGTTGGCCTCGTGCTATGCTAATGTTGATTGCCGATTGAAAGTGGTTCGATTCCAATTTCCGGGAGAGCCTGTGCTTGAATGGAAGGGTAATACGGCATCTCCCAAGGGTAGGTTTATTTCCTACCTTAAGGCAAGGAAGATGATAGCTAAAGGCTATATTTATCATTTAGTTCGAGTTCATGACACCGAGTCAAAGCCGCCAACTTTCCAATCAGTTCCGGTAAGTAAATGAATTTCCGGATGTATTTCCAGATGAACTCCCAGGTCTTCCTCCAGAGAGAGAAATTGACTTCGCCATTGATGTGTTGCCAGACACCAAGCCTATTTCTATTCCTCCGTATCGAATGGCTCCGGCAGAATTGAAAGAGTTAAAGGCATAGTTGAAAGATTTGCTCGAAAAAGGGTTTATTAGACCCAGTTCATCGCCGTGGGGAGCCTCAGTCTTGTTCGTAAGAAAGAGAGACGGATCCCTACGAATGTCCATTGATTACAGGAAATTGAACAAGATGACGATAAAGAACAAGTATCCTCTTCCGAGGATTGATGATTTATTTGACCAATTGCAAGGTGTCAAGTGGTTTTCTAAAATATATTTAAGGTCGGGTTACCATCAAGTGAGAGTTTGAGAAGCGGAAATTCCCAAAACGGCCTTCAGAACGAGATATGGCCACTATGAATTTCGAGTGATCTCGTTTGGATTAACTAATGCTTCGGCCGTGTTTATGAGTTTTATGAACAACGTACTCAGGCCTCTTTTGGACTTATTTGTGATAGTATTTATTGATGATATTCTGGTACTCTCGCACAGAGTCAGAACATGCAGACCATTTGCGAATTGTTCTTGGCATTCTTCGAGCCCAGGAATTGTATGCAAAATTTTCAAAGTGCGAGTTTTGGCTAAATTCTGTGACATTTCTGGGCCATGTTATCTCAAATGATGGCATTCGAGTTGACACTCAGAAGATTGAAGCTGTGAAGACTTGGAAAGGCCTACGACGCCTACAAAAGTTCGTAGTTTTCTGGGTTTGGCAGGTTATTATAGAAGATTCGTAGAGGGCTTTTCATCTATTTCAGCCCCATTGACGAAGCTAACCCAGAAGTCAGCCAAATTTCAATGGAATGATGCTTGTGAGCGCAGCTTCCAAGAGTTGAAAGACAGATTGACCTCAGCTCCGGTCTTAACACTTCCAGAAGGGTCAGATGGCTATGTGTTATATTGTGACGCTTCCGGTGTCAGATTAGGATGCGTATTGATGCAGCATGGTAAAGTTATTGCATATGCTTCGAGACAATTACGGAAACATGAAAGGAACTATCCAACTCATGATCTCGAATTGGCTGCGGTTATTCATGCCTTAAAAATATGGAGGCATTATTTGTATGGTGTGCATGTTGATATTTATACAGATCACAAAAGTTTTCAATACATCTTCAAGCAAAAGGAGTTGAATCTGCGGCAGAGACGGTGGTTAGAATTGTTAAAAGATTATGATGTGAACATTTTGTACCACCCTGGAAAAGCGAATGTAGTAGCCGATGCGCTTAGCCGACGATCAATAGGCAGTTTATGTGAAGTCCCTATGGAAAAGAAAAAGATGGTTCATGAGCTCCGCCAACTATCTAATCTTGGAGTACGTGTGTCACACCCTAATATCCCTAGGGTGTGATGGGCACCCGGCCCCATATCCGGAGCCGAGCGAACCCACAGACTCTTATTACACACATAATTTCTTCGGATTCTGAAATCAAATAAAAGTGAAATACATAGTAAGCTTTCAAAATCTTTCTTCTATCGATGGTTTCAAATCAGAAAAAATCTGTAATCATATAGAGCTTTCACATAATACAGAATGACATATCGGCCGATGGAGCCGCTTACAAAACTGACATACTATACCCACGACTCTGTCTGCAAAGTCTCTAACTTCGAAAAAAACATCATAACACATAAACTCTTACTTGGCAACACTCCAGGAGTAAATGGAGCTCGCCAATCCTGCTAAAACATCTTCTGACAAATCTTCTACTCATCTGTATGTACCTGCGTGGCATGAAACGCAGCCCCCGAAGAAGAGGGAGTCAGTACGGAATATGTACTGAGTATGTAAGGCATGAAATATAGAAAACAGAATCACAATCGGAACAACGGAACAAAAGTAAGTACATTAGCCAGAAAAACCAAGGAGCTTATTTTCCAAACGCAACTCATGTATACCGATGTCACATGTCAGAAGGAGTACAGAAAATGAGTAAATCGTCCAGAGTGTCAGAATACTTACTTTCCTTCCAAACACAGATCATACGTGCTGACCTCATATGTCATCATATACATATACATATAACAGATCCCGGCCCTCTAGTAAGGGACGCGGTGGATGGACTCCTTATGTATGCTGACATCATATATCACAGATGCATATAACAGAACCCGGGCCTCTGGTAAGGGACGCGGTGAACAAAATCATCAATGCATGTCAGAATCATATATCACATATGCATATAACGTGCCCCGGCCCTCCCGTGAGGGACGCGGTAAATCATATATCATGTATACATCAAACGTGCCCCGGCCCTCCCGTGAGGGACGCGGTAAATCATATGTCATGTATGCATATAACGTGCCCCGGCCCTCCAGTGAGGGACGCGGTGAATCATATATCATGTATGCCAATGTCATGTATCATATATGCATGTAACGTGCCCCGACCCTCTTTTGCGGGACGCGGTGAATAAATCATGTGCCATCCTGGCCACCACCCCGTCATCACATCATAATGTCATCATATCATATATAACATGCCCCGGCCCGCAAGTGAGAGGGACGCGGTGAACAATGCAGAGAAGTACGCACGAGAACATACCCTGGCCCGGGACGCAGTGGAGAACATACTGAGACTTGCACGAACAGAGTAGTGCGAAACCATATGCACGTAAATCAAGACTTGACAGACCGGTATACTTACCGACACATGAAGGCTCAGAAACCAGTTTCGGGTCAATCCGACTTAGTATAAGAAAGTTATAAGCGTTCGAAGTACAGAACGTTCCACAAGCGTTTCAGAAGCCGTTTTTGGAAGATCAAGCAACAACCATATCAAGTACCTTTCAGATATCGTTATGGATTAAATCAAATATAACTTTTGGAACCATATGTACGTGAAAGTTACGGACATTTTTACCACAGAACTTTTACGAACATTTCAAAGCAAATCCGAGATCCCTTGCGAAAGTTAGGGACATTAAAACTTACAGATCTCTTTTAGAAACACATTTCTTTATGCTTATCTTGTTATTCAATCATATAATAAGCTCGATCATATTAGACATATTTATATCAGAAGTGAATCAGAATCATCGACAACCTCGGAAACATATCAAATAGAGCTTCGGAAATCACAAATACATATCAAAAAGTTGAATACGAATCATAAACAGACTCGGAATCACAGAATAGAGTCATCCCCAAGATGCATATCATACCTTATTTGGCTCTAGGACATGCCAAAGAATGAAAGGGTAAGCCTTACATACCTGTGCCACACCTTATTAGCTACGCTTATTTGCCCAAGCTCGCTAGTCTACATTCAAAAGAACCGACATAATCATTAGACTTATCGACACATACTTGTCTTATTCTTTCAAATGAATTCGTTTATAATCTGCCGAAATTTCGGCAGCATTTCCCCTGTACATACACCATCCCCGAGAATCTAACTCGGCCAATTTATCAATCAACAATCCCGAGAATTTAACTCGGCCAAAATATCAACAACAATACCAACAATCATGCCAACAATATCCATAATCAATTCAAGACGCGTTCTAACATTAACAACCCTTGTCACATAATTCAACGACATTCCATGCATACTCAATTCGATCACATATAGCCAAGTTACCATCAATGATCTCACATCTAAGTATTAATCCGAAATCATTCTAACATGGTTCAAGAATCACTTCAAACAATTCACATAATATTCCAAACAATCTAGCCAATATGCCATTCCACCCGAAACCTTCCAAATGCAACAAGAACCATAACAACATACTTCCTTCTTTCAAATTCAATTACAACAACCCAACTTACAATCTTCCAAACACATGTCTCATTTCCAAATTCATGCAGTATATTTACAACATACACATTAGTAACTCTAATCTTATAATTATAAGGAATCATACTAATGTCACATTAACTTCTTCCATAATCCACAAACAATTACAACTTCATTTTCAACCATTAAATCCTCATTTTACATCATAGAATCCACAACTCAACAATCAAACTACTAAATAAAATTATTTCATCTTTCCTACACAACACCACTATATTCGGCCAAGCAACATACACACATATTTCATGAATTTCATTCATTTCCACATACTACAATACTCAACAACATGCATAGACCATCAATAACATATGAAAGAGAGTTAAACCTTACCTTTTCCTCTTAGCTCTTCAACTTGGCTAGAGTTTCTCCTCGTAAAAATGGATGGTTTTATTGCTCCAACAATTATACCACGTTAAAGAGGACCTTAAAATTAGTAGGAAAGCTAAAAGAAAATTATTTTTCTTGTCCAATATTGTGGACACCATTTTTGGCCAAGCCATGGCCTAATGGTGCCTTCTCTCCTTTTCTCCATGCTTCTTGAATTTTCCAAGGATGAAATGAAAATATGACCACTTGGTCATCTAATTATACACATGGATAATTAATTTAATTGGGCCAAGCCCACCCCAAGTGCACGGCCAACATGGCCCTTTTTATTCAAGCCCACTTTTTTTTTTTTTTTGTATTTAGTCTTGTAATTCACGAAAAATATTTTCCAAATTCTGAATTTGCCCTTAGCCTTCCGCCATATTACCATAAACCATCTTGTGAATTTTCCTTTTTACCCTTAGCTTTTCTCAATATTTCCATACTAATAATATTCATAAATAATATTCATAACAACTTGTACATTAAAATAATTTTGGAAAATGGTCTTGCCCTTAACTTCTCGCAATTATCCGAACGTACAAAATACGGGCTATAACAACGTGTAATCGATTCGGGTAATGTGGGGATTAGCATCAATGATCCCACTATTTCATCCCTGGACATGGAAGTGAAAGAACGACAATATGAAGATCCTCAATTGTGTCGTTATAGAGACACATCTCATGGAAAAGGGAAGTCTTCATTTGAAGTTTCTATGGATGGAGTTCTCAGATACCGCGGCAGGTTATGTGTGTCGAACGTAGCGGAATTGCGCCAACAAATTCTAGAAAAAGCACATTGTTCTCGGTATTATATTCACCCAGGTACCACGAAAATGTATCATGATCTTAAGTTAATATATTGGTGGGATGGCATGAAGAGAGACATAGCGGAATTTATAGCACAGTGTCCAAATTGCCAACAAGTAAAGGTTGAGCATCAAAAGCCAGGAGGCTTATTACAAGCAATAGAAATCCCTACTTGGAAATGGGAGGTGATTAATATGGATTTTATCGTGGGGTTACCTTGTTCCCGTAGCAAGTATGATTCTATATGGGTGATCGTGGATACATTGACGAAAACAACCCATTTTCTTCCAGTTTGGACCACGTACTCAGCCGAAGATTATGCGAGGTTATATCTCAAGGAAATTGTATGACTTCATGGTATTCCATTATCTATTATCACAGATAGAGGAGCATAGTTTACAGCGAAGTTTTGGAAGTCCTTTCAAGAAGGTCTAGCCACTCAAGTGAAGCTTAGCACGGCATTTCATCCGCAGACCGATGGACAAGCCGAGCGTACTATTCAGACCTTGGAAGATATGCTACGAGCGTGTGTGCTGGATTTCGGTGGAAGTTGGGATGATCATTTACCCTTAATTGAATTTGCATATAATAATAGTTACCATTCTAGTATTCAAATAGCTCCATATGAAGCTCTATATGGAAGGCAATGTAGATCTCCAATCGGATGGTTCGAAATAGGAGAAGCACAACTAGTAGGCCCTGAATTGATCCAGCAAGCGGTGGAAAAAGTTAAGGTGATCCGAGATCGATTGCTAATAGCCCAAAGTCGCCAAAAGTCTTATGCAGACAATCGCCGACGAGACTTGGAATTTCAGGTTGATGATTGGGTATTTTTGAAAGTGTCGCCAATGAAAGGGGTGATGAGATTTGGCAAAAGAGGGAAACTAAGTCCTAGATATATTGGACCCTATAAAATTATCTGCAAGGTGGGTTATGTCGCCTATGAATTGGACTTGCCTTCGGAGCTCGAACTAGGCCACCTAGTCTTTCATGTTTCGATGCTCCGCAAGTGTATTGGAAATCCCACAAAGATTGTCCCGATAGATGATGTGCAACTAACAGAAAAGCTAACCTATAAAGAAGTACCTATTTCTATTCTAGACAGGCAAGTGCGAAGACTCCGAAATAAAGAGGTAGCTTCAGTTAAAGTATCGTGGAGAAACAATAACCGAGAAGAAATAACTTAGGAAGCGGAAGAGAGTATGAAGTCTAAGTACCCGCATTTATTCCAACCCCCAGAAGAGACTCAAGATGAAACGTCAACGATATAAGGTATATATATGCTTACTTTTCATACTTTTGGTCGTGTGTGGCCATAGATATGTTGCTATTGTGATGTAGCCCTGTGAGGCAATGATATTATGGGATGAGATGACAGGATGGTAGTGCCATATTACAGGGGAAGCTCTGGCGAAATTTTTCTAGAATCCCCGATGACTTAACATTCGAGGACGAATGTTCCAAAAGGGGGGAAGAATGTTACACCTCAAAAATTTCCCCGTGAACGTACAACGAATAGCCTAACAAAGAGTACAAGTATATGATGTTTTAATAAGAAGGGGACGACGTTTGACGATCCTAAGTAAGATTTCAAAGGCAATGGGAACAAGAGATAGGTTATGCTCTACAATGACTAATCATAGGTTTTGAAAAATGTGAAAAGTTACAGATTTGCATTTTTGCCCAGTCGGTTGTAAAATGAAATACGGACCATAAAGTGGTATACGGCCCGTAAACTGCCAGGTCGTATTTCAACTTACAAAACTTCAACTTTCTGCCAAATGTTCAAATGGTTAAATACGACTTGGAATACGGACCGTAAATCAAAATACGGCCCGTAAACCGTGATCGTAAATCACCATGACCTCCAGCATACCTTTCTGGTTTTGATATGCTTAAATACGGCCACGAAATCCGGCCCATAAACTGGAATACGGACCGTAAACTGGGTTTACGATCACTGTGCACTTCAGCTACTGTTAATTCTGGATTTGATTTTAAGTCATTAAAAGGAGACCCAAGCTCATTGAATTCATTTCATTCCCACAATATTTCTCTCTAGAAACCTCTAGAGTACTCTCTACTCTTAATTACAAGAAAATCAAAGGAAATCCATGATCAATAACACCAAATCCATGAGACAAGGTGTATGAAACCTAGCTAAGGTTCATCTCTCTCAAGAAAACCCAAAGAAAGTGAAGCAGGGTTTTGGTGCTAGAGGAGTAATTCCATTCAAGGATTGTTCAACCATCATCTAAGGTAAGTTTCATGACTAAACCATGTTGTTTAAGGTATTGGAAGGTTAAGATACTTGAAGTGTAGAAGGACATAGGAAATGGGTCATTAATGAGTGAATAATGTCATGGTTGGATGGTAGTTGGGTTGAACCATGAATGTTGGTGTGTTGTGATTATGAATACGTTATAAATGACATTTAGACCATGAAATAAGTATTATATATGAGGAAACACGATAGTAAGCTATAACCACAAATGTGGAGAAATTGAAGAGAAATGGTGGATTGTGGTCTATGTATATAAATGATGATTGTTGATTTCAATATTGTGAATGTTGTTGTGAGAGTGTGGGAGTTGATATAGAACATGGGAAAACAGTAGTATAAACAAAGGAAGTTCTGCCCAATTTTCCCTAGAAATAGTCACGTGTTCTTATAGTTGAATTAACTAACGTTAGTGCGAATTCTCTTTGAAGGTAGAAACGTAATATCGAAGGAGAACAAGAAAGCGCTAGCGTAGTTAAACGTCAAAGGTATGTGAGGCTAGTCCTTTCTTTCTAATGGCATGAATCTTCTAGCATGATTTTCTTTCCTCTTCGTGAGTTCCTATATTCCAGATAGCTAAAAGCTTATATCTACGAATGGCAATATAAGATAAGAGATATGATATGATGATTCTATAATGTTAACGATGTTATTTATTGCTTACACTCACCTTATGTGCTAGTTCCTTCAAGGTGAGGCAGAATGTTAATTATTGCTCCATAATGAAATCGAGGGATCACGACCTTACGTCACCCCGATAAAGTAAAGCTGTTTTTAAGCCTTATGCATGTATTATGATAAGTATGTTATGATGAGCATGTATGATGATGATAGAACACCGTGCCTATTTGGCCGGGCAATCACCGCCAAGACGGGCAGCTATACGATACACCATGGCCAAATGGCATGGGCAGACACCACTTGTGGGCGGCATGAGATGATACCCCGGACGCGGGAGGCCTGGACGCAGCCTAATGTTATGATTATCACACCGATCCGATATGGACGGGCAGCTTATATACATTATTACACCGTACCTATATAGGCGGGCAGCTTATACATTTATGCATATATGATATGGCGATGAGTATGAGTAAGACAGTATGCATTACTTCTTTATACTTGACAGCCAGATACAAATGTTCTATATCGATGTTTCCTTTATGTCATTGTCTTACTTCTTTGGTTATGCCTCTCATACTCAGTACAATGTTCGTACTGACGTCCGTTTTCTTTGGGCGCTGTGTTCATGCCCATAGGTAGACAGGGAGGAGAGCTCGACCCATATTCGTTGTAGCTGTCAGCTGGTTGAAAGCACTCATTTGTCCCGGAGGTGCTTGATTATTCTTTTGTGTATATAGTCATGTATATGTATTTAAGGGCATGACGGGGTCTTGTCCCGTCCTTATGTTTAGTACTCCAATAGAGGCTCGTAGATACGCAGTGTGGGTTAGACGGTCTCACGAGATGCTATTATATGTATATATATTATTTTGATGGTCGAGAGGCACATGTATATAAAAGTAAGTATGTTTCCATATGAAATATGATTTTCTTACCATTCGAGTATAAAAGTTGATAAAAAGCATTAAATGAACAAGATGAGTAGTAGAACGAGTGGTGCTCGGTGGCTAGCCCCGGGTACCCGTCGCGGCCCCTAGCTGGGTCATGACAGACGCACCAGCAAAAGCCCCATATTTGATGGAAACTAATGCATGCAAGCGAAATAATATTGTTCTTCAACTGGGTACTTTGAGAATGGTAATGGGTATGTTTGTTTATGCCCAAGTAACTCTAATTTACATATGCATTTTTGAAGTTTATTTTGATGGTAATTGTGATTTTTTAGATGGTTGGAATGGTTTTGTTCTGCTCATCGTTCATAATGAACAGTGTCACAAGTGGGATAATATTAGTTCTGAAAAAGATAGAAAGGAACTAACGCGGATAAACTTGTGTGGTAGTCAGTTTAAGTGCAAAAAATGAGCTTTACAACTTGGTAAAGTTTTGAGATATGGTGGAATATTAATTAATGCTTGAACCAACATTTTATGAGCATAGAAAATTATAAAAGAAACAAAAAGTTATAGTGTCATTATTTTCTTACTATAGAATGAGATTAAAAAGAAGGAAATGACGACTCAATATAGAGGTTTTGTGGATCTACCAAATGTCTTAGCATAATGTGAAACTAAATATGTGGATTCAGGAAAGAGTTGTTACCACTAAACCAAAAGTTTTCAATTATTCTCTCTGTTTCATTGGAAGATGCCTTATTCTTAAAGTAGTGAAGTAAACTCCAGCTTTGCAAGCTATTGCGTATTTAATTTAGTAGAAAAATCTATAATGGACTTAATATTATAATTAGTAGGACCGTAGGGTACTACTCTATTGAATTGAACCTTTGGACTAATTAGGATTGAACAGATATAATATGGATAGGGCTAAAAAAAAGGTATAAAAATCCGATTTTCGGGCTGTAGTGGTGCCATATCTGGTGATGTTTTCTCTCTTGAATTCTTTGAATCATCTCTATTACTATGGCAGACTGATGAATCTGGAATTGGATGTCTTCTTTATTTGGTAAGCATCATTGCTTCTTCTAATTGATATTGTTACAAGAGCTAACTTTATGAATATTTTTCCTTTCCAATAGAGTAAGATCCAATCTGTACTCCTGAGAGATATGGGGTACAATACAAACATAATGAGAGAAATGTAAGTTGTGTTTCATGATCCATTGGCATTTGATTAATTAATACAACTCTTGAAATGTACAGATGGATGTAATTGCAAACTTGGCCAAATTTGAGCTTCAGTGGTCTCCATTGAAGGAAAATGGTGAAGAAGAAGAAGAGGAGGAGAAAAAGGAAAATAAAAAATGGGATAAGATTTAACGGATGGAGGGTAAATTTGACCGAAATATAGAGTACAAGGGCAAATATGGCTCCAAACATGGATGAGAAGGACGAATATATCAAAAAAAGTATAATGAAAAAGGGCTAAGTATATAAGGAACGATGAATTAGCTCATTCGATACAGTTGCTAAAGTCGTCTATTTGACTTCCAACCAAATGTGAGATTGCCTTCTTGGTAAAATGGAAAAAGGCATATCCTATTTCCACTTCCAATAGAAGTCATCGACCCCTGTTATACTCCGTTAAATTTACAACTTCAGGTTGCTTAAGACGCTTGTTCTTTTTTATCGTTTCTAGACTCTTGATACACTGGAAAGTACCAAAAGAAGGATAAACATGCCTTATGTTGTCGTCAGAATATAGATTGGCGGCGGATGTCTCGCTGATTTTGTTTGCAGGTCCTTTCTCCAGAAGAACTTGATATAGAAGATGAGGACCTACTCACAAAGTGGATGGGAAGTAAATCTATCAAGAAACAGAATAGATAATACTCGCAACAAAGTGATTTAAGCTCAAATTTGCTGCAGGTTCCAATTGCTTCTTTTCTTATCTTTTAAGATACTACTAACACTTCCAACGACATCTGAAAACATAATTAAAAATTTTTACTGGGAAAGAGTCATAATTACAAGTCATATAATTTTTGTATCGGTTTAATTTGCTCCTAAGATTTGCTCCTCTATGGCTGAACAGGTAGCGCATAATATGGAAAACGGAGATTTCTTTCACTTGCATAGCCTTGACATAATTGATTTGGCTGGCAAACCGCTCAAAGGAAGACGGTGGTGGTTGAGTGTAGATGACCCCCTTTCAGTGGCTGACTGCATGCACCAATCTTAGTGAAAACGTTAGAACTTCATTCCCGGGGCGACGACTATTTCTTATATTCTTGTGCACCAGGTAAGTTTCACCACTAATTGAGTCCTACAAATTTGATTTGTCTGGCGATGTTCTGCTCACATTGGAAGTATTGTAGTACGTTCGTTTAAAGTGATTGCTTCAATTAAAGTCACGAGAAGTATGTCAGGTAGATTAGAAGGTAGCACATGGTGCTATATGTAGAAGCTTATGATGTATTTGGTCCTTATTAAATTTATTTTCTCGCAGAATTTAGGTATTCATATGAATCTCATGATCTTGAACAATGAACATACATAGAAGTGTTAAGCCTCTTGTTTTCTGAAGATGGTAAGGTCTGTTTCATTTTGCTTTAAATTATAGTTTTCATGAATGTATTTTATGAATTTTAGCATGTCAACATTGAGTGGTGCAACTCTTCTATACAGAGGTGTTCATTGACAGTACATTACAAATTTGGAAGTCTATTTGTCTCCCTTTAAATTACTGCAATTTGTATTACCACCATTTGATTACATATGAAACTCTTTCCTGCTTTTAACTTCTAAACTGCTATCTCTGCAGATTCTATTTAACTCTTTATTTGCAATATTGTTGGAATACTAACATGCTCTTTTTATTCCTTCATCCAGAAATTTTGACAAATGTCTATCGTCTTTCTCCCTTCTTTGTTTGAGATATAACCACTAACAATTGATAATTACTACAGGTGTCTTGTGTCAAAAGTGGCTAAGAAGGAGGCTTCAACTAAGACTAAACGCGGGGAAAAAATGCATTACCGATTTGCAATATGTAAATAGTCGTGGCCTGTAGATAGTTCTCCCATATATGTTGTAAAGAATATGTACTATGGCATTTACCAGTATGATGCAACTGTTGATGTTATTCCAAAAAATGTGTGTATAGTATCCATCAAATTGTTGTTCCAGCTTTTATAACATTGGGCCCGATTGAGGAGTGCACTGTTCCATACAGTTGTGTTTAGTGATAGTTCATTAAAAATTTAAAAAGGTTTCTCATTAAATTATCATTTTCTTTACTATCAGCTAGTTACATATCAATCTATATAGTGTTTTTTACTTCTAAGCCGCCATTTCTGCATATTTTGTTTAACTCTAGCCGCAAAATATTGGTTTAATGTTAACATGCTCCCCTTTTTTCCTTCGCCCAGCACTTTGGCAAATATATATGTTATTTGTCTTTAAACCTTCTTTGCTTGACAATTGATCATTACTTCAAAAGTGCAACTTATGCTATATGCTCACAAACTGAATTGGCCAACTTCCAATTGGTATCAAGTTTTGGACATTCTATCTAAATTTAAAATGGTCAACTTTCTGCAAATAAAGTTGTCTATATATCTATTAAACCTCCTTCATGTTGGGCCCGTGCATTCTCCACCAGTATATATGTGTGTGTGTATATATATATATATATCATGATATTGATTCCCACTGTGGCTTGATGGTGTTATATACGTATTTATGGTACGATGGCGCTATAGACTCACCCCTGATCAGGTGGATATTATGATGATGATGATGATGATGCCCACAGAGGCTTGAAGACGCTATATGCGCGTATGTACATTATATGATGATGGCGCTATATGCCTGTATATACTGTATTCATGCATATCATAGCCCATAGCGGCAATACAGATGTTATGTCTCTCATTTTCGTCGTAAGAAATCCTATGGTTTCCTAGTTGAGTATGCCCTTGGATTGGAGATCAGTATCCGAGTTTTGAGATATTAAGTGTCTTACCCCATGTACCGAAGTATAAGTATGTGTTCCTTGCAATACGACAGGATTAGAACTTGAACGAATTGAATCGACACCAATCGGAGCGACTCAGACACGTCGACGAGCCGTCGTGGTGCACTGTCGATGCTCCGCCACCTCTGAACTTTCAGGTGGCAAGTCGACGGAGCACATCGACGCGCCGTCGACCCACCGTCTACCCGCATCGCTGGAACTTTCTTGATCCATCTATATATGTTTAGCTCCACGATTTTATTCCTCTTTTTCTTTTCTCCAAACCAGAGCAAACCCTAAAATACTCTCTCTTAACATTTTCCGTCATATTGGAGGAATTTTAGCAAGATCCGAGCCCCGTAAACCCGAGCTAGTGAAGAAAAAGGTTGTTCCTAGGGTTTCTTTGAAGTTGATGAGCTTGGGAATCGGAGTTAGAGTTTGGTTCTTGGCATCCTAGCTCCTTCAAGGTATGTATATGATTCTTACCTTTGTGTTTGAGTTATTATCAAGAATTTTAGCTGTTTTAAGTAAAGGGAATATAGTTATGGAAGTGATAAGTTGAATAAGGGTTAAGGTGAGACAATGGGCTGTTTTGAGAGAGGATTTGGAATAGACTTGGTTATATTTTGATATGTAAGAATTGATATTGAGGTTGTGGATGTTGTTGTTGATGTTTGAGTTGAATTGGATAGTAAGTGATGTAAATGGTCTAATGGTGGCCTACGTTATCTTGTTTGTAGACTTACGAATTCAAGAAGTAGACGTTGGACAATTAGATACGTTCCAAGGTATGTTAAGGCTGTCCCTTTTATTCTTTTGGCCTGATTATTTGTTACACCTTGAAAATTTTCCCCGCGAACGTACAGTGGATAGGCTAACAAAGGGCATAGCGTGTACGGTGTTTTAATAAGAAAGGAACGACGTTTGACGACCTTAAGTAAGATTCCAAAGGCAATTGCAATAAAAGATAGGTTATGCTCCATAATGACTAACTATAGGTTCTAAAAATGTGGAAAGTTGCAGATTTGCACTTTGGCCAGTTGATCGTAAAATGAAATACGGACCGTAAAGTAGTTTCCCGTAAACTGCCATGTCGTATTCCAACTTCCAAAACTTTAACTTTCTGTCAAATGCTTGAATGGTTAAAGACGGCTTGAAATACGGCCCGTAAACTGTGTTCGTAAATCACCATGTCTCAACCTGACTTTCTAGTTCTGTTATGATTAAATACGTCCACGAAATACGGACCGTAAACTGAGTTTACGACCACTGTTGTACTTTCGACGACTGTTCATTTCATATCAGATTTTGGGTTATTAAAAGGGGGACCAAGTTTATTATTTCATTTCCACATTTCACCCCTTCTCTCTAAAACATCTCTCTACATTTATTCCACAAGAATTCAAGGATTATTAGTGATCAACAACATAAACCATGTGAATCAAGTGTAAGAAAACCCATTAAAGACCATACAAGTCAAGAAATCTCATTGGAGATGAACTAGGGTTTTTGCTCAAGTGGAGTATTATCAACCAAGGCTTGTTCCTACGACATCTAAGGTAAGATTTATGATATTTCTATGTTGTGCAAGGTATTTGAGAGTTGAAATACTTGGATTGTAGAAGGGTATAGAAAAATGGGTCATGAATGTGGAATAGTGCCATTTTGAGAAATAGCTTAACTTGAGTTACGATTCTTGATGTGTTGTGATGTAAATATGTTATAAATGATGTTGAGAACATGAGATAAGCAATGTATGAGAATGGGCATCGTCGTGCGTTATTTCCATGGATAATGTGGATGAATAATGACTATCGTTATAGTATTGTGAATGTATTATTGACGTTTGAGAGTTGATATACGCTATAGAGGAATGTCGTATAAATAGAGGAGACGTTGCCAGATTTTCTCTAGTTTTTGTCATGTATGCTAGCTATCGACTCTAATGATAGTATGACTTTAATGAAGGTAGAGACGGGAGCTTCGGAGGAGAACGTGCAAGTGTAGAATAGTTCAACGGAAAGGTATGTAAGGCTAACCCTTCTTTCATAAGGCATGGTTCTTTGGCCAAACGTCTAAATCTTCTATAAGACTATGATATCTTTCAAATGATGTGATCTTCCGAGCTTGTAAGCTCACGATTCTTGATACGCCACGATTGTGCTAAGTTACTCGTATGACGAGTAAGCCTATAAAGATAGATGTGACGAATGGCGATAATAGTGACAATGATATGGAAGACGACTATGGTGGTAATAGCGATGACGATAACGATGACGACGGTGATAGTAGCTATAATAGTAAAGACGCTTATGAGCTATTATGTATATGTATCTATGTATGACTATTATGGAACCCCGAGCTTATGAGGCCGGGTAGGATATGTAAATAAATATGTATATGATTATGTAATGCGCGCACACCTCTGCAGATGGTACGGATAACCTTGATGCCTTGGTAGGGCCAGGTAGATATAACCCTGACGCCTTGGTAGGGCCAGGTAGATGTAACCCTGACGCCATGGTAGGGCCAGATATGTGTAATCTTGAGCCTTGGTTGGCCAAGTATGTATGAAACACCGGTCCTGCATGGTCGGGTATGCTATGTAAATGCTATGAATATGATATGAGTGTGTATATGACATAGACACAAGTATGTATACGAATATGAGTATAAATATGGAACGGATACGATTATGGATACGGATATGGATATATGTACACAAATACGCATTAGAATGGAAAGTTCCTATGAAAGGCAAGTAAGTACTTATGACGATGATATTGTTATCTCCCATCCCGTGTTATCTTTCATGTTGCTTATTATGCTTCTACATTGATATTGATCATGCTTTACATACTCTGTACATTCTTCGTACTAACGTCCTTTTATTTGTGGACGCTGCGTCATGCCCGCAGGTGCACAGGGAGACAGGATTGATCCATAGCTACACTCTCAGGGACTACATAGCGGAGCTCCATTTCATTCGGAGCTATAGTTTTTGGGTACTTATTATTTTGTGTACATAATTATGGGCATAGCGGGGTCCTGTCCCGCTTATGTGATATGACATACTCTCCTTAGAGGCTCGTAGACATGTGTACGTGGTTAGATGTGCTTGGCCTTGTCGGCCTATATTTTGTATATCATTTTGTTAGCCTTGTCGGCTCATGTACATTGACGTGGTATAGATGCCAATGATGATATAAAGGCATTGTTGTCCAATGGGACTAGTATGACTGATGAATAGAAATGTATGTTTAATTATGTGGCTCACCTAGATGTAAGTGTAAGTGCAAGCCAAGGGGTGCCCGGGTGGACTAGCACCGGGCGCTCGTCGCGGCCCCCTAGACGGGTCGTGACATTATTATTATCTGAAAGAACATAGTAAGTGAGCGAGTTCCAAAGACTCTACTCTTAGATGGTACAGGATTCATCGTATCCTTGATTTCCTATGTTTACTACCTGGCTTCCAGAGATCTTATGTTGCCCAGAGTAGTCCCGAGTATACTTGTCATGAGTCGTCAATGCATTTATATATATGTATAGCTATTTTCTCACACCGTGCTGCGTTATAGTCGGCCGGGCAGGCGCGTAGATGCGCACACCACTGCAGTGGACAACTTATGATATCATCCCGGACGCAGTTGTCACGACCCATTTTGCTTAGGCTGTGCGGGCACTTACCTTCCCACCTCGGTAAGTGAACCCTCAACCCAACAATGAAATAATACACGAAAGAATGAAATAAACAGCGAAATAGAACAAATACGTAAGTCTCACGATATATCTCTACTCTATAAAACATGAGTTTCTATAGAGTTTCGTCGTCAGTCACCACTCAATTTAAAAAAAAAAAAAAAAAAAGTGCACCCCTTACTAAAAAATTCAAGCAATATAATTTTTTTTTTTAAAAAAGGAAAAAAAGTGAACTCCACCACCTCCAAACTCATGTAAAAAACAAAATGGACCCCATATTAAAAAAAAAAAAAAGCAATGTCAAAAAAAAAAACGTGCACTCCATATTAAAAAATCAAACAATATTCATGTAATTTCCAAAGTATCCCCATTAAGTCAATAATGATAGATTCATTGTCACATGCGTATCAACCCATTAGTGGGAGCAAATAAAATTATTGTACAGCAAAAAATGTGGACCCAATATTATTGCTTTTCGTCAAAAGATTAAGTAGCTAAACATACAATTTCCTTTCTTTTCTTATATTAGCCTCAGATCTAATCTAGATATTTAACTGTTGTATTTGCTACTCCGCCATGTCATTTATTTGTTATGTTTACTAAAATAAATGTACTTAAAATATTTATATTTTAAAATAAGATAGAATTTAATTAATTTTTCATTTTTATTCTTACTTTAATAAATGTGAAAAGAGATTAATCTCGTAAAAGAAAACATAATATTAAATGGAGATCAAATAATAAATAAGGTAAATAAGTCAAATTATAATTCTAATTGATGTTTCCTTAAAAAACCGTGCAAAAGACAACATGACAAGTGAAATGAGCTAAACCAAGAATATTCACCAAAAATTAAAAAATAGTTGTTCTTCGTTCAAATAGAAAATCAAATTTCTACTTTGTTTCGTTTTAAACATGTAAAATTAATTTAATGATTTGAATTACAATTATCCAAAATCAAAATTTGATAAAAAAAATAATAAGTATTGTTTAGGTCCAATCTACAAACACTAACAATAGAATATTTTACACCTTTAAATTAATCGAATTAAAATTCAAAGTATCAACTGATGCTTAAATATTGTTATTGTTTTGTCTCAAAGAGAGGAAAATAGTTTCCTTTTAAACAAGTCTTATCTTTTAAAAAGTAATTTTTGTTAAATTTTGTATTCGTAGCAAACACTAATATAATAAAGTTTTGGATACGGAGCACAAACTACAATGTTATATTAATCGTGTTTTGAACATAATATATATATATATAAAACAGTGCAAACTTATGTATGTTTATTAGCAATATAAAAAATATATATTATCACTATCCAAACATAACTACATACACATAGATACACTATAATCCAAAGTGTTGGGCCCGTGCACAGCACGGGCATACGCCATCTAGTCTATATATAAGTAGTAAAAGTGCAGAAAACCATAAACACCCCCAGGGTCTACTCTGAATAATACAAGAGCCTCTAAGGAGAATAGTACAATCTAGAATACTAATACATAATGTCTATGTCTCTGAAATGAAAGTAAGACATAAGATAGGAAAGTCTTCAAGGTCAGCGGACGCTATGCTGACACAGGAAACTCGAGAGAAAGTTGAAGTGTCGATCAGCCACGGGTCACAGAAGTAGATCCGACCTGGTACTCTGCATTCATAAAAGAATGCAGCAAGTGCAGGTCAGTACAAACAACAGTACTGGTAGGCATCATCGGCCGACTAAGCATAGTTAACACAATTCAGATAATAAAGCAGATAAGCAAGGAATCTAGCAAGTATAAGACAATATAATCACAACCAAGTATCCGTCATCGCCTACGTAAAGCAGCTAACCCAAATACGTCAAGTCCGAATATATCCGTTACAATCCAATCATCAAGCATTCCAATCACCAAGTATCTCAATCAAGTCATAATGCAATGCAGTGCAATAATGGAATGAATGCAATGTAATGCCATGCAAATGAGGTGTACACATGTACTCCGGATGGAAATATCAATGTCTCGGTAGCACAACCCAGCGTGACTCGCGAAGTCTAAGTGCCACCCATCCCGAATCTTTGCCCAACAGACAGATTGGACCCTGGCTAATTGCTTACAGGGGGAGTCTCACCGGCACCACCCTGGGGGACTCGCGGAGTCCATGCACTAACAACGATTCCGGGATATCATCGCAATCGGCCATGCAACAACTATGCCGGAATAGATCATCGAACATCGGCCATCTCATAATCACTCAAGTAAAAGAGTCTGTCAAATATTGGTCTCACACAATCAATGATTCCGGAATTGAACCTCGGACATCAGCCTTCTCACAATCACTCAAGTAAAAGAGTTTATCAAATATCAATTTCATACAATCAACGATTCCGGAATTGATCTTCAGACATCGGCCTTTTCACAATCACTCAAGTAAAGAGTTTATCGAAATATCAGTTTACTCAATCAACCATATCGGATCATCACCGGGTATCGGCCATGCATCATGAATGTGTGAGAATGCGGGCAATGCGTATATCAATCATCAACAATCAAGTTCAAATCACAAGTACCAACAATCGAGCACGTCAACAATGTATCATATCACAATACCAACAGTGGTATGCCAACAATATATCAATATCACAAGTACTAACAACCAGTACGCCAACAATGTATCATATCACAATACCAACAGTGGGATGCCAACAGTATTTCAATATCACAAGTACAAACAACGGGTACGCCAACAATGTATCATAGTTCAATTACCAACAACGGTATATCAATCCTCTCTTAGTCAAGAAAATAACACAGATTCTGATATCTGCCAACTACTCAAGGCATCAAACCATCACAATGGAACAATCAAACACACATAACGGGGTGGCTAGTCCTAACACATAATAGGGCCCAACCTAAGGCAATATCCAACCCACCTTCATACCCGAAGGTTCACATGATGTCTCCGACATCATAATCTAAATATGTGCTTCGCTATACGAAGTCTCACCCAAGGTAAGCCATAACCTACCTGGACTGCCGAACCGCAACACCAACAACTCACTCATTTGCCTTGCCCTTCCGCTGAAGCTCAGAACCAAAGTAGTCTAAGAACAATCGAATTCTATATTAGAAATCATAAAGAATGGTACTAATATTGCTATGATTTCAATTAGGTCAATTTTAACCCTAAAAATTGGAAAAACGGGCCCACAAGGGCAAAACGGGAAATTCAAGGGCAAAATACCCAATTAAGTACTAGGTAATCATAAACCAATCACCAATTGTTGATTTATCTTAAGGATTAGCCTAATTTCTAATTTCAAGCAAAACCCCCCAAATTGGGTATAAACCCTAAACCTTTGATTCTGAAATTCAATGCTAACAGTGGAAGATATATGATTAATAAGCTTAGATTCATCAAATTTTAACATAAACATCATCAATTTCCTCATACATGAGCCTAAGGAAAAGTTCATTAAAATCCTCCTTCAAATTCCACCTCAAAGGGACTGTTAAAGGGAAGGGGGAAACCTAAGATGATTGTGATTAAGGATGAGTAAGGGATTAGCCAAGTTTTACCTCCAAGAATTTCTCCAAATTATCTCGAAGAATAGTTTCCTCAAGCTCAAATATCAAGATGGGAAATAATGAGGGTCTAAGACTTATTTAAAACACATTTAATGAAAAATAACCGCCCGTCACCGCCACGGAGGTAGAGATGCCGCTACGGTGGCTGGGAGACCGCCACAGTGGTATGGCTAACAATATACATGGCCACCCCAGCGGCCAACTCACTGCAACAGCGGTGCCGTTGGGGCGGCATTAGTGCCACCATTGCGGGCACCAGAATCCCCTATTTTTCTAAGTCTTCAATCGAAATCCCGGGTTATTCCTGAGGCCATATGCTCTCAAACCAAACACACAGAAATTTCAAACGGAGGTCTCGTTGACCGAGTCAACTCCTGATGCCTTAATTCTAATTTCCCATCCCAAGTTTCGAAATGCATCCCAATGCATTGGGAACCGAACCCAATGCACATACAAGTTCCAAATGACCACCCGAACCACTCGGAATTGATGGAATTTTGAAAAAGGTTTGTTTGCCCAAAAGTCAACTTTGGGTCACCCATTTTTCACTTAAGCCTATATTTTCACCAAAGTTTCCCGAATTCGGTCTAGCCACCTCAAGAAGCGTGTCAACGGTCCCCTCGGGTCAAAGTGAGATAATCAATGCTCGGGAATGGGCAAAAATGTCGAAGAGACTATAACAACCAAACGGGTCATTACCGCGGGATGCCCGGACGCGGGATGATAATGATCACACCGTGCCTATATGGCCGGGCAGTATACTATTCATTTGATGATAACACCATACCTATATGGTCGGGCATTTTACTATATATATAGATGTATATGATTTTTTTTAAGAGAGCATGCAAATCATGCACCGCAGAGGCACTTTCAGTTATATAGGTGTTTTCAGATATTCAGTCATATAGATGCATACAGACAGCCAGTTGGCTTATGAGTTTCAGATTCCTTTCATGATTCTTATGTATATGTTACTCTTATTCCTTACATACTCGGTACATTATCCGTTCTGACCGGTAAGAAATGAGATGACTTTGTGAGTCTATCCACAATCACCCATATGGAATCATACTTACGTCGAGAACGGGGTAAGCCTGAAATGAAGTCCATGTTAATCACTTCCCATATCCAAGTTGGGATTTCTATAGCTTGCAACAATCCACCTGGCTTTTGGTGCTCGATTTTCACTTGCTGACAATTAGGACATTGAGCTACGAATTCCGCTATATCTTTCTTCATTCCATTCCACCAATATATAGACTTAAGGTCATGATACATTTTCGTTGCTCCGGGGTGAACAGAATAACGGGAACAATGAGCTTCTCTCAAAATCTGGTGGCGCAAACTTGCCACATCGGGAACACATAATCTGCCTCGGCATCGGAGAACTCCGTCTCCTGAGATATCAAATGAGGACTCCTCTTTCTGAGGGAGTGTATCTCTGTAATGCCTTAGCGTGGGATCCTCATATTGTCGCTCCTTCACTTCTGCTACTAGCGACGAGACTGCTGAATTCTAAATAGTAGCTCCTCTGCTACCTGAGTCCACTACTCGGACTCCTAGGCTAGCTAACTGCTGGAGCTCACGGGCCATTTCTCTCTTCTCTGGTCGTACATCATATAGACGTCCCATCGATCTATGACTAAGAGCATCAGCCACGACATTTTCCTTTCCGGGGTGATACAAAATATCAACATCATAGTCTTTTAGCAACTCCAACCATCGTCGTTGCCGTAAATTCAACTCCTTCTACTTGAAGATATATTGAAGGCTCTTATGATCTGTATAAATATCCACATGGACACCATATAGATAATGTCTCCATATCTTTAATGCATGAACCACCGCGGCCAATTCTAGATCAGGGGTAGGATAATTCTGCTCATGTTTCTGTAACTGCCTTGAAGCATACACAATCACCTTACCATGTTGCATCAATGCACAGCCTAGCCCAACACCTAAAGCATCACAATAAAAAACATACCCTTCCAATCCCTCTGGAAGTGTCAAAACTGGGGCAGAAGTCAATCTACCCTTTAACTCTTGGAAACTACGCTCACAAGCATCTGTCCATTGAAACTTTGCCGATTTCTGGGTCAACTTTGTGAGCGGTGCAGAAATAAAAGAAAAACCTTCAACAAATCTCCTGTAATAACCTGCTAAGCCTAGAAAGCTACGAACCTCCATAGGAGTTGTGGGCCTTGGCCAAGTCTTCACGACCTCAATCTTTTGACTATCCACTCGAATCCCGTCGGCTGCAACAATATGCCCCAGAAATGCCACTGAGTTCAACCAAAACTCACATTTAGAAAATTTTGCAAACAATTCTCGAGCTCGAAGAACTGCAAGGACAATACGCAAAATGATCCGCATGTTTGGCCTCGGATCTAGAATACACCAAGATATCGTCGATAAATACGATCACAAATAAATCCAGGAAGGGCCTGAACACATTATTCATCAAATCCATAAATACCGCCGGCGCATTAGTTAGCCCAAATGACATTACCCGGAACTCAAAATGACCATATCTTGTCCTGAAGGCTGTCTTAGGGATATCTTTCTCCCTAACTCTCACTTGGTGATACCCGGACCTTAAATCTATCTTTGAAAACCATTTAGCACCTTGTAATTGATCAAACAAGTCATCAATCCTCGGAAGAGGATATTTGTTCTTAATCGTCACTTTATTCAATTGCCGGTAATCAATGCACATTCTCAAGGATCCATCTTTCTTTCGGATGAACAATACGGGTGCTCCCCACGGGGATGAACTAGGCCTAATAAAGACTTTATCAAGCAAGTCTTTCAGTTGCTCCTTCAACTCTTTCAATTCTGCGGGAGCCATTCTATAAGGAGGAGTAGATATAGGTTTTGTGCTTGGCAACACGTCGATAGCAAAATCAATCTCCCGTTCGGGAGGAAGGCCTGGAAGCTCTTCCGGGAACACATCTGGAAATTCATTTACTACAGGAACTGACTGAAGAGTCGGCGATTGAGCTCCTACATCTTGGACCCGAACTAGATGATAAATGCAACCTTTCGTAATCATTTTTCTTGCCTTTAAATAGGAAATAAACCTACCTTTTAGTGACGCCCTATTTCCTTTCCATTCTAAAACTGGTTCTCCCAGAAATTGGAAACGAACCATTTTCATTCGGCAATCAACATTGGCATAACAAGAAGCCAACCAATCCATGCCCATAATAACATCAAAATCCACCATTTCTAGCTCATGCAAATAAATCATGGTACGACGATCACAAATCACAATTTCACAATTTCTATATACTCGGTTAGCTATTAGCGATTCACCCACGGGTGTAGACACCTCAAAAGGTTTGATCGACTCCGGTTTGACTCTAAACCGACCCGCAATATATGGAGTAACATATGAAAATGTGGAGCCCGGATCAATCAAAGCATATACATCATGAGAGAATACCGATAATATACCTGTAACCACGTCAGGAGAAGACTCAAGATCTTGGCGTCCAGCCGAAGCATAAATACGGTGCTGAGGACCGCTAGTACTGGGAGCTCTCCCTCTACCTCTACCATGGCCGACTGACGCATGTGAACCTGGCCCCGTAGGGCGTACAGATGCTGAAGATCCGGCTACCGACCCTGATGGCTGGGTCCTACCTCTACCATGTACTGAGGGGCAATCACGCATGATATGGCCTGGTCGACCACATGAATAGCAAACATATGAACCCAATCGGTATCGACCCCAATGCAACTTCCCACACTGGGAACATCGTAGGGCGGGTGGCCTTGCCTGACCCGAATCATCCCTAAACTGAGACCCTGAAAAACTCAGACTCGGCCCTGAACGAGCAGATCTATCAAATCTCTGGCCTGAAAACCGTGGAGGTGCACTGGTCATATATTAGCCTGAATGTCGGGAGAACTGCTGCCTGTGCTCACCCCTAAACTCGCTCGTCGGACCCGCAGATCTAGCCCTCTTGCCATGTCCCCTATCTTGCTCGCGTTCACTTCTCTGCTGTTGCAAGCTTTCTTCTAATTCTGAGCATGGGCCTGAATGCGCGCAATATCCATACCGTCCTAAAGGGACGCAGTCAGGCATCTATCCATCAAGTGTGGTCCTAGGCCCTTCACAAATCGGTATACCCGGTCACCCATATCCGCTACCATGGCTGAAGCATACCTAGCCAAGGAGTTAAAGTAGAGACTATACTCTAGGGCACTCATACTACCTTGCCTCAAGTTCAAGAATTTATCGGCCCTAGCTCGCCGAACTTCTGGAGGCATATAGTGTCGGAGGAAAGCATCAACAAACTCTTTCCATACCGGGGAGGTGTATTGGCTCCCCGTGAAGCCATTCAGACTGTATACCACTGGATCGAGACATCTCTCAATCTATACGACGCTAGCTCTACCGAATCGGTGTCCGAAGCATGTATCAATCGAAGCGTCCTTAACATACCATCAATAAAATCCTGAGGGTCCTCCTCCGGCTTTGATCCAAAAAATTCTGGAGGGTTCAAAGTAATGAAGTCACGGGCCCTTGCACTAACAGCCCTATCACCTTGCCCAGAACTTTGCCTCTGAGTCTGGGCCGCAACCAACTGAGTAAGCAAATTAATGGCCTCTTTCACATCTTGGCCCGAAGCATCCGGTGGAGGAGCCGAAGGTGCTGGAGCTGGGGCTGAGGCTCCCTCACGCTTCTCAGTAATAGGCACTGTCTGGGAGGACTGAGAGCGAGCCGCACTTTGGGAGTCACTTTCCTCTACTACCGGTGGCGGTGCTCTTTCGGCCCACTTTTCTGCCACCGTCTTGCCCTTTTGGGCTGCTGTACCCTTTCTCTTTACAGGCATTTCTGAAATACACAACACACGATTAAGGAACAAGAATTTCTTATATAATAGCTCTATCACACGATTCTTATAAAGAAAGAAGGTCATTCATTCCTATAATGTCCGCAGCTTCTTGTTTATAAGTGTGGCGCGCAACACACCTATAACCAAGACTCTACTAGACACGGCTCGTAAACACACCCTAGGACTGAACTACTCTGATACCACTTTTGTCACGACCCGTCTAGAGGGCCGCGACGAGCACCCGGTGCTAGCCCACCCGGGCGCCCCTTACCTCACACTTATCCTTACATCTAGGTGAGCCACATAATTAAACGTATAATTCTACTTATTCATCATGCTAGTCCCATTGGACAACAATGCCTTTATATCATAATTGGCATCTAGGCCACATCAAATGTACATACGCTGACAAGGCTACCAAAAGTTATACAAAATATAGGCCGACAAGGCCGAACATGTCTAACCATATACACGTGACTACGAGCCTCTAAGAAGAGTATGACATAAAACATGAGCGGTACAGGACCCCGCTATGCCCATAATTATATACACAAAAGAATAAGTACCCAAAAGTTATGGCTCCGAATGAAATGGAGCTCTGCTATGAAATCTTTGAAAAAGCAGCTATGGATCAAGCCTGTCTCCCTGTGCACCTGCGGGCATGACGCAGCGTCCACAAAAAAAAAGGACGTCAGTACGAAGAATGTACTGAGTATGTAAAGCATGCTCAATATCAATATAGAAGCATAAATAGCAGCATAAGAAATAGCATAGGATGGGAGATGGCAATATCATCGTCATATGCACTTACTGGCCTTTCATAGGAACTTTCCCTTGCTAATACGTATTTGTGTACATACATCATTATCCGTATTCATAACAGTACCCGTACCATATTTGTGCTCGTATTCGCATACATTCCCTTATTCACATTCATATGCATAATCATATCATATCCGTATTCCTATCATATACATCATCATATCATATACATAGCATACCCGACCACGTAGGATCGGTGTTTCATACATACTTGGCCAACCAAGGCTCAAGGTTACTCATACCTGGCCCTACCAAGGCTTCAGGGTTGTCCGACCCTCTGCAGAGGTGTGCGCGCGTTTCGTAATCGTATACATACTTATTTACATATCATACCCGGCCTCATAAGCTCGGGGTTCCATAATAGTCATACATAGATACATACACATACTAGCTCATAAGCATCATCACTATTAACATCATTATCATCATCGTCATCATTATCGTCATCGATATCATTATCACTATCATCGTCATTCATCACATCTATATTTATAGGCTAACTCGTTGTACGAGGAACTAGTACAATAGCAGCGTATCAAGAATCGTGAGCTTACTAGCTCAGAAGATCAAATCACTTGAAAGACATCATAGACTTATGAAAGATTTAGACGTTTGGCCAAGAACCATGCCTTATGAAAGAAGGGTTAGCCTTACATACCTTTTCGCCCAACTATTCTATCACTTGTACGTTCCTCTTCAAGGCTCACGTTCTACCTTCATTGAAGTCATACTATCATTAGAATCAATAGCTAGCATATATGACTAAAGCTAGAGAAAATCGGACAGCATCTCCCCTATTTATGCGACATCCCTTCATAACGTATATCAACTACCAAACGTCAACAATACATTCACCATATCACAACAATAGCCTTTAGTCATCTACATTACCCATATTCTTAATTCACATACAATTCTCCATATTCAAGATCATAACACATGATTTCGACCATTCACATACAATGTCTATTTCATGATCTTAATGTCATTTATAACCCATTCATGTCACTACACAACAACAATCATGATTCAATCCAAACTATTTCTCAAAATGGCACTATTCAACATTCATGACCCATTTTACCATATTCTTCTACAACCCAAGTATTTCAACTCTCCAATACCTTAAGCAACATATAATTATCACGAATCTTACCTTAGATGTCGTAGGAACGAGCCTTATTTGATAATACTCCACTTTGAGCAAAACCCTAGTTTATCCCCATTTGGATTTCTTGACCTTAGATGATCTTTGATGGTTTTCTTACACTTGATCCCCTTGATTTATGTTGTTGATCACCAAATATCCTTGAATTCTTGTGGAATATATGTAGAGAGATGTTTTAGAGAGAAGGGGTGTGAAGTGGAAGTGAAACAAAATGAACCTTGGTCCCCTTATTTAATGATCCATTTTCAGCCCCGACCAAATATACGGACCAACATACAGTCTGTATATATTGTACGAGCTGTATGTTTGGTCTTACATTTGGTCCAGAGACTTAAGCCATTCTGGGCTGATTATACAGTCCCAAACATACGGACCGTATAATTTATACAACCAGTATGTTTGGTCGTATAATCCCCAGTGATCCCGAAATTCGTTTCGTCGATTCGTTTGATCTCCAATCCTTGTGGAACCTTCTTAACACTTGTTCAAAACTTCAATACCAATCTAAGGGACGTTATCACACTTCTCCAAGACATCATTAAGTTCTCGTTAACTCATTACTCGCATTTCCTTTCCAATACTTATCAAATACTTTGCCTTATCTTAGCCAACTTTCTCGTCTTACATCGGATGCCTTTGAAATCACACTTAGGGT
The DNA here is from genome assembly GCF_019175385.1 of Lycium barbarum. Taxonomy (NCBI): domain Eukaryota; kingdom Viridiplantae; phylum Streptophyta; class Magnoliopsida; order Solanales; family Solanaceae; genus Lycium; species Lycium barbarum. The sequence continues at coordinate 62,015,041 of NC_083343.1, read as the reverse complement.
CATTAAACGTCATTTCTTACTCATGGGAACATCATACACTCGTACTCGTCACTAGTTCATTCATTTGCGTACCGACGGAGGATTTTCCGAGGTGTAACAATTGAGGTATGTCTATGTTTTGTAATTCTCTTTTAAAGTTTGTATACTTTTATTGAAAATGCTTTGGAGTATGAATACGTTTGAATACCCTTATTTTGGTGGATGTTTTTGTTAAACCTGTTTTCTATTTGGAGATAATTTTGAACAAGGTCATGCGCATGTAGGGTCAAGCCCGCATCGAACCTTACACGAATTATATTATTGTCTTGAACTCATTTTACCCCAATATGGATGATTGAACCTATTTTCTAAAGATTGAAGCTTTAAACAAGTTTTGTCGTTAAATGGGTCTCCTTGAACTTGAAATCGACTAAGTAAGTTGAATAGGCTTCATGACTTGATCGTGACTTGAAATACCTCTATTGTGAGAAGATTACTTAAGAAGTGAATTCGACTATCAGCCATGATTGATTATTCGGTAAATATGCCATGACATGTATTTGTTTGTGTTTGGGCCTGTATGGGCAAGCTATGCTAGTCTAGAGGACGATTAGCTATTATGGATCCTAACGTATCGATGTTGAGCATTGTTGTGTCAGTCCAGAGGACGATTGATCTCCGAGGCTTGTAACCTAGTGCATCTATTGCTGTCCTAGTCCAGAGAAAAATTTGCCTCCGTAGGATAACAACCTCGGTGTATCAAATGATTGTTCGCCCATGAGTTGGCACGTATTGATTCGTTGGTTATTCATAGGTTGGCTTGTTGATGTTCTTTTGAATTTGTAGGTGGAAGACTTGATGTGTTAAACTGTAAATGAGATAAATGTGTTGTACTCTTGTCATTGGTTTCTCTCTGATGACTTTACTAAGTTTGATGTTGAACTCTGTCTCTGAACTTCAAAACTGTTTCATAGATACTGCTTTACTGATTTTACTATCTTTTTTTATTGTATTAGCTATTGCCCCTTAGACACTCACTGAGTACCTAGCACTCAGGCATACCATTGTTGTTTTTTATGGTGTGTTAGGTAACTTTGAGGAGAAAGTTCGTGATACGCGTGCGGAATAGGAGGGTTTGCTACTTTCTGCACTATTCGGTGAGCCCACAGGATTATTCGTGGGACACCATCCTATCTTTATCTATTTATTTCAATTTCCAGGCTGCGTCCCAAAGTTAGATACTCATTTGTTTATCTTAGAAGCTCCATAGATAGTTATCAGATTTTGGGTAGATGTTGAAAGTCTCGTATGAATTATTGAGGCTTTTGCCACATTTTATGACTTATTAATTATATTAAACTTCCGCAGATTCTATTAAGTTGAGCATATTTATTAAGCCATTTAAGAATTGTTGTAACTGAATGAGGAAAGATTTTTGAAAGAGAATAGAAGTTTATTGACTTTATAAGGTCCTTCCGGTGTTGTTCATAGCATCGGATGGCTGTTACGTCCAGAGTTGGGTTTGGGGTGTGACACACATCTTCGGAGGGACAAATAATATACCTAAAACAATATCGGGCAGTGCCCTTGAACCATGGTGATCGGTCAAAGCATAAAAGCGGGATTAGCCCACTTTAGACTCCGATGCTCCTCTACCTAACCTTGATGGTGTTATTGTCGTAGCTGCGGCTGAACTGGTGGGCTGGGCCAGCCCACTACTGATACTGACATGCCTAGCTGAGAGGCAATTCCTTTTAACGTGATCTGGAAGCCCACACTCATAGCATACCTTACAAAAGCGATAAACCCCCCGATGACCCTTGCCGCACTGATTACAAATAGGCGGCTGTTATGGCCTCTGACCTGTGCTACCCTAAGGCTAGGGGCCTAACACTCCATAACTTTGCTTCTGACTGGACTGACCATACCTAGGTCTCAGAGATGGTGCACTACTACAGAAGGTGTGGGTCCTGATGACTTCTTGTTAAAGAACTGTCTGCCTCCACCTCTCTAAGATCCAACATGACTGAAATTACCTGCAGACTTAGTTTTCTTACTGAACTCCCTGTCCTTCGCTTTCTGCAGTGCCTCGTCTTCCTTCACTATTTCCTCATTACCTTGTATAAAAGCACCATCTTGGTAATAGTCGTGTCTTTATTCTGAGTAGCGATATTAGCATCACCGTACAAGTCGGGTATAAGACCCAACACAACGCACCTAACTATGGCCCTCATATTAGCAACCATGTGCGGAGCATACTTAGCCCATGAAACAAATTTGAGGTAGTACTCATTCAAACTCATGTTGTTCGGTTTGAGCCTCTCGAATTCAGAGGCCTTTGCCTCCCTGACCTCTAGCGGTAGAAAGTGCTCAATAAATGCATCTCCAAATTCATTCCAAGTCGTAGAAGACACATCTTCCCCTCGGGACTATTCCCACGACTCATACCAAATATTAGCAACATCCCTCAACTGATAAGCTACCGACTCTGCTGCCTTTATCTCAGTAGCATGTATAACACAAAAAATCTTGGTGATTATAGACTATAAATTCATAAGATATAAGTTGATGGGTTTGATAGAAAAGCATGAACGATTATATATTTGGGTTATTGATTTTTTATTAAGGGTGTTGTTTATCTTATGGGTGATGAGGGATGATGATAATTGTAGCATTATGAGATTGTAGAATCATTTAGAAGCAAGAGGATGGGTTGTTGGTGTAGAAACACCATTGATGAGAGTTTGTGGAGTTTCATCCCCACCAAGTGTTTGATAAAATGCTTAGATGACCAAAACATGAGTGTTATTACTAATATTGATTCCCTTTGACATATATTGCTATAGATTAAAGTCGAAAGGGGTGAGGAATGTTGTATTATGCTAGTAGGCCAAAATTGAGGTATGAAAGGCTAACTCTCTACATGTGGGAATGTTAATGATTCTCCCCACGCCATGTTCTTTTACGACTATTATGAATTGCCTTAGAAATAGAGTTAAGCCTTAGTTTAATGGAAAGCTTCAGAACTTCTATTCTTTAAACAATATATTTTTGTAATTCGTTCATGATAGTCATTCTGAATGTCATGAACTCAGTATGTAATCAGTAGAGACTCATGTTTGATATCCCGTGGGTCTCAGTCCTGAAAACTCAGCATGCTTACGAACAGTCAATCTCCTTTAAACTCCATAATCAGTCCATGAATACATGTCTCAGCATAGTAATGTTTAGTATTTGAGTGTTATGCATTACAGTATGATTCTATGTTCCATAATATAAATTGTTGAATGTTGATCACCTGTATTTGGGTCTGAGGCCACATTTTATGTATACGTATACTTGGGCCCGAGGCCATAGATTTGTGCACTTACTTTTGGGCCTGAGGCCACAGAATATAAACTCAGTTAAAACAATTGATTTCACATTCAAAACAGGGAGTACTCATGACTATACTTCTCTTATTCAGTTCAACAATCAGTATGCTTCAGTTTCAGTTTCAGTATGTTCATGTTATTGATTAGGGCTGCCCTTTCCCCGAGCACCCCACAACTATGTTTTTTTAGTTGGTTTTACATACAAGTACAATTCAAATGTACTTATGTCCCTTTTGCCTCGGGTCGGCATTTCATGATGCAGGTACTGATTTACAGGATGACGGATCTGCTCGCTAGGATTCTCGTATTAGTTGCTTGGTGAGCCCCAGTTTCTTACGGGGCGTTATCTATCTTTCAATCATTTATTCATATTAGACAGTCAGGTATTCCAGGCGCCTTGTCCCGGTAAATAATCAGTACTTCATTATTCTTTAGAGGCTTTATAAACTAGAACATCAATTAGTCAGTGTTTAACAAGCTTTTATGTTAGCCATGTCGTCTACGTTTTTACACTTCAGGCTTATTCTATATTTATGATTATTCAGTTATACATTTCAGCAACTCATCTTGTTTACGTATTATATTCCGCTTCAATATATATCCCATGTTGATTCAGCCAGCTATGTGGTTCGCTCGGTCACATATTGTCAGGCACCGAGTGTCGTGTTACGCCTTATAACGACCCATTTCGTCGTTACTATGACTTCCGGGCAATTCACGACCTTGACCTCTTTAAAAACACCTCCGGGTCTTTATGCTCTTAAAATCACAAACTTGATCGGGCTAGTTATGCGAGTCGCGTGTGAAATATTGAATTTGGGCCACTAAGGCCCAATTATATCGCCATAGGGATTGACCTGCCGCCCTAGCACTGGCGCCACAATAGCATGAAGCCCTGCTGAAGTGGAGTGAAGGATTATTAATGGACCGCACCAGCGGTGCCGCCGCAGCAACCACTAGACCGCCACAGCGGTTGACGGGCAATTATTTCCCTATTTAAAAGCCCATTTGTTGACTTGACCTAATATTAATTTAACCAAGTTGCAGCAGCCAACTGGATATATTTTTCAGCTTCTTGAGATCAAAATGTTGGGAAGGTAATCTCCTTAAATCCCTCATTCCCTCTCCTTTAATTCCTTCTTTTCTTCACACACCATTTGCGATTATGGTAGAATACTAAATGAGGGTTCTTTCCCAAATCTTATAAGACCCTTTGGGTAAGTGTGGTAATGATTGACCTAGAATAATTAGTAACTTCAAGATAGTTCTTTATTGCAACCTAGACTAAATAGCAAGTTCTAAAGCCTAAATCTTCTATTTTCCTAAATGGGTTAAATTGTTAGAGGCTAATAATGGCTTATGTGTAGTAGTAAGGCAAGTATGATTTAGGTAAAATATTTTTCACCGTAAAGGAGGTGTAATAGCTCAAGCAATAATCTATATTGAGAATGTTGGAAATGAAGATTTTACCCCTATGACCCCGGTATTCCTCAAACGTCTCTCACTCGAATGCATCCATCATTCTTAGACCCTCCGGACCTACAAGCTTGCTACGAAGATGGAAGATGGAATCTAAGTGGATGTTCGCGCACCTGTACGGCCCTGAGGCAGGTTACGACTTCCTTTCTTGGTAGACTCCGGTTAGACTTACATAATTCGTGTATTAGATGAAACCGAGAAAGCATGTATAGGATTTTAGAGTTTGGGATGGAAATCTTAGGTTGGTACTGTTATGTGGATTATGTGTTTGGGCTTGTGGCCTGTAGATTTCCCTAGGTTCGTGTGTTGGCGTTCCTTTGCGTATTGGTGGTTTTATGTGGCTTGAAAGAATAGTTGTTCGGTACTTGGCTGATTATGTTCTATTGATGAGGAGTTCCCGTATGATGTACGTAATCATGTCCTGTGTTATTTAATATTGAATCATAATTTGGTATTGAAATTGATAAACTTGCCAAAGAACATGAAATGATTCTAGACTGGATGTTTAGAGGTTGATGTTATAAGTTAGAAAGCGTAGTTATCATATATTGATGTCGTTAGGAAGTAAAGGAATGAGGTGATATTTTTATTATGATTTTGTCCGTGCTGGGCATGGGTGACTAGTGTTAATCTCGTTCATGATATTGTAGTATCCTACTTGTTGTCGTTTGAGACAAGGATAGTGATTTTATTATGGCTTATTGTGTAGCTTTTCATGATATTGTTGGTGTGCCCATGCGTGGTACTTTTGATATTGATTTGATTATTGACATTGAACTCATACATTGCACGAATTCTCATCATTCATGATATACTTTTGATACATTAATGATACTTAAGGAAACACTATTATGAGCTGGGCTCAGTTGGATGAGAGTGACGTGAGGACCGATGTTCGATGTTTATCCCTGAATCGAGGATGAGTGTAGCGATTGCCGAGGTTGTTACCATAATCGTGAGGTATCGATTGCCGAGGTTATTGCTGGAATCGTGAGGTACATGGAATTCGTAGGTCCCCCATGGGTTGTGCTACCGAGATGTGATGTTCCATCATTAGAGTACATGTGTACGGTGCATATGCATTGCATTCACATTCCATCCATTATTGCATTGCATTGTACTATGGCTTCTATTGTGATATTCTTGTGAGGTACTTGTGATATACGGATTCAGATTGGATGTATTGAGACTTGGAACAGTTGGGCTTAGCTGCTATAACCATAGGGCACGATCTTTAAATTACTTACGTTTGACACTCGTTGGCTCAGTTGCACATTCTGGCTTCCTCAATATAGGTGAATAATGAATATCCTGGTACTAAGAGTGGATAGTGTAATGGTAGTTGACTGGTGATACTTGGACCAATTTTTCTATTGTATGTTTTATGAGTTATAATGGAGCATAAAGTAAGTTAGGCAAAACGGATCACTAGGGGGGAATTGATGAGAATAAGATCTTTATTTGTTGAGCCTAGCGGTAGGTAATGTGCACTGTAGACCTAGTTTTACCTACCATGCTTATTTGTGAATTCTAATACTGATATGTTCTTCTAACCATTGTCGGCCTATGATGCTTACCAGTACTAGTATTGTGCTGATACTACTCTTGCTACATCCCTTTTGGGGTGTAAAGTTTTTCAAGAAATTAATTGTTGGAGTTTTCCCGGAAGGTGCACGGTGCCTATCTTGAAGGCCTCTATCATTTTCATTCTGAGATGGAGGTTTGGTCATAGATTTATTATTGTATTCTGATTCAATCTTAGTCGCTCTTATACTAGTCTAGACCTATTACATCTCGGAAATTCCGGACTTGTTGCTTAAAAGTAGACTAATGCGAGCTTAAGATGAACTTGAAGTCCTTATGAGATTATGGAGGGTATTAGATAGCTTAAGGTGCATACAATAAGATTTCGAAGTCATACGAATAAGTGGAATTTAGTTTGTTGAAGGAAATGAAATGTAAGTCGTGTTCGGAACGGTTTCCGCTATAATTGAGCTAATATTTATTTAGAAATATCTTGAGGAGCTGCTATAGGGCCTATCATATGATTAATAAAGTGTTATATAAGTGCCAAGAAGGTTCCATGAGGATTGGATGTCAATCGAGTCGATGAGAATGGAATTCGAAAAAATCCCAGTTGTACGGCCATTTGTACAGACCGTATAAATTATACAGCTCGTATAATGGTCCGTAGATTGCTTCTAGCGAAGGGTGATCCCTGGTGGGATTATATGGTCCAATTATACGGACCGTATAAATTATACGGCCCGTATAATTGGCCGTATAATCGGGTCGAGTCAGATTTTCTTTTTATATATAAGGCCGACCCTTGCTTCTTTTTCATTTCCTACATTTCCTCCAAGCTCTCCAAAGCTCCAAAACCCTTCTCCAAACATATTTCACCCAAACCCAAGAGATTACAAAGATTAAATAGCAAGAATCAAAGTGTTCATGTGTTAGAAGGCTTCCTAGGGTTGGTAGATTTCAGGATATACTTGGGCATTGTAGCTAGGGTTTTTGCACGAGTTGATAGCTTCTCCAAAGCTTGTTCTTATGGGATGAAAAGGTTAGTTTTCATGCTTATTTCATGTTATTAAGAATGCTTGGTTATAGCAAAACTTGGGTAGAAGAAAAAAGTAGAAAATTAAGTCTAAATGCAGTTTTTATGATGTTTTTGAGTAGTAAGCTAACTTAAGTTGTGATTCTTAGTATGATATGGATATAATCTTATTATGGAAGGTAAAAAAAATGGTGATGAGGAAGCATTGTATGAAAATGTGCAAAAGTTGGTATGAAGTTGCTAGTATGAGTTGAATATGAGAGCGAACATTGAAGGCTTAACGTAATGTGGTTACTTGATTATGACATTGTGGATGTTATTGTGGATGTTTGGGAGTTGTATTGTAATATAGTGGAAATTGATGAAATACGGGAAATGCTTCCCAATTTTCATTAGATCATGAATTATTCTAGTTTGGGTTCAAGAGTATCATTAAGGCTTAACCACGGTATGAATCCTTCTAAATGTAGATTACTCAAGCTTCGACGGTGAACGTTAAATAGTTAAGAAGATGACGAGGTATGTAAAGCTAACCCTTCTTTCATTAAGGCATGATTCCTTTGCTATATACTACCTCATGGGTTCTAAAATGTCTTCTAAATGACTCCATCCCTAGAATTACTAAAGCTCATGATTCTTAATGTTTTCACGATGCCATTGCCCCCTTTATATGATAGTTGATCCTCCAAGAAAAGAAGTAACGAAAACGATGATGATAATGACGTTGGTGATACTTATGGACTAGTATGTATACGTGTATAAGTATGTATGGCTATTATGTAACACCGAGCTTTTATGACCGGGTATGATACCTATCGCGCGCGCACCACTGCAGTTGGGTACGGATAACACTAAGCCTTGGTAGGGCCAGGTATGTATAACACCGAACCTTATCATGGTAGGGTATGCAAGACACCGAACCTTTATGGTCGGGTATGATATTCCTAAATGTATGAACGTATGAAATGGAAGTTTCCCATTAGAAAGAGGGTAAGTAAATATGACGAACGTCGCTAGAGGTATACCTAGCTCTTTCATTTCATGACTCGTCTATCTTATGTTATTTCTTATGCTTTCATTATGTTATTGATCATGCTTTACATACTCAGTACATTATTCGTACTGACGTCCTTTTCTTTGTGGTCAATACGTCATGCCCGCAGGTGGACAAGGAGACAGGCTTGATCCATAGATTCTTGTTCAGGGACTGCATAGAAGAGCTCCATTCATCCGGAGCTACAGCTGGTGGTATTATTCTTTTGTGTACATATATATGGGCATGGCGGGGTCCTGTCCCATCTATATGATGTTACATACTCTTCTTAGAGGCTCGTAGACAGTTGTGTATGGTTAGATGTATTGTATCCTTATCGGTTCGTATTTTGTATATTATTTTGTTGGCCTCGTCGGCTAGTGTATATGGATATGGGCATTGTTGTTGATCATGATATAAATGTGTCGTTGACCAATGTGATTAGTATTGTTGATGTGTAGGAATTATGAGTAGGCCATGTGGCTCACCTAGATGTGAATATTATTGTACGTTAAGAGGTGCCCGGGTGGGTTAGCACCGGGTGCCCGTCATGGCCCTCCGGTGGGGTTGTGACAAGACTAGGTCTTTTACACCTAGAAACTTTTCTTGTCGTTTGCATTGTAAGTAAACTAACGTAAGCCTGGAGAGGTCATGGAACCCATATAAGGTTAAGGAATACTTTTAACAAGTGCTAAGAAAGTGTGTAAAGGTTCCGGGATCAAGCGCATCAAAAAAATTAAGTTTGTTAAAATTTTGGAAAACCTTGGCAGAATTTTGGGTCAACTTGAGAGGGGTGTATCTCCTAGAATATGAGGAGTTATGGAATGCATAAACTATGTAAACTGAAGTTCAGCGAGTCTTCTTTCCAATGCAACTGGCAGATTGCAATTTAAAGATGTACAGTGGGAGATAGTGTAATCGAAAATCGACGGACCGTCATTGTACATCGACGGTTCCGTTGAAGTGCGGCAGTGGTCGAGCTATATATTGATCTATTGCGTGTTAAACCTTATTTTCTCCATATCAAAAGACCCCAAGCTTCCTAATACACTCCACAACCTTCTCCTAATCCCTTCCCATCATCTAAGTAAGGTGTGAGCCCATAAAACCCGAGACTAGTTAGGATATCGTAGTAGCTTGTGTTTCTATCGAGTTGTTGGTCTTGTGGATTTAAAGTGAACTGTAGTAGTCAAGATTCTGGACTTACTAAGGTATGTTCTTAATCTAAACCTTGTTATTAAGTTGTGCTTGAAGGGATTTGATAGCTTAAAGTAAAGGAAATCATGGTATAAAGATTGTGAGTTGGCATGTTGATGTTGTTGGCCTAGGGTTTGAATGTGAAATGAAGTTTTGGATGGATTTGAGTCTAGTTTGAATGTAATATCTTGATTATGTTATTGTTGATGTTGTTAATGATGTTTGGGTGTTGTTTTGGAATTTGGATGAAGTAGATGATATAGGGGAAGTGCTGCCCGAATTTCGTTAGCTCACCTAATAGTTTAATTTGATCTTATAAGTGTTTCAACGACTCAACCTTAGTGTGAATCATCTTGAATGTAGATTTGCAAGCTCGGGAAATTAGGCGTTGATTGGTTAAGTAAGCAACGAGGTATGTTAAGGTTGTTTCTTCTTTTCTTGGCATGATTCCATATATGGTAAGAGCGTAATGAACCTTGTCACTAGAGATTTGACAAAGTAGAGCTTGTTATATTGTTGCAAAGCTTCCGAGTGTTATGTTATTCTTTCTGCGGGGCCATATTCCCTCCCTATGTCCTTGAGTTCATAAAGAGACAGAAAAGACATGTTGCAGTATCGGTATTTTTCAGCACATGCATGATATAAATATATTTTTATTTAGCCTGACCACTTGGTCAGTGAGACATTTTATTTTGCCTAGCCGATGGGTCAGTGAGATTTTACAGTTGCCTGGCCACTGGGTCAGTGAGATAAATGATATTATTGTATTGCATTTCATATGAGACAGATCAAAGAGATATTATGGGAATTCTTTGGCCTCTAAATTATTATGTTTCAGTTCAATTTCAGTTTCAGTTATTCCATTTCCTTACATACTCGATACATTATTTCGTACTGACGTCCCTTTTGCTAGGGTCGCTGTATTCATGCCTGTAGATACGGATATACAAACTAGCAGACCACCCCAATCGGCAGGACCAGATATCAGCTAATTGGTGAGCTCCCTTTATCCAGAGTTGCTAGGTTTATTTGGAGTCTTCCTATTGTATATGTAGACTTGATGGGTAGGCCGGGACCCAGTCCCGTCCATGATACAACTGTTTACTCTTTAGAGGCTTGTAAACGAGTCCTGTGTATAGTCTGCCAGTGTTGTAGCCTTGCTAGCCTTGTATATGTCTACTTGACACCGTTGGGTATGTTCAAAGTAGCCTCATCATATTGCTCAGTTATATATATGTTTCGGGTGTGTGTGCCCCGTTCAGATAAGATGGCCAGTCCTTATATATATTCAGAGAGTGGCCTTGCCGACTGGTTAGTATTGTCTGTTTGCAGTAAGGGCCCTGTAGGCCTAAGTTGAGGCTTACTCCTCCAAAGTTACAAATTTAGAGCGGCTCGCTCGGGCCTAGTATGGCATCGAGTTCCGGTTACGCCTCTCCAGATTTTAGGCGTGACAAGGTCATGGGAAACTGAGTCAGAGTATTTATTAAATAGTTGTAAACTCTTCCATTAATTTATTTGAATGTATCAGTTGATGTTTGTTTTTCGATTATAACATATCTTGAAGATTATTAAATCTCGTTCTTTAATTGTAATTATTTTGTGTTGGGTTGAGGGTTCATCTATCGAGGTGGGAATGGTAGGTACCCGCGCGATCCTAAAATGAGTCGTGACATGCCCAGGCCATGGTTCGGGGTGTGACAGGACGTGTGACACAGAGACTTAGAGTTTCATGTTGATGATTGGGTGTTTCTAAAAGTTTCTCCTACGAAAGGCGTTATGATATTTAAGAAGAAAGGGAAGCTTAGTCCCATGCCAGTCCAGCATTCACGTATTCATGTGTCACGACCCAACCGGAGGGCCATGACGGGTACCCAGTGCTAACCCACCCGGGCACCTCTTATCGTACGTTCACATTTACATCTAGGTGAGCCACATAGCTTAATCATACCTTCTATTCATCATTCATACTAATCCCATTGGGCAACAATACATTTATATCACCATCAATAACTATGGCCATATCAATGTATATAAGCCGACGAGGCTAACAAAATGATATACAAAATATAAGCCGACAACGCTAAATACATCTAACCATATACACATGTCTACGAGCCTCTAAGGAGAGTATCTCACATCATCTAGGCGGGACAGGACCCCGCCATGCCCATAAGTATATACACAAAAGAATAGATACCAAAAGCTGTAGCTCCGAATGAGATGGAGCTCCTCAACGTAGTCCCTGAGTAAATAAGCTATGGATCAAGCCTGTCTCCCTGGCCACCTACGGGCATGACGCAGCGTCCACAAATAAAAGGACTTCAGTACGAACAATGTACTGAGTATGTAAAGCATAATCAACATCATTATAGAAGCATAAGAGACAACATAAGAAATAGCATAAGATGGGAGGTAGTAGAACCATCGTCATAAACACTTACTTGTCTTCCATAGGGGCCTTCCATTTCTAATGTGTGTTTGTGTACATACACACGTGCATATCCATACATCCATATCTGTATCCATATTCGTATCTGTATTTGTACACATTTTCATATCCATATTCATATTCATAATCGTAATCATATTCGTATTCATATTTGTATACATAGCATGCCCGACCATGAAGGATCGGTGTTTCACATACCCGGCTGTGGCAAGGCTCGGTGATTATACATACCTGGCCCTACTAAGGCTCAGGGTTATCTGTACCCAACTGCAGTGGTGTGCTCGCGATACATATCATACCCGGCCATATAAGCTCGGTGTTACATAATAGTCGTACATAGACACATATACATAAGAGCCCATAAGCATCTTTGACATCATTACTATCATCGTTTCATTACATCTATCCTTAGAGGATCACCCATCATATAAAGAATTTAGTAGAATCATAAACATATCGAGAATTATGGGCTTTAGTAGCTTTAAAGAGACAATCATTTGGAGGTCAATATAGACTCATGAAAGGATAGATATATAGCCAAGGAACCATGCCTTATTGAAAGAAGGGTTAGCCTTACATACCTTTTCGTTTAGTTATTCTATCGCTTGAACGTTCTCCTTCAATGCTCACGTTTCTACCTTCATTAGAGTTTATACTAACATTAGAAAATCGATAGCTTAGCATACTTGACTAAAGCTAGAGAAAATTGGGCAGCATCTCCTTTTCTTATACAACTTCCTTCATATCATATATCAACTCCCAAACATCTATAATAATATTCACAACATCATAAGCATCAGTCTTTATTCACCTACATTATCCATATTTCTCAATTCACTTCAAATCATCCATATCGATGGTCATAGCACACTATTACATTCACTCATATACAATGTCTATCCCATGTTCTTAGTGTCATTTATAACATAATTATAATCACAACATATCAAGAATCATGACTCATTCCAAGCTACTACTCGAAATGATACTATTCCCACATTCATGACTCATTTTCTATCTCCTTCTACAATCCGAGTCTTTCGACCTCTCAATACTTTAAACAACATGGAATGACCATAAAACTTAGCTTAGATGGTGTAGGAATGGACTTTGGGTGGAAACACTTCACTTGAGCAAAACCCTAGTTCCACTTCCACTTGGATTTCTTGTCTTGGATGAACCCTAGTGAGTTTCTTACACTTGATTCTCTTGGTTTGATGAAGTTAATCATAAATTTCCTTTGAATTCTTATGGGAGAGGTGTGGAGAAATATTCTAGATAGTTCTTGAGAGAAGGGGAGTGAAGATGAAATGAAATGAAATGAACTTGGTCCCCTTTTTAATAACTCCCAAGCTGTCCCGACTCGGTTCTACGAACCAACATACGGTCCATATAATTTATATGGACCGTATGTCTGGCCATAGATTTGGTCCAGAAAGGCTGCAATTCTAGGCAGAATATACGGCCTAACATACGGCCAGTATATTTTATACGGCCAGTATGTTGGGCCGTATAATGCCCAGCTTTTTCCGAACTCATTCTCGTCGACTCGTTTGATCTCCAGTCCTTATGGAACCTTCTTAAAACTTGTTTGGCACCTCATTAACAACCTAAGGGATGTTATAAATCTTCTCCAAAACATCATTAAGTCATCATTCATTCGGTACTCGTAAATCTCT